>NC_092033.1:9656225-9964179 GCF_042242105.1 Pempheris klunzingeri
CCCTCAAACATGGGACATATCTTCCTCCAGGCAGTCACCCCGCCCTCGCTGGTGTACTGGCCCAATGCTGTCTCCAGGAAGAACACAGGGATGCCACAGAAGAAGAGGAACACAAAGTAAGGGATGAAGAAGACACCTGCAAATATAGATACCCACAAAGGAGAATTACATGAATGTGACGTATGGCAGGAGCTCTGCAGATATGGTAACAAAGGAGCACAAGACACAAATCCCCCGCATGTCAAGTGTGTGTATGATGTATGTATGTATATTATTCAACTAGGTAATTGGTATGATTTGTAATGAGTGAAATGTGAGATTACATGATTTGCCATGTTACTTGAAAGAAATCTAAAAGGTACCTGCCTAAAAGAAAAAAAATCATGAATAGCGACAAAAGAACCAAAACAAAACAATAGTTTTCTTTGGGGGATTGTGGTCTCTGTACATTTGGAGTCTGTGCAGAAAGCTAATATGGGATATTAATGAAATGATTTCAGACTATAATAATAACAGAGGACACCCCTCACCCTCTATATTCTATAATTTAGCCAGCAATAATCTCCCATATATCCAAACCCAGTCCCTCACCTCCTCCGTTCTTGTAGCACAGATAAGGGAAACGCCAAACATTTCCAAGGCCAATGATTTCTCCAGCCATGGAGAATATGAACTCCATCTTATTGGCCCATTTCTCCCTGGGCTGGACCCCCTCCTCATGCATCTCTCTCCCGGGGTCTCTGGCTGTATGTTCAGTCATGGTCTCTCCTTCTGCAGCACGCACACACAGTGCATTGTGAAATGCAGATTATGTCTGTTCCCTCCAGCTCACCTCCATATATGCAAACATAGAAGACTTTACCATTGAATTGTTAGTTCTCATTGAGTGTAATAGCTCATGCTGCAGTATATTTAGGGCTTCTCCTCTCGTTAAGTCAGTACCAACTGAAAGAGCCTCTGACAAAACAATCAAATGCCCAAAAGCAATTAACAAGCAAGTGACTTCAGTGATGAAATGATCTAATAACTTGTGCTGAGGACTGCAAAAGCCTGAGCATAAAACTCAAAAGCATAATAAGGCAATTAAATATTTTAGCCTCTTCAAAGAGATCTGAATGCATGTAACTCACCCACGAGCTTGCACTGTGCGACGATAAAATTCCTTGACTGACTGAGCGAAGTTTGAAGAAAAGCTTTATTCTAAAGAGGGGTGTGTCTTGAGGGATTCCAAACACTGACTGTCCGATGCAATGTAGGCTGTTCTCATGCAAAGTTTGGTGGAAGGAATATTCAGATATTGGAGCAAAAATTATGTTGATGTTTCCTCATCAAAGCAGCCCAAAGTTAAAATTCAGAACTATTGTGAGCGCACGTCTTTTCAGCTAGCGGCATGTTATTGGATTATAATTAAAACATCATGCATCCATGTCTGTTTAGGTCTCTAATGCATAGCATTCCTGTACTTATTGTAAAATTAAGCAATGAAGTACAATATTCCTCACCGAAAAGTAGTGGACTGCATATAAAGTGATACCCAAGTATACAGCAGTATTGATCACACATTTCCTCTATTGTGTTTTGTTTTGAGTTTTCAAATTGATCCCTATTTTGTGTGAGTTGCAAATTGGAACATGTTAAACCACCATTTCTATTACTTAAGTTCATTGCGCAATGTCCTATTTATTATATGGGCAACCTCTAATGCAATCTAAACAATCTAAACACACATCTTATTTAAATTATTTAGATTATTTTATCGACGCGCGTGTGGTCACGTGGGTTTACCTGGCAGGACAAACTTAGGGCAACAGCGCTGCGGAGACGGAGGGAGGAGTTACATCATATTGACGTACTGACGTTTCGTGCGTGACGAACCAGGAAATAAAAGTAAACAACGCATAGGAAGACGAAGATGTTATGTAGCGTCAGTCATCCATTCTCATTACGAGTCTGTGGTGTTTGTGGCGATTTACTCATAATGCATGAAGGAGTTATATCCCGATAAGGACAGGGAGCCAGTTAGAGGCAGGCTGAAAGCCGGTGAGACACCCGTAGAGATGAGAGGAGTCGGGTGCGGCAGCCGCTAATGATAGCTAGCTCGATATGGCAGTTTCCTGTATTATTTGAATTTGTTTACAGGATGAAATGCCCTCACGACCATGGCTTAAAAACATCTCCTTGACGTTAGGTTTGTTACACGAATACATCATCACCTTGCCCCACCACACCTCCCCACCATACTTTCTCTCATCCCAGTTGTTGTTTGCCTAAGTGTGCTGGCGTGTTTTCACTTATTAATTTCAGATTTAGCTATGTTAGCCATCAGATCGTCGGAGGAGGAGTCCACTGAGATGGAGGAGATGGACACCTCAGAGCCCAACTGGTGTTGGTTCTACTTGGCTGAGTGTGGAGTGTGGCACATGTTTGAGGTAGTTCACAGGACAACTTTACACATCACAATACACTTTTCCAGCAGTCCGTAAACTGAGTGCTGCAGCTTTTGATGCTCTTCCTACTTGATTGAAGTCCATTTAATCAATAAAATCCCTGGGTGTATTCCTTGGCTGGCACGAAAAATGGCGCCCACTGACGAAAGATTATAAAACACCACTTTAAGTCCCATTTCACCGTTAATTCCCACTCACCCATTCCCTCTGCTTGTAGGTTAAACATCTGTAGAGCTGCAATGACTTAGCAGCACTAATTGTTTAATTTTCGATACTAAATCCTAAATATTTGATGGTTCCAGGCTGCCAAATGTGAGAAATCACTGCTTTTCATTTACCCTTTCTCCTCTTACTTCATTGTAAATGTAATGTTTAATTGTGGACTGTTGGTCGGACGTAGCAAAACATTTAATGAAGTCACCATGTGCTCTAGGATATTTTGATGGGCCTTTTTTTTTTTTTTTATTGTCTCATATTCAATAATTCATCAAGAAAATATTGTCAGTTTAATGGATAATGAATAAATCTGCAGATTAAATTCTCTGTCGTCTGTCTTTGAAATGTTTATCAGTGGTGAAAAATGTTTTCCTGCATAATGTGACATCTTCAAATTACTTATTTAGTCTGATATTAAATTTACAATCGCATAAGACAAAAATGCAGCGCTGGAACTAACAAATGTTTGACTTTTTTTTGCTTGAAAAATGACTTAAAAGATTAATGGCTTATTTCAATCGTTGCACTTTTTTTCTTGTTGATTGACTAATTGATTAATCGATTAATTATTTCTGCTCTCCATTAAACTTCTTTATCTTTCTTAATTTCCCTGTCAGATTGACCCCAGTGCAGCCTGCTCTGTGACTAGTGCTCAGATTGAGCAGTGCTACAACAGAAACCAGCGAGGCGTCATGGAGTTCTACACAGCGAAGTACACCTACAGACTGGACTTCTCAGGTAAAGAAACACTAACAGGTACTTCAGACAATATTAAGCCCTCAGAGTTATGAAAGAAACTTAGTCACAAATTCTGATAAAGACTTTCCGTCAAAGGTAATCCTCTTTCAGAAATAATCCATGAGTATGAGTTCTTGCGGCTTCTAATCATCATTAAATTCTTCACCAGTTATGCGACAGATAAATGTAACAACAGGAAAGCAGCGGCCAATCAAACGCTCCCTCCACTCTGCGACTGGCTTCAGGTAAGATTTGGTGACATCCAGAGAACTTTTTTTTTTTTTTATTTGACTTCAATTGACCCGTTTGAGAAGGTGTTGGAGGGAGCAGGGTGAGGTTGTGAGTGAGGAGTTCAGCTTTAGGAAACCTTGATGGAGACCCGAAATTCCTGAATTTTTGGTCTCTCTATAAACGCAAGAAGCAAGAGAAGAGAGGATTTCTGCGTCAGGCTCAGACACCTTAGATGAGGGTTTTTTTTTTCTTTATTCCATGTTCTTCCTGAATGACATTGTTGTATTGATATCATGCAAACGCACTCAGCCTTATACCATTGTTTCCCTTCTTTCTCCTTCACTTACTCTGTCAGGTTTATTTGTGATAATCTTGCCTTGCCTGTTCCGTGTCACTGGGAGAGAATCAATACAGACGAGCCCTATCAGGTGAGTAAAATTTTCCACTTCATTTGATATGCGCCCACACATAATGCTGATGGTGGGCAGGGTTAGCATTTTGGCCCAGAAGAGTCAGATTTTTTCTCTTGGTCCTCGCTGACTCGATGGTGTCATATAGATCCTGCACATGTTTTAGCAGCACATTTGTCAGCTTGCCACTTGCGTCTCACCCTGAACATGCTGTAGAGAGGAGATTTGGGAACGGTGCAGGCTGTTGGAGTAACACTAAATTAATCCAGTCAGTAGAATGGGTTAAAGAAGTTTATGTACTGGGAAGGAAAATAGTAAATAAATAATGGCACTCAAAGACTTTATAGTTTACACACATTTATATACCATCATAACATCAATACCTAACCAGCACTGGCATATTTGGTTGTGTTTTTGCAGCTCATCCAGCTTGGAAGAGACACCTACGAGTTTAAAGAAGTCGCCAGACTGTATGAAAGAACGATGGATCATCCAATCAAATCCATCCAGAGGATTCAGAACCTGGACTTATGGGAATTCTTCTGCAGGTAGACAGCTGTTGTGTTGTTGTGAGTGGACGGCACAATGTCCGAAGTGCTCTTTTGGTATTTGTAGCATTATTATTCTTTTATGTAGTGCATACATAAATGCACAGTGAGACAGACGGTCTGTGAGTCTGTGAGAATATAATGGAACTTTTCCCAGCTCCTACTACAGACGAAGCTTTTCCTCGATTAAAGTAAATCAACAGAATGAAACCCATCTGAGAGCGTTCTCATTTTTACTGAAACATTTAATTGATTTTGATGCATCATCTGAAAGTCATACTGTAGTTTTGAGCATGTCCCTATAGCCCTTTGTGTTTTTTGAAAACACACTTTGTAACAAAGTGATGATCAGTACTCAGTGTTGTGTTGTCATTCCTTGGTTCCCCCCTAAGGAAGAAAACACAGTTGCGGAAAGTCAAGCGCACATTGGATATTGAGGAGCGAATGCTGTTTCACGGCACGGGACACAGCAACATACAAGCTATATGTACATTTAACTTTGACTGGCGGCTGACAGGAAGCCATGGCGATGTCTATGGCAAAGGTACATCCTTCCGCGTTCTGACGTAACATCATGAAACAACACGCTGCGCCTGTTTTTTCTCAGGTTTTAACATTTTATTCAATTTTCCTTCCTGCAGGGAGCTACTTTGCCCGGGATGCCAAATACTCCAGTAAATTCTGTCACACCACGGGGAAGCACAACACCACCCTGCAGAGACACGGACTTGCCCCGCCAATATTTGCTAGTGAGCCGCCCTACAAGACCATGTTCCTGGCCAGAGTGCTTGTTGGAGAGTACACGGTCGGGCATCCCATGTACTGCAGACCACCCTCTAAGGATGCCAGCTTCACCAACTTTTATGACAGTTGTGTGGATGATATGGCCAATCCAAAAATTTATGTAATTTTTGACAGCAATCAGATTTACCCAGAGTATCTGATTGAGTTCTACTGAGGCCTAGCAAGAAAATATGTACTTTTACTATAGAGGTTGGATCTAAAACACAGAACTACTTTGGATATAGGATAAGACTTTGGAATGAAATGGAACAAGAAGCAGCTGAACGGATATTTGTTTTTTCTTTCAGTCAGATCCAGTGCCTAACTGGAGCATGAGTCATCTAAAGTGCCTTTGGGGAAACTGGTAAATCAAGAAGACAGTAAAGGCTTTGTGTACAGCTTGGATACTGCACAGTCTATTCTAAGACGGGCCCTTGTGGTTGGAATGTTTCTGGGATGTAAAATAAGATGAAAATACTTACTAAAGATCAGTCTTTGTGGCAATTTTGTATCAACTGCTGAATCTGTGCTTGCTTGTTCAATATACGTGCACAATTGTTAAAAATAACTGTGGCACTCGCAGCCTGTAGGTTATAGGCGATCACCTGCCATCGGCCACAGCTCTTCCTTCACTTCCACTGTGCCACGCATGAGCTTATATACAAGTCATGTTGACATTATTCCAAATGACGAAACCAAAAGCCACAACCTGGTCCTGCTCACTCATTCAGCACCGTGATCCCTCAGTCAGTGGCATCAACATCTGTGTATACCTAGTACACTGTAATATGTAGGCATGGATTTTTTTGTGTGTGTTTTTATTCCAAAAAAAACGCTTCTACCTCTATATTTTTTTAGTCATACATCGGTGCACTTTCCCCCCTTTCCATGAAAGGTTTTGTAATTGTGTCACAATGACATAAAGTTGTGATGTCGTGTTCACTTGTGGTCCTCGAGCAATATGTTCCTGTGTATCTTTTCTGACCATTCACATCAATCCTTAAAAGACGAAGGTTGGATTTTGTATGCGTTTGCAGCAAAGTTCGTTCCAACCCAGAAGAAGATCAGTTTCAGCTTCACATCTGACTTAAAGTCGTGCGAGTGCGTTGTCGCCGCCTGCTAACACTTGTCCTTAAAGGAATAAGCAGGTTACTTTTGCACCTCGTGTAAATTAATCAAAAAAAATGAATGTAGCCAGCACATGTATAGCACTGTAATGAAAATTAACCACACAATGTAATATTGCTTTGCTGTGTGTGTTTGTTGAATTCACTGTATGATTGTGTTTTGTGTGTGTGTGTGTGTGTGTATGTGTGTTTTTGGAGAATAACACAAGGATTCAGAGTTGCCACAAGGTGGTGTAACAGAACAAGAATGGATCTTACACTGGCTCATGGTAAATGCTGACAACTGTCTTCAGTTGTAACACTACAGCTGTGTGTTAGTGTAAGGGTGTATGACGCTATGTGTGTGTCTGTAATTTGCACATGTTACAACTAATAAACTTTCTAATGTAAGCGTGTCAGATGATCTCTTTTATGATCTCTTGTGTGTTGGTAACATCAGCACACAACATCTTCCACTTGTGTGTAAGTGAGGAAAGCCGGCCTACCTCAGAGGCGTGGCTATGAGTGACAAGTGACATGCATATGAGTCAGGAAGACTAATGTAAACCTTGAGCAGGTGAGAGAGAGAGAAGAGCCTGTTTTAAAACTTAAAGCTTTATTTTTGTGATCTCTGTGGAATATCCGCCTGTCAGGACAATGTGGGGTGTTGAACACTCCACAGTGGAATCGATGGACACCTCAGACTTCCCATGGTGTTGGTATTACCTGGCAGACTGTGGAAGGTGGCACAGGTTTGAGGTAACCTGTTTTGAACATTTCTTCACATCACAGTCATGTTTTTACCTTACAAAAATGCATGTATACAGAGCAGAATGAGATATAGCCAACCACCTTTTACCTTCTGTCCTGCAGGATGACCCTGATATCCCCCTGAGGAGCGTGGATATTGAAAGTTATCTAAGAAACTCAAAAGAAGTTTTAAATATATTTTCATCCAATTGTCGCAGCCAGATTGATTTCTCAGGTACCTGATTACATTTTCTTGACCACATCAAGTCCTCATTTACCTGTAAGGAGCTTTGACTTCTCTGTTCTTCTACAGCAATGTTACAGACTAACCTCAACACGGGAAGACAAAGAAGGATCCAGCGGGGCTATAACACTGAGAGAAGGTGAAATGATGTTAATATGTCAAAATGATTTACACCCAAAAGTAGTGAGCTGTGAGTAAGTCAGCCTTCAGTTCGCTTTCTCGCAAAATGAAAGTGAAACTCAGTGTTGACTAACTTTTCCTCCCACAGCTGTTCCTGCTTCAGTGCTTCTCCTGTCTTCTGGGAAAACGTCGACCCCACTCATCCATATCAGGTGACAGTGACAGTGACAGAAATGTATTGAAAACTGTTCAGTAAAGCAAATCATGGCCAAGAACTCATAAAGCTCTGTCTGCATATTTCATGTGAGTTTTCAGTTAGTGAGGTTCAAAGAAACGGTTATGCATGCAAATGTTACTTTAATGTTCATATAAAAATGTGTATTTCTGCTGTATTTTACAGTTAATCCCTCTGAGCGAGCTCACCCCTGAGTATCAGACTGTGGCAACTTACGTGAAGAAGGATGGGCTGTTGGACAGACCCATTGTATCGATCAGCAGGATACAGAATCTGGACCTATGGGAGATATATTGCAGGTAGGAAGGTCTTTTGTTCTGCTGTTCCCTCTATCATTCCCCTTCTTTGTAATAACAAAAAATGTACTTTCTTTATTTGTGCCCAAGGAAAAAGACACAGTTAATGAGAATTCAAGGTGTCAAAGACGTTCAAGAAAGAAGACTCTTTCATGGGACTGAAGACAAAAATGTCGACAACATTTGCAAGTACAACTTTGACTTAGGGTTGGTTGGACAACATGGCCACTTATTTGGCAAAGGTAAGTTATATGATACAACACACAGTTTGAATTGTTTTAATGTAGATCTGACTGTTAAGAGTTACCCCAGCTTATCTGAGCTTCTTTTGTTTTTATTTAGGAATATATTTTGCCAAGCATGCGTCCTATGCAGACAAATACAGCAGGGGCAGCAAGGATCCATTGCAGCTGTACGGTGGGGAGAGAAGAGGTGGACAAGGTGAATACACTAAAATAATATTTTTGGCTCGGGTGATGATCGGGAAATCCAATGTTGGACAAACATATTATCAAAAACCCGATCATGGAAGTTCTGACAATTCTCATGACAGCTGTGTGAATGATATCGATAACCCCACTATTTTTGTTATTTTTGATCGAAATCAAATCTATCCAGAGTATTTGATTCAGTACAGCTGAGGTCAAGAGAGGATATTGAACATCTGGGTGAAAATCTCATAACTCTGGCTTTGAGGATGATTTGAAGATGAAACTATATTTTTATAAAAATGAATCATTTGAGGTTTTTGACCAAATTACAGAGATTTCAAACCGTTTCATGAATAAATAAATGTCCTGGCAGAACCAAACTCTACGTGTGTTTCTTCCTGTTGCAACCTTTCATCATGTTTATTATTACTGGGGACAATATATATGACATATATATGGTATTTAAGAAGTGAAACGTGCATATTACAGTCCTGACTGTTAAATTTGTGCTGACTTCATTAACCTCCAAACTACAACACGTTCAACAGGAAGGAGGAAATCAAAAATTGCACTGCTCTCTGTTGGTGTCAGGTTTCAATCAGTGACGTCTAACCTGGCACTGATGTCACTATCTGTGGTGTGTGCTTTATACTCCAAGTATTGGTGGAGTTTTGCCTCCATTCCTGCCACCCAGCAACATCAATCAAACAATGCTAAATATAGAATTAAATGTATTAGTGTTTTTCATCCACTATATATGACTACATGCTTATTGTGTTACTATAGGCCTGATTTGATGAAGGGGTTTAGTCAGCTCCATCATCTAGACTGAAAGGTCTTTAATTCCGTATTATAGTGCCTGATCACATGGAGAAGAAAGAAATGGAGCCAAGTGTACTGAAGGAAAACTGTCACCAGAGGTCACTGTTAACACGTGCAACATTTTGGAAAGAATGGTTGAACTCTTGGCACAGGTCAGCGCTGGCTGGTCCGCATTATGTTCAGTGGTTTATTATTGCACATTTTTGCCATTATTTCTGCAATAAACTCCCTCGGAATGAGTCAGTAGCTCATCATTATATATTTTCAAAAAGCCAGCAGTCCTTCTCCCATAATCATCGTTATTAGTTACTCAAGGCCACAGTCAGTGGTTATATTCGGCAGCGGAAAGTGACTAAGGATGTGCACTCACTTACTCCAGTATGGAGTCCAAAACAGGCAAACTAATCCAACAAGGAGTAGGCAGAAATAAAAAATCCAAATAACTGGGCAGATAGGTGCAGGTGGCAGGGTTCTATGAAACAGGTAACAAGGTACAGACAGATAACAGATGCCAAACCGCAAGAGGCATGAGGCACATGGTAACTTTGATGATCTGACAAGAAATGAATGGAACTGGGCCGGTATAAGACCCGAGAGGCTGATGAGGGAATAAGATATGGGTGGGGAGGTGGGCGGGGAAAACCAAGCAACTGCAGAGCAGATAGGGAAAGTGGGAACAGGTGTGCAGACGGGTGGGGCAGTCAGGTGATGGGGAAAGGCGGGAAAGCCCGAGGACGTGGTTATTCATGGAAAAAAAAAAAAAGGCAATGAGGAGGCCTGGAGTGTGGCTGGATAGGAGGGACTTAGAGACAGACTGTGACATCAGCTTTGGACCGAATAACTAAACTGATCTCTCACCTTGCTATAACTAAAATAAATAAATGAAGAGATGTTTGTCTGAATGCCCGACTGTTCATTTGAACCATATCTAATGCCCCTGAACCTCAGTTTACAGAATCACAATGACCACTAGCAATGTGCTTCCACTGCTCCCACGTGCTTACCTTGCAGGCATAATATCAAGTGGTGGAAGGAAATCCTTCATATTTTGTGGGCCTGCCTAACTTCCTTCCCTATTGTTTAGTTTTAGTGGTTTACTTTAACATGTAGGCTCAGGTGTTGCTCCCGCTGTCAGAAGTCTTGTGTGCCAGATATGGAACACCAAGACACACGTGTAGCCATCACGTGTGAATAACTTTCACCCTCTGAATGACAAAGGCAGCTTACAGTTAACGGGTAAATTGGTGTAAAGTACTGTTACAAGTAGAGGGTCTTTACTGAAGAAAGGAAGAAAGTTACTCAACCAAAACCATTATGATGTTTTTCAAGTTCACCTCCTGCTAAATGAGGCTGATTTACACTCATTGCTGCAACGGAGAATCCTACTGATTATTTGCCCCTTGGCACCACTCCCAGTGGTGTGTTCAACCCCAAAGGCAGGAAGAAGACAAGGTTATCAAAGAGCTTCCTCACTGGGTGAAGAGCTAGTGTGATCTGGGAAATACAGAGGAAAGATGGGTCCTGATTTACAAATATAGGAGCTCTCTGTGTCTTCTCTCGACAGGAGTAACAGGACAGTGGTGGATTCTGGATGTCTGGGAGCAGAGGTGAAAAAGTACACCAGCTGCATGCGGGGAGGCAGCAGCGTGCAGAAAAATCATCATGCATTTATAATGAAAGTGGTCCAAAGCCTTTCAATGCATGACGTTTTCTCCACTGGGGCCGATTGCTCTCCCCCTCTGCAAACTATGAAAATGCACTGGGTGGGTTCTTCTTCAACTGTACTTGTGTCAATGTACATTAGTGTCCAGGGAAATCTCTTCCCCACTAAGAGGATGCAATATTTCACCACATTTGTATAATAGATAGAATTCATGACTATATTAAAGCTAAGGAAATCCATAGCATTAGCTTCACACGATCCCAAGTGGCATGCACACACTCGCACACACACAAACTCTTATTAATGAATCATTTTTATGGACCGAAATGTTCACACCCCAATTTCATTTGTAGCAACCACAAAAAAAGAAAAAACCCACACCCAATCTCCTGTGTTTTTCATTCATTAATGTTGGCTGTATATTGCATTGAGCCATGTGTATGTGGCTGTTTACTGGTGCAGCACTGGTAGTTTTTGAGGAGCTGTTTTCCAGAGCCAGGCCATCATCTCTCAGTAAACTATTCAAGATGATTGAATTGGTCCTGTGGGTAAGACGGGCAGATTGTGGCAGATGGTGTTTCAAAACAAGGTTAGTTCTACGCATCGCAAACACATTCTTGATTCAGTGTTATTATTTTTACATAGAAAAATATGTCTTCGCAGATGTATGCTAACTTTTAGTGCAAAGTTTGAAATGTTTGAAACTGGGGCTGTGAGTTTCTTGCAAGTCAATAAGTGAGTCAAGTTTGCTATCTTCTTAAATATTTACAGCTTGGTGTGCTCCAAGCCTGGCATGTGATTAGAAACTCTTTGATGTCTGTATGATCAGATGATATCAACATGTTGAGTTTGTGAAGTCTAATTAGTGGTTCCTCTCAAAGCTGCCTGCGTGGGCTGTGTCATGTAGAGAGAGAAAGAGTGAGAGACACTGACTGTGGCATTATTCTTCTCCGTCTCCAATGGAACCAAGACTAAGTAACGGCACTGGAGAGAAATTACTTCATTTCTAAATTATTCAACATCTCAAAAATATATCTGGGAATTTCAATTAAATGGAGCAAAGCCGGCAAAGTAGCACAGGAAAATCATCCATCCATCACTGCTTAACTTGTGACGCACTCTCTCCCTGTGCGTATCCACACTGTGCATGTCCAATGCAATGTCTGTTTAGCTCTGATGTTCCACTTCGACAGCAAAAAAAAATATTATCTTCATTGTCAGCTTGATATTTCATGACTTTTCCCAAGAAGTGCTTACAAACGTCTGGTTTTGGACTGATGACATGTTTCAGAAGTCCACGACAGAAAGTGATGAATCTCTCAGAGACCTCAGCAGTTAAATAGACTTTGGATTCTCATTTGCTCTGTATTTGTGATTGATACATTGGACCCCAGACATAAAGTAACAGTACTCTTTCAGCAAACACACATTCTACATTTTTTTTGTCTGTGAATGACTTTTTGGCAAACTTGAAGAATATAATTTTTTATGCATGGCCCATATAACTTGTGAAACATGACGTACTCCCTTATCTGCTATAACAACAGTGCTTTATGGTCATGTCTATATGTATTAGATTTTGATAAGGCCAAGCAAACAGACACAATTGAGGGAAAAACACTTAATTTTGCCATAATTTTTCATATATGCAGATTTGAGATCCCTAAACAACAAAAAGAAAGTGTCAACAAAACACTGGGGTTAGGCAGCTCTCTGCTCGACTCTCTGTGTTCTTACTAATAGCTGCTAATGCTGCCCTGCCTTGTCCTCACAGCTGACATTGTGACGAGCAGGAGAAGTGCAGGTGTAACTAATATCATTAACAATGGCTCAGTTCAAGCTAGACCAGGGAGCCATCTTTACTGTTATCAATTCCACCTGTGATTTCTCCACTGTGACTGTTATGAAAGGGGCCTATTTTATGTGCTAGTTTACCTGCAAGAAGCCCCATAATTCCATATAGCTCTTATTAGCCCACTGCAAACTTGGGTCTTTATTGGTTCTGATATTATATATTGACTTTAGGGATGTAAACACAGCCCGCTCACATGTCTTCCTGTGATACTGGCTTCATGGGAAACTCTACACCATACTTTTGTCACTCCCTGCTGTGAGAAGCAGCTGGGGGGAGGTGTGCACAGTGCAGTGACAGGATTGAAAGCCAGATATCGAGTCTCCATTCACACAAATATAAAAGGTGCGCGGGCCGACTGAATTTAGATTGTTGAGAGGAACAGTCTTCCCGAAAGCACATCACACAGCAGAGAACAAAAGTCATGTTTTTATTTTGGAAAAAAGGTTCACTTTTCTTTACAAAACACAACACATTTTCAGCTACACATTTTCTATAATTTAACCAAACGTCACAATCATCAAAAACATCTAACGCCATTTTAAGAAGCTCTCTCTGTGTCACAAACCCATTCTGTGACAGGAATCACAACCTGATGTCCCTGAGCAGAGAGAAAATTATATATATATATAAAAAAAACATTTTAATGTAATTGTCATGTAGCTGTATCTATGAGGAGGAATCAGAGAGGATGGGCTAATGTGACAGCGATGGCACAGTGTTGGCTTTTTCACATAAAATAAAAACATGTATTAATAAATTAAGTTTGATCATTTGATCACATGAAGTGAAACATACTCATATGACACAAGTAACACAACACATAAGTGAGGACAGTTCTTGCTTGGCACAAGAGGCGTAAAGACTCAGTACAAGCTTTGGCACCGCTGAGGAGGTTTTTTTTCATCTCTTTTCATTTTTACAGTCACAAGCATATGAATTGCACCATGTGCAACCAATCTTCAGTGACACGGACAACAGAATGTGATTAACTACGCATTGCTGTATTTTTTAACCTGTTCTTTTAATTGGTTGGAGTAATTCACTACGCAACACTATATTAGAAGGTGGCACCTGGAGATTTCTTTGCACTGGCATTTTAATATTATGCATTTCCTGCGTTGAAAGCACAAGTTGAAGGTGAGTGCACCTTGAGGGAAATCAATCAGGGTTTTTACTTCTAATTTTATAAGAGATAGGCAGTTTAAATGAAAAAGAATCAAGATCGATGCTTCAGAATCAGAAATATGTTCTTTTTTTTATTCCATGTGTTCTTTTGCCTTGTCAACATCATTGTCAACACTGTTAACAAAACCCATTCTGCAAAAATTATTGTTTAAATACTTTTACTACACCCTCATTCAAATTGCAGTAAATACCCTAAAAACATACCTAATTTTTTTTAAATTTAGAAGCATTTTGTGTTAAATTTGTTGACATTCTCATGGCAGCCCAACAGCAATCAGTAAATCGAATGGCTTGAGAAAAAATGGGGAGAAAAATCTGCATCTGTGGCTGTCTTGGGCCTGTAATAAGCCCGTCGAGCCATTTCATTCAGCCTAAATGACATCTCTCTCCGCCTGTCCACCTACATATCGGCATGCACTCTGCCTGTGCACTCATTGCGCATGAGTGGAGGCTTCCACAAGCCCGGGCAGACTCATTGCTAAAGCTAGTGAGCTAGTCACACAAGAATGGCAGAGAAAGTGCAGCCAAGTTTTGAGTTGCACGTCAGCGATAGACTGTTTGACACCTACTGAGCCAAAGAATGAGAGAGAGCCGCAGCTCTCTCAGGCTGTCATTTAGTGAGCTAACTCGTCAGCACACCTTCTGAGCCAAGTCAGCAGTAATTTTGAGCTAAAGGTAACGCTACGTTGGTGACGCCTATTTTGCTTAGTTAATGTGATTGTGGCTTTTACCAGAGTTGTTTATTTGTTACACTGAAAAGCTGAGAGAGGTTGTCAGTCAACACAAGACACCTGGCCACGGATCCATGGCGGCAGCTGGTCCTCAGTGCACCTGTTTTGTGGATGAGTGACTTTGGAGGAAAGCCTGAACGGACGGGGTGGGGTTTTTCAGTTGAATACTTTCAAAATATAGCTACTCTTGCTAGTTTCTCCAATGTTATGAACGTTGCCTACAAAATTAAATAATAATCAGCTGATTTTTGAGACCTTTGTTCTCCAGAGTTTTTCTTTTGGACTTTGCAGATATTCGGCTTTGAATATCGCTTTATAAAATTAGTCGTATGGGCCACCTTTCAGCGCTGGTGGTGACGTATTACCAGGAAGAACTCTTACTCCTCGAATCCCAAACATGCCGAGCTTCAAAAAGTCTTCCACAAGCATAACAGGCCAGAACTCTAAAGAATCTGTCTGTCCTGTCTCGTAGAGAGAGCTCTTAGTCTCCGGCTCTTTCATATCCTGCCCTGCTTCATTGTCTGGAGGACACTACGCCATCCTTAAGGGAACAGTGCAGCAACTCTCTCAGTTCAAAGGTCGCTCCTCTGCATCCCGAGCCCAGGCCTAATCCTGAGTCCCTGCCTCTCCATGATGTTCCACAGCTTGCGCAGGTTGGACTGGGTAATGACATCATCAGGCTTGAGCTCTAGTGCACGCAGGTAGTTGGCCTCTGCTTCGGGCAGTTTTCCATTCAGGTGGAGGATGGCACCGAGGTTCATCAGAGCAGCCGGGTACTAGGAGAAGGCAAAGCCACAGTAAGAAAACACAAAAACAGTAGAAAAGGAGACAGAGTGGTGCATAATGCCATGGCTATAGTGAGTTGTCAGGCGTTAGGGTGTCAACTTGCAGGATTACTGTACTTGTGACAACCATGTCGACCTTGGATTTATCTATCTGGACAAACTATTTTAAACTTGCCCTTCTCAGTTCTACATTTGAGACAGACAGGTCTGAGTTGAGAGGAATGAGTTATGTGAGACATATACGCATTTTAGGAAACTTGCCAGGCTTTTTATAAATGGTGAATTCAGGCAAGGTGAATTTTGCTTAAGGCTAAGAAGATCAAAAATGCATAAATTAGCCTTAATGGAATCTTACAGTGCAGAAGCAGGCATGGCCAAAGACAAAAGTTTGTCCTCTGTGGCAATGCCATAATGAAAACATAGGTAGCTACAGATTGTTTGTGGGCGAGTGTGAAGAATTGTTAATGATACAAATGATCAAACCCATTTAAAGGTGTGTTTCTAGAGTGCTGTTTAATAAAATATCATCTTTTGAAGTTTCAAAGCGAAACCATCTGGCCCCGAATAGTGTGCCAGTCATGGAAATCTACAAAATCCAGGTTGCAAACTTGACTCTCAGCAAGCCTTAACTAACAAACACGCACAAATCTCATCCTAAAAGTCGTCGGCACCTCATCACCCGGCCCTGGCCTTGTTCCCAGACCCGCGTCCTCACTGCATGACATATGGTTAGCAACTTGGCAACTGGTTCACAGATTTTCTCTCCCCGAACTGTTCATCCTCTTCTCATTGCTGCTATTTAACTTGTTTACATTCCACTTCTCAAGCAGTGTTAAAAGACTAGCCTTGGGAGTGGGGGCTTGTTTTTCTCACCTAATGTATCAAATGAACGCTTACAGAGCTGGAAGAGTTCAAATGGTGGCCTGGAAATTTAGTTAATTAATTCATCAATGCAGAGAGAAGTTGCAGTGCCGCCACATCCCTTTCAGTGGGTTGTTGTATTTCTCACTGAAAGTAACCATAACAAATGATTATATCAAGCAGGTACATTTCAAAGTGCTCCAAACCCTTGTCCTGCTTTTTGTACCATTGAGGACCTTTGCGAGCAGCTGAATCATACTAAGCTAGATAAATGAGGGCCCCATTGTCATTATAAACAGCTGTATGATATGCAATCCAAAGACTTAGCTAAATCATTAGAAATGGAGCCATGTTTACATGTGTGAGCCAGGGAGTAAGTCAGTAAATCCTTTCTTTTGACTGACAGTTTTTTGTGAAGTGGGGTCGGTCTTGCTGTAAGTCACTCACAGTGATGAAACGGATGTAAGCTATTGATCTTCAGCAAATTAGATATACAGTATTTGTCCACCTCTGATCTTCATATTGGCTTATTAAAATTATATTCCTTAGAAGATCTTTTTAAGGCATATGAAAATAATCTGCTTTAAAATCTAATTAGTGTCCTGTTTCTCCTTCATTTAAAACTCCAGAAACCATGAATATGCAAATATTTTTCATGTCAGAAGTTAACTGCTGGACAAAACATGTCTCCTGCTTCAGTGAAAAGTCCATTCTCATTCTATGTGCAACTCCTCAGCAAGGTAACCAGCGTTCCCTCCCGTGCCCTGCTGTTGTATGTAAAACCTGTGCCATATGCTCATGTGTGTGTATGCAAAAAGAAAAACTCTGCTTGCACCTTTCTCTGGAGGCACACAGTCATTGTCTTTCTTAGCACGAACAGCCAGCGCTAAATCTTTCATGACCTGAAAGCCATTGGATTAAGTTGATATTTGAGAGACTGTCATTCACTAAGCAGCCGCGCGCAGTGAAAATGTCAAAGACAAGGGGCGCTTCACTCGAGACAAATGACGAGAGAAGCCCTCAGTGTGTGAGTGTGCACACGCAGGCCTCCAGACTGTGAATTACAATGACTGTGACTTTAGAGGTAGCTCATTCTTTACAGAACAAGATATAAACACATGGCTTTCCAAATTAAAATGGACAACCAGAACTCTTCTCTTCTATGGTTTCACTCAGCTTTCGGGGCTTAATCAGGATATAAACAGACAGACAGACCTTATCTAAAAAGGGGGCAGATGCTATAAAGCAGTGATCCCCGGCAGCACTTGTTCCCCGTGGAGTGGTTTTGCAGTTGCCAGAGGTGTACGTGGAAAAAATTTAGAGTAGCTCAGCTGATTCGAATAAAACAGAAATCAACACCTGACAGTTAAAAGTGTAACAGATAGACACGGTATATCTCTGCCCCCCCTTCCTCTTTAGTTCTATTTCAGAAAGAGACCCCCAAGGAAATTCTACAGGCAAACACAAGGTCATATTTTGGTTCTCACTTCTCCTGTTATGTTGTTTTGTGGTCTTGTTATTCATTCATTGTCACTGTTTTATTTTGTATTAGTCCTCTCGTTTCTGTGACTTCCTGCCTTTGTGTGTTTTCCCGCCCTTGAGATTACTTTCACCTGCTCCCTGTTTGCCTAACCTGTCTTCCCTGCCCTCATCAGCCAGTCACTTCTTCCACCAGCCCAGATCCTTTGTTCCCCCGTCAGTTCACCTTGCTTCATTGTTGGTTTCTGTTCCTGTGACTTTCTGCTTAGCTTTTTGTTTTGCCTGTATCATAAACCTTCATCCTCTTCCGTACCTCTGCTTGCCTGCGTTTCGCTTGTGAGGTGCTTTCATGTTAAACTCACTGACGATCATCCTCTGCATCTGTCTGCATTTGGGTCCTTCCCCTGTTCCCGGCTACCAGCCTTAGCACTGATAAAGAGTCGCAAGCAACGAAATGTATTGGATAAACGGAATAATTGAAATATAAAATAAACTCATGGATTGATGGTTCAGCTTCTGCCACTTAAAATGGCAGTACCACATAATGAAATTGACCTCAAAACAGTTTTGTTTAATGTAATTAATTGTGTTGAAGTCCCATCCAGTGTAAAATCAGAGGGGCTGTGGGGTCACAACACACAAAAAGGTGGGGAAACACTCCTATAAAGGGTGTGGCAATATAAGACGACCCAATGAAGGGCATGAAGATGAAAGTCTAATCCTCTCTCCTGACTGAACTGGCAAAGTCACAGAGCAGACAGTCACCACGCTGACTAAAATGACAAATGGCTGCAGGAAGCTTCCTCTAGGTCTTGTCTAAAAACACAGGGGATCCTATGAGTTACCTCTCCCAGACCAGTCCACACACCCTTTCCCTTTGAAGTGACTGACTCATACGAAGCAGAAACAGGATATAATAGCCCCAGACTTCCTCAACCGCATGTGCTGACATTGAGAGACATGATATCCCACATGGCTCTGTCTGTTTTATACCGTGATGATCAAGTATTTACTCTGGAGCTCAATGTGTGAATTCAATATCAGGCGACAGTATCCTCTCAACTCTTTTCTCTTTGGGATTTTTGTGTTTGCATAAGCACATCGAGGCACCAGTTCGCAGCCATGAGCAGAGCACAGTTTCCATTTTAAATTCAGTCATATCACTGTTTGCCAGCAACAACAGTACTATAACATAATGTCAGAATGATGGGCAACACATAGTATGTTGTAAATTGAGTTTATGGCGCAGGCATGTGTGTGCATTTCCATGATAAGTGCTAACAGGCCCACCAGTCCAGGTACTTACATCTGGTCTGAGGCCGGCTGCTCGCTCATATTGCCTCTCTGCTGCCTCATTTAGACTGGCCTGTCTGAGGAGAAAGAAGAACAGAGAGAAGAGTAAAAATGTGACATGGCGCACTTCATATTAATAATATTGTTCTAATACAAATTACTGAAAATAATTGAATTCATTCATTATTGCACAGCTAATCATACGAAGTACTACAATTAGAGTTAGCCATCCATTAATTGTGTAAAGTGCTGTAAAATTCCTCGGTGGTGATTTTTACTTCTAACTTTAGTCAGATTCATTGCATGTTAAAATCAGATTAGTCTTTGTAAGATCAACAGGAATCATCATTTAAAGCCCCTCGCCTCTGCACTGTGCTGCATCACAGGTGATACAGTTCTCACTCACCGCTGTGTCTCGTATGAAAAGGTGGGATGGTTGCACTGCATATTTGTAATCTATAAGGCTCTACTGGACAGACTGCTTCATTACTCTCTGATCACATCTAATTGTAATGTCAGGTCATTACGAAACACTGCTCTGTGACAAGTAATTAATTTCTTGGCTGTGCAATAACTGTGATTATGCAGCAGTGACTTTAACCCTCCAGAGTCTTGGGGTAAAATGGCCGTTTTTTACTACTTTTCATTTTACCTTTGTGTTTCCCATTAAAACTGTTTAGCTTGCTTTCTTTGTGTTTGTGTCTTTGACGCCGACGGGCGGTCCGAAACTCTGAAGAGTTAAGATGGTAACTAGCTCATTGTCCATTATGCCTCTCTTGTTATTTATCACGGCACGATGAAGAGAGATGGATGTTTTTGAATGCCAGAAACACGTCACCAGCCAGTCCTCCTCTACAGCTGGGTTTGGCAACAGTTGACCTGCTCCATACATTAAATTTTATCCGAAGAGTGCATGAACCGGACTTTGCTGTGCCAAAATTAATAAAGTCAAGGAGACCATTCTTTCCTGACATGGCAATTAATATTTATAAGACTGTGACTTGAGTAAAATATGCCTTGAGAATGCGTGCAATGCTGTCAGGGTTGACTGGAGTTCATAAGTAACTATCAGTCATCATCTTAGAGCATGTTTCCTTGGTCTCGGTTTTGTTTAGTCAACTTCTGGAGAGTCAATAAGACAGAGATAAAGATTCAGGCATATAGGAAGGTGATGCTGGGGAGAGGAAAAGCTGAGTTATTCTGTCTTCTTTACCAAAAAGATGTAAAAAAACAATAACTGCTTTATTGGAGAAATCAGGTACCAGATCACCAACACAATCTTTGAATCATGAGAGTGGTTAGTTTCCATCAAACTGCATTATCAGATTACCTTACGTACTATTACTATAATCCTCAGTCAATATTTGGACATCAAAAAAGCCAAATTTTGCAGCTCATCTTTTTATTAATCGGTGGAGCTGCTTAAGTTCTCAATCCAGCTAATGACAGATGTGATGTGTCACTTTCATCAGCCTTTAATCCTTTTATGTCACAGTCAGTCTCAGCTGAAAATAACCAGTTCGGCCACAAAACAGAAGAATGATCTGTCATTTGGATTTACGCTTATGTTTCCAAACGCAAACCTCAGCCAAACCCAGAGACTTTCAACTTTTTACAAATCCTCTGTGGTGTTGCATTTAGATGGATGCTAGAGAGCAGTGATGACTTTTCCAGATATGTAGAGCAAAAAGGAATGAAGGCACATTGCTCCAATATTTCCTTGAGTTGCTGGGAGTAGAGGACATTTGCAGTCCCTTTTGACACGTTTCAAGACTTATACGCTGTCTGTGCACGTGCTTGCCAAAGTTTAAGGGAAAATTCTCCAATGGCTTCTTTACAAGCCCTGGACTGAAACATCACTATGATGGACTGAAGCTGCACTGCTGTTTATAAATGCTATACATAATGGCTTTTATGGCAGCTATTTCCATAGAGAGAACATTTACTATTCTATAACATGGGTATAATTTATATTTCAAAGATGGTTATTAAATGGCAGTGGTACAGAATAAACCCACAAATGGTGAAGCAGCACGGCAGCAAACTCTGTAAATACAGGATTTCAAAAACCTCAACATTTCTCCAAATATACGTTTATTTAATTCTCTGTACTGGACGCTTTTTCAAGTGGGGAAACTCCACTTGCAAGAGGTGTTGTTGTACGTCAGTAGTTTAGCCAACCTGAGCATGTGAGCAGCACTGAAGACCACATCAAACTCTGAGCTGTCCAGCTCTGCAGCTCTCTCCGCCATCTCCGCCGCCTCGGCAAGACGAGACTGCTCCAGCAGAAACTGACCTGGAGACAGGGGAAAGTAGAAGATCTGTTTAGTACTTTTTTAGCCAAGAGTGCGGCTTTAGAGATGGCAATGTTGCGCCATCTGCCCGTTGGTTGGTTAGTCGGTCTGCTACTTTGGTTCAGACTGAAATATCACAGCAAATATTGGATGGATTTGGATTACATAGTACAAACAACTATTAAATGGATTGTCCTGGAATTTGGCACACATGTCCAGTGTGCCAAGAAGATTAACATTGATGATTTTATCACCACCAGCAGGTCAGAATTTCCACTTAACCAGTAAAATGCCTCCACATCTACTAGATGGATTGCCACAAAATCTTTTACAGATGTTCATGGTTCCCAGATGATGAATCCTCATGACTTTAGTGATCCCCTTGACTTTGCCTCCAGGACCTCCATAAGGTTGTTACTTCAGGTTTTGATTTAAAATGTTAACAACTATTAAAGTACTATTGAGAGCCAATTTCATGGCGATCCATTCATGTCCCCCTCAGGATGAACTGCAATATCGTAGGGATCCCCTGGCTTTTCATCTAGCACCATCATGTATGTTACACGTTAGCATGCTGACGTTAAATTTTGCTCAAAGCACTACTGTGTCTAACTTAAAGAGGCACTGGCGTGGCGTTAGACTCCTCTTGTTTACTTGCAAATAGAGGATTGTTCATTTGTTGTTTTGTAACTTTAATATCATGTTATGGCAAACTGATAAAAGTTGTATTGAAGAGCCAAGAAAGATGGGGAAAGCTTGCAGAAAAGCTCCATCAGACAAAGCTTAGACAGACAAAGATGGAGATTGGTGGGACAACATAAAGTAGAAGAAGAGGCAATGAAAGAGATGAGTGCCACAGGAAATGCAAAAAGGAGGCAGAGACAGCGAGAGGAAAGTGAGGCAATGAAGGGATTGTTGTTTTGCTTGGCGACGTTTGAGAACGCAGATGAGACGGAGGTATTTCATGCGTTTTCCTGTGGGAGTCTGGCCACCTGGTGCGGCACCCACAAGCGTCTGCCTTGGTGGCTATAAATTAACAGCCCAGCCCTGCAACAGATGTTACTGACTGTAGGAAAAGGGGAACGTGGAGAGGCTCCATTCAGGTGCATTTTTTTTGGCTTTTCTTGAGCTGAAAGCTCACTGCTAACTGATTGCAGCCTCCAAAAACAAGCTATTAAGACACCAGAGCAGACTTCACAGAAGTGGGTCGCATGAGGGACAGTTTGCATTAAAATGCGTTACTGTGAACAATGGCAGGAAAAGGGGGGCTTGTCTTTGCCATCACCCCCTGTGTCCTCACTTCCTTGCACTCTCTCACACATGTGTCTTGTGTGTGCATCCGTTGTGTTATAATGTAGACAGATATCATCAGTCCTTACACACTCACACCTGGAGCTCATCCAGTGAACCGCTAGAGCCGCCAGATCTGTGATAAAAGAGGGGACAGGCCCGAATAAACAGCACCTATAGCAAGAAGCTACAAGATAACATTGAAAAAAAAAAAGTAGCCAGATAGGCAGAGAGGGAGAATCGAGTGGAAGGGGAAACGGCGTGGTCCAAAGACAGCAACGAGGACCAAACTAAACTAAAACCCCAAGATATCCAGCACAGAGAAAGCACCAGGAGGAACGGAGAGAGATAAGGAAGAGGACAACGCACAATGGTGCCTTCAGCGAGACAGGACTGATTTAATTTCCTATGAATAGCATGGAGCCCGCTCCTCCAAACTGATATGATATCCATTAGCACCAGCACAGGCTGAACGTGGTATCATGTTCTGCCCTCTGTTACGAATGGTAAACAGTGTACTGTGATCCTGTCTCATCACTCAGACAAACACGGCGTACATGTCATGTTTGTGTGTGTGTGTGTGTGTGTGTCTTCCCTATCCGCAAAACCTCAAACAGCCCCAAAACTCCAAGCACTGATACCAGCAGAACATGACAGTGACAGAACATTTCCACAAATTAGTGTAGGGATTGCTACAACACGTCTTGAAATTAATTTTTGGAAGAAATATAAAAACAGTGGGGTGGTTTGACACTTCCAAATGATTACCACACAGCTTTGATTCTTTAAAACGCTTATCAGGTTACATAAGCTATGAGCCTGGATGCAGGGTGGTTTGCAGCATGAATTGTGAGAAGACCTGGTATATTTAATAATGCAGGGTCTGAGGGTGATGCTACAAAGTTTGGGACCCAAATAAAAGCCTGCCTAATAATTATTCTGAGTACAGATTCCTGCAGCAAAGCCTGATCATTATAGTAAAGCCTCCAAGGGCTGCACGACAGTGGTTTGGATTACAGACAATCAAGTTATAGTTGGTAGAAAAGGACTTCAAATTATATTTTCATTGCTTTGTGAACCGCACAGAGACATTTTTGAGGACAGCGGCATCCATATTTTTATGATTCTTATGTCGGTTTTCAAACACCCTTTGATAAAAGTGTTTGCCATTTCAAGAAGGGAAACACTCGATATATCTTCTTACCATAGTGCATGTAGCAGTTTCCTTTTGTCGGGTCTAGTTGAATAGCTCTCAGATAGAACTTCTCTGCTTCTGTCTTCTGCCCCTAAAAAAGAAAAGGAAGGAAATCGTTGGTTACACCTGATATTTGAGGGAAAACTTTTTGAGATTGTGTGTCTGTGATATTTGTTTAGTATTTTCATTTTTTTGCAACAGAATATCACACTTTGACACTTTGAGATTCTTATTGCCCATTCATTCAATACGTACTGTATAGCTGGACATCTTTTGTTACACACGCACACACAGACACACTTAAACAAGCGCAGCTACTAAAGTCCCTTATATTTTACTGTATCTTATAAGTTATTTTAGTGGCACTGACATGCATGAGTTGAAGCACAGCAACCCTGCTGTTAAGTTTCAGCAGGAAACTGATGCTCATAAAAAAGAGAAAAAACACAGTACCCCACCTCCCATGCCGAACCTTTTAAAGCAGAACCTCCAAGGGTGTGTGTGTGTGTGTGTGTACCTGCTACCAAACTGAGAAAGATCTTGCTTCTGTGTGCAAGCGGCTCAATTTCTCCACCTCTTTTGTTTCATGCTTCAGCACTGATTGCTTCCACATTGCCAACACTTTTGCCATGCAACACGAAACGAGAGGCCTGGGCATATTAGGTGTGCTTCATTAGCTTTTTTCCCCATGCCCGCGATCGCTCTAAATGAATGAGCCAATATCGGACCTTGGTGGCTTATTTCACATTTTCTTTGGCTCTTTTCTTTTTACTTTCAATTAAACCTTTTCCCCAGCCATCCATCACAACTGTAAGTAGAGTGGCTCGGTCCCGTCAGGTTAAAGCAAATCATCATTTAACAGATTCATGAAAGATCAGTGTTAAAAAAAAAACAACGACATACAAAACACTTTTAATACATTTTTGCTGTGTATGCACTGCTGAATATAAATAGCCTGAATATCTTGCAAAGATATTCTTGTCAAAGAATTTATTTCAAAATACTGCTGTTAGTCTATAAAGCACTGAATGGTTTAGGGCCAAAATCCATTTCTGATCTGCTGCTTTGCTATAAACCATCCAGACCCCTCAGATCGTCTGAGGTCTGTTTTGTGTCCCAAAAGTCAAAACTAAACCCGGAGAGGCAGCGTTCTGTTTTTATGCACCACATATCTGGAGAAAATCTCCCAGAAAACTGCAGGTCTGCTGCGACTCTCATTGCCTTTAAATCAAGGCTGAAGACTGTTCTGTTTGCCGCTGCCTTTCATTAAAGGATTTATTCTTTTCTAACACTGCACTGTAACTTTTGCTCTTGTAATTTTATTCCCGTCTTGCTCAATTCTAGCTTGTTTTTAGCTCTTTATTTTATGTAATTGTCCTTTTATGACATGTTTGTGTGTCTTTTGAGTTTTGTCACAATGTTTTTTATGTTTTTTTTTATGTGTTTTGAATTGCCTTGTTGAAATGTGCTATACAAATAAACTTGCCCTATTGTACATTAATAAGCACACTTCGGCGGCAGACAGCTGAGTTTAAATTCATAAATCAGCTTAGTGTTGACTGACCACACCCTCCTGACTCCAGCCACAGATCTCCGACCAACAGCAGGGCTCTAATGTTACACTAGACTATTTGTACGCACTTTGACCTTGAAAGGAATCAGGCAAATTAGTGGACTTAGGAGTTACACTTGTTATTTGCTGAGGGATGTGGACTATCAGGTTACAGCTTTACTATTGTGTGGATTTACTTTTAAAAGAAGGGCGAGAGGGTCACTTTGAAAGTTGTTGTGCCGTAGTGCAACAGAAAAACAGCACTGCAGCACATGCCGGGGTGAACCACAGTACAAGACTTCAGTTTGACCTTTCCTCCCCGTGTCTGTATTGTCGATTGACTCCAGCGGGACGGCCAAAAATGTAGCTGATGGAGTGATTCAATAAGGAAGGAGAGTAATTGCATTATAAGCCTGTCCACTGGCCCATTGTCCGGGGTCCATCCAATCTCCCGTTGCTAAAGCCCTGTAGTAGCGGAGGGGGTCTCTCTGCGAAGTCAGGGCCCTGCATGGATCTGGAGCTCTGAGCCTGAGGGAGCACAGCAGATGTCCAGCCACAGTGGGCGACTCTAATCTGAACCTGTGCTTTAGGTGTGTGTATGTGCTATGTATATCTTCCAATCTTTCAACAAAGAGGGGAAATGATCAGAACTACGGTTTAAAGCCTGTGAGGGTTGCAGCTGCGAGTACATAAGGAACTGCAGGTTGGTTGAAACTTCACTGAGCACCCAAGGCCGTGAAAGGGAGGAGGTCAAACATCTCTAGAGGCGTTACAGAGGGCAGACAGTTCAACCCCCACATCTAAACTTGACTCAGCTGTGAGCACATCTGTTGTCACATAAATGTGTTTTTGTTTTTATGGAAAGGGGGAGGTGGTGGGAGGACAGGAGGTGTGAGTTTTTCCTGCAGGAAAAACATTGGAAGTTGAGCAAACTCGTGTGCCCTTGATGTCTTCAAACTCTCACATATACATACAGATACACGCAGCGAGGGACAGAAAACACACAGATAATCTGGAAGTCATCCAGTCACAGAGGGATAGCTTTCATCCACACCAGACAAACTCCCCACGTCTGTGACCTTCAGACTTCAGACATGAATATATGCATTTGGCATCACTCCTGGATTGGGGTCTATCCAAGGTCACCAAAAAGGCATCTATCATAAAAAATTCTGTCTTAATTACTTCTTTCACACTGTGTGATCCTCTCCTCCTCCAACTACTATTTCTAGAGGTCACACGCTATATTCATGAATCCATCACAATTCCTCTTGTTGACTTCTGGTCAGGGGAGAAGATTTTGTTTAGCGTGCACCTTTCAGAGTCAGAAGCTCACACGTCGTAACAATTATCACAGTTCTTCAGGCTCTGCAGGGGAATTGATAGGATGGGTTCGCCTCACTCCACTGTCCCATAAGTCTCTCAATATGCATTATTCATCGCTTGACTTCAGGACCTGTTTAATTACACTCTGCCAGGTAGTTAAACACTGCAATCGTTACTAAGATAATGCGTTGGCTCGCTTCATGGTTCTGCCTGTCTGTGTGTGTGTGTGTGTGTGTGTGTGTGTAATAGCACTTACAATGATGGACAGGAGTTTGCCATATGTGAGGTGGGCAGGGATATGGTCAGGCTTGACCCTGAGGGACTCTCTGTACCAGTGGCCTGCTTCCTCCAGCCTGTTCAGCCTCATGTAGGCCTCTCCTGAAACAGATGAAACAGAGCCCAAATCAGGAGTCAGAAGAAGTGTTTATTTATGAAAAACATTTACCCTTTTATCATATGTATGTTTTTTTAGAACATTTATCTACAAAGAATAGTTTCAATGGAAACAAAAATGAAACTTTTACTGCTAAAACATCCATTATTTCATTTTAATAGGATGAAATAATAAAGGCCTCTTTGCCACATTTCATTTTGATTGATTTTGATTTTGCTTTTAGCTTCCTTTGGTTATTCTGGCATTTTTTTTTTAATTCACAAATGATGAAATGATTGACAAAAGTTTTTACAGGAACACAATCAACAGCCCTCACTGTTTAAGGCCGGTTTGCAGGTCTAGTTTATTCATGGTAACACGTTTGATTTCTATTATTTGAATCTCCCTACATTGGTGAATAGATTGAAAAAAAACGCTGGTACTGATACTGCTTGTCAAAGAAACTGCCCCAATGTTTTGTTGGAGCAGGACAAAATAAACTGCCTTGAACTCTGTCCCTTTTATCTGTAGGGTCAGCATTCCTCAAATGCTGAATAAATACCCCAGTGTAGTTCAATGTCAGAAAGCAAAACTGTTGTGTTAAAAACTCTATGAGATTTTGTTTGATCTGAGGACGTGCTGTTGGCCCCTGGGGTGAAATGACATCAGTTTTAACAAAGCAATCCGCTGGACATCACACTAATGCAAACACTTCAACCCCTCCCTCCACCTGACAAAACACACTTCCTGCTCTCGTTAGGCTTGTCCAAGGAATTTTCGCAGATATCTCCCTGCAATCTCAACTATGCCGTCAGGATGAGCTTCCAATAATGTAATTAGTGTTACAATAACAGAGAGAGGGATCTGATTTATTGTACGGATTAGCTCCAGTCCTACGTGAGAAGACACAAAGTCTTTGCACACAGTTATGAGCCACAGTGTTGAAATCAAACAGGTGATTCAAGTCCAGAATGTTTTTGTTTTTTTTTGGCAATGACGTAATGTCAGTTTGTTGAATTCAATTCAAAGCTCAGATAAAATGGAAACAAACATGGAAAATTTATCAGTAAAGCTCAAGCCAAAGTCGTCCAAGGACTATTCTGTTTCACTCACACCATAAAACAACCGTGCATTGTTCTTTATAGTTGATGCAAATTTAATTATATGAATCAAAAGGTTATGTTACCTCATCAACATACTAATTAACATTTCAAAGCAGGTAGTAGTGAATTTTTAATCCAGCAATCCCACTTTCCTGCATTACAAACAAAGATTCTCCAACAGTAACTTACCCATCATGTTGTAAAGGCTGTGTGGTGCAAACTGTCTGGGCATTTTCTGTACCGCTTCCTTATAAATAGACAAGGCCTCCTGCAGTGGAGGGAAAAGAGTTAACTTAGCAACTACAGTCTTCATTTGCATCAGAATTATATATGTTTTGTAACTGATGAGGTACTCTTACTTTGTGCAAAACAAGCTTTACTATCTACACAGTTTCCTGCTCAGTTCGTAATGGTTGAGCTTTTAGTGCTATATTAAGGATGTATGAGTGACTAAATCATAAGTGGTCATAAAATCAAAGTAATTGCGCAATACAACAAGTATTTTGGCGCTAGTCTGATTATTCAGATTTAGCACACAAAAAGCAGAAAAGCCAAAGCACTTTGTCACTTCAGCCCTTAAAGTTATGTTTTTTGGCCACAAATTGGACACACTTACTTCCTGCTGGCCCTGCTCATGGAGCAGTTTTCCCAGGTTGTACAGGCAGCTGGTGACGGAGCTCTTGTGGGCGTGGGGGTCCTTCAAGTTCTCATCGGGAATGTCGGCACAAGTCAGAAAAGTGTGTTTGGCTTCCTCCAGGTTGCCCTGGTTCATCAGGATGATTCCTGTGTTCAAGTAGGCCGCTGTGAGGAAGAGGAGGAGGAGGGGAAATCAATTAAAGGGCGCAACCAAATGTGGCCATCCAAATGTGAACAAAGTTCACAACAGAGGGTTAGAACCTGATGTCACTCGCACATTCAGTGATTCATTCATTGGTTTTTAGGTAGATAAAATGACTATAATAAAGGTAAGCAATAGGAAGAAATTGGGCTAAAAAGAGATTAGGCTAAGGGCGAATTGAGGATAACTTATCTAGTTGAAAAAGCAGCCTGGAAACGTGTCCTGCCTCACAAAATTGTCCTTGGTACAGTAGAAGACAGACCATAATCTCACACGCAAGCACTCAAGTGTGAGACTGAATCTCATCATTTCACTGTCAAGCTGAAATAGCCTGAATATGTCTCTCCAAATGACCACGTGGAAAAAGAACATCTAATTCAGCTTTAAAGTTGGACCATGATGGTGATCCAATAGCGGACCCTTAGGTCGCATCTAATGAATGCAAACACAGACTCCGCCAGAGTGACAACATCTAATCGCTGATAAGTCTTCCCCTGATCACAACCGCTCCAGTCATCATGTATCAGCTACATAACCAGGCTCTCTTTTTTAACGTTTACTTACATGCCAGTGTTGGCCGACTCCCAATGGCCAGTTTGTAGTAATTAAGGGCTTCAGAAAAACGCTCATTCTCCTGCAGCAGCAAGCCACTAATAGACAGGGAAAAAAACACAAAAATGTGAGACATTTTACAACACCATGAAGTGCATAGCACAGGATTTGTCTTGTTATTTCAAATCTGTGAAGTTAATGTAAGCTTTACCCAAAATTACTGCATGTCAATATGATGAGGGCACTTTGGGTAAAAGCTGAGAAATAAACCAACAGAAATCATAGCAGCCTCTGCATCCCTTAACCAATGTACCAACGTATAACCCCAATGTACCCAACCATCCATCATACTCAAACAGCACCTCCGTTCTGGAGAATGCAAAAACACCCATCATTCGGTTTTCCCTTCTCCCTATGTTGCTTTGCCAGCTTCCTGACACCCGTAACTTGAGAGGGAACAGAGAAGTTAGGGAGAAAAACAGTGTCAGCGTGAGAGCATGAAACATGGGTCTGCTACGAGGTTTTGGCACCTTTTGACACCTTGTGCTGCAGGATTGAAAGTGGCTTTGTGTTCTCCCACAGGCCCGCGCAAACCACGACTAATCAAATCAGTAGCAGAAGGTACAAAGAGCCACCAGGGACACGCAAAGTTATTTCCTTTGTCACTCTCTTGCACCAAGCTTAGCTCTGCGTCTCACTTGCTTCTCTTCTCCTGTATTAGATCTATTTTTGTTTTCTCTTCTTTAAGTTCCTCCTGTCTGTCACGTCTCTGTCTTTTCCCTTCTCCCTTTCTTGTTCTGCCACTATGATCTCAAGTGATGGATGGGAGGAATCAGAAGTGGTTCGTTTCAGGACTTTGCAAACAGGTGGAGGGGGAACGGGCATGTTTAACACTCACAGGTTATACAGCATGTCAGCCATGTTGCCTCGGTGGTGCAGAGCGTTTCTGTACGCCCTCTCCGCCTCCGCCATCTTGCCCTGGTTCTTCAGTACGTTCCCCAAGTTTCCCCAGGCTACAGGAGACATGTGTCAGTCAAAAGTTGTGGGAAAACCACAATGATGTCCAAAATAAACTGTTAATACATATAAGTAATTAGCTGCATTCATTAATTGAGTAACAAAGTATCACCAAACCCTTTGTACTTGTAGTTATACTGCTTTTTGTTCATATTTAACTATCTCAAAGCAAGACAGAAAGAACAGAAAGCCGTACTTGGGTTTTCTCAGTGGACTTAACTTTGTTGCAGTTCCACAAGCAGAGATGTTAGTCTCATTCATTCATGTTTTTTTCTTTCAAGATCATGGACAATGAAGGCTGCAGTGAGTTTCACAGACATCTAGTTTAAGGATATGTATAATCAGTAGGGCTGATGCTCTGTGCTCTGTGGAACTTTCTTGTAAACAAACCAAAGTTATGTTTAAGTTCAGTGTTTATTCTGTGTATCCTGTGTACTGATGTAATGAATCAATTTCCTTCATCATTTGCAAAAACATTTGGAGAGCTGACTTTTTAAAATATTTTCATTGTTCACGTCTATGTTAATTAGCTAGCATAGGAGTAATGCACTAATACTACTAGTGGTTAAATTTCAATCAACTTCTGGTACTTGTTTTTGATACCAGTGCTGGTAAGATTTGAGCCGGTCCTCTAGAAGTATTGAGATTTGATACATATCCCTAATGATAACTGGTACCCGTCTCTTACCTTTAGCAGGATTCACACCAATCCCAGACTTGTAGAGATTCTCCTCATTGCTCCAGTCCCTGTTTCTTTGAACAGTTCTGAGTCCGTTCAGCAGCACTAGTCCCGAACAGAGACACAAAAGTAAGGCCTGGCAGCCTCTAGTCCTCAGTCTGATGTACAAGTTTCTTGCACCAACAGCAACCAGTAAACAAAAACCTATACTGGGGATGTATAGTACCCTCTCTGCAATTACAAAACCCACATAAAAGAATAGGTTTGTGGCTGGGATGAAAGGTAATGACATGATGCCTAATGAAAATACCACTAGGTTTTCTGTAGGGGGCAGGGGTGTCCGAGCAGGGCAGTGGTAGAGTGCAGCTGACCCATTCAGGGTGGTCTTTGGCGGCCCCTGGTCTGTGTTATGGTTTGTGTCAGGCGCATGGTAACCATTTCCATTAGTGATTGATTTCCCATTAGTGACATAGGCTTTCCCATTGGTCTCCTTGGGTTTGGAGGTGGGGCTACGAAGGCCAAACAAAGCCAGGAGGATAAATCCACCATAAAAGGCAACAGTGTGAAGGTTCCTCCAGTCGGCCAGGGACCTGACCAAGGGCACTGCGTCCATGGACCAATCAAAGCTGAGCTTGTCGGGGCAGAACAGGAGCCAGGCGTTGGCGGCAGGCAGGTGGAGGAACGTCAGCGTTCGAATGAGAAAATGTGGCGAGTCAGCGGCAGGGTTGTCAGAGTTGGAGAAGTTTGGAGGCTTATTGCCCATCCAGTAGAGGCGGGCTGACAGCAGAATCGCTCCCCAGGAAGCCAGCACTACGAGACTCAGCAAAACACTGATGTTCTTTTTCTGGAAGAGAGGAGGAGAAAAAAAACCTCACGCTAAAGGAAAACACCTAAGACAACATTTTAGTCTAGAAGAGCCAACATTTTGTCCGCGTTCTGTAAAACCTGAATTAGTTTTCATTTTAGAGGGCTGTTTTAATGCCTGTCAAGTTATTCAAGGTCTGGGTTTGAGCTGAACCAGAGCAACGGTGGTCCTATAAATGCATTTCTAGTCTCAGTAGACAGCAAGTTATTAAGAAAGATGTTCCAGTCAGTACGAGCTTTTTTGGTTTGGTTTATAAATCCACCTTTGAAAAAAAAAAAGTATTTTCCCATTGTTATATAGGAAGAGAAACTACACAAAGTGATCTCTGGAATGTTTTTGATAACTGCCTGGGGCACAAACCGCACTCATGTACAATTATGCAGTTCTATGTAATACTTGCATACTTCTTAAAATTAAAATACACCACAGCCAGGAATAACACAGCTCTGTTTGCATGAAAATAGTGAAATATGACATATTCAAGCTGGTGAAAGACACATTGGGATTTGGACAGCTGTGCGCTGTAATGGCTGTCACTTTCGGTCAGCAACAATATGACTGTTTCTATCAAGAAATGATCATTTTTAATGGAATATGTCATATTCAAGCTGGTGAAAGACGCATTGTTTTTGAATTTCACATTTGGTTTGCCAATAAATTCTTAAATGACATGCGTTTTTTATTAAGGATAACAGGGGGGAAATCCAAAAGTCAAAAATCAAAGAGAATCAACATATTTCCATGTACAGTAGATGTGAAGTAAAGATTTATTTCTATAGTTTCACATATCTTGGTAAACCACACATCTCCCAGTGACCTGACCTAGTTGGGGTCAACTTTGACTAAATTTAAAGCATGAGAGGCTTTCCCTCTAAGTCTTTACTTGTTGCCTGTCAGAGTTGCAGAGAGTGTGACTGGTAATCAGCTTAGGACTCACTGTGTTGGTATGTAGATGCTGTTTACATCTCTTAAGAGCATTAATTCTGCAGCATGATGACCATTAGGTCCTCTGTCACGCAACACCTTTATCACACACGCCAGTGCATGCGACTCGGGAGACTGGTCTCTTTTATAAACTGTTAAACTCCTGATGGTTGCATTTACACATATTTGGAACTTGACATTTAGTTAGAGCCTCTTTAAAAAGCAGGAAAATCAGTCTTTGATTCAACGCCAGAGACAAGAGCTCTGTGAAACTGCCCTCGGTGTGTTTTCACAATGAGCCGTGTAGACGTCTGCAGTTCGAGTTACAGTTAATAAGTCACGACAAGGTTGTATGATCATATCCTTGACCTCTTGACCTAAGATCACTGGCTTGTTAAAGTCCATTTATCAGTGACATTAGGGAGAGAAATGTGAAATAACCATCAGACTGATTACTTTTTTGTCTGTTTCTGTCTGTCTGCTGCTCTGATGTCAGATTTCTTCAATACAACATTATGATATGATGCTTTTCTGAAATCAGTTACAGCTTTAATCTGATTTAGTGGAGTGTTTTTGCCAAGATTAAGTAAATCTTATTTCTCTTAATAGACACTGATTCAACTGGAATGTCATAAAGGCAAAGACTTACTGACACAGACAGGCTGGCGCAGTCTTGGCCAAAAAGTGCTTGTTGTTCATGTTCCTCCCTGAGTTTACCTAGTGGACTAATTATGACATAACATCATGAGTGATTATCACAGAGATGCTGCTCACTTCCTATTTTCCGAGCTCCAGCGCAATATGAACTCCATTTGAACCTGACTGGGGGGAATTAGAGCAGTGCATGCTTACGTACTGTAAAGGCTGTTTATGTTATGTAATATTAGTGCACAGGGCAGGAGAAGTTTACATGCTGGTGGTCTAGCAGTTATATTAGCAGCGGTGGCTTTAATATAACTGATAATCACCATCAGAGCTTCTATAACTCAATGTGTTGATCAAGTGTGGCCCTGCTTTTCTTTTCATCTCTTAAGCGAGTTTACTCTACTACAGTAATAGCTTAGACTCGCTGTATAATCCGCTCTAAAATGAATGGCACAATAGGCAGATAAAATCTTTTTTAAAAGCTACACAGAGCACAAAGAACAAGCTTTCATTTGTGTCATTAATAAACTTTAGAGAAGAATATTCCCTCTCTTACAATGAGCATGCTTCAGTAAGTAATATGTGGTCTTTCAGGTTTCCATAATGGAAAAACACAAGTTATCCATAACAAACCCATGTTAGGATTACAATAAGAGGTTTAGCATTGACTCGCCTGACCGGCTGGCTCCAGTTCATTTCTCCAGATCTGAAATGGAAAAGCGTGCTCCTTGTAGAGGTTGGCTTAGGTAGTTACAGAAAATCACTTGTCAATAGTGAGATGGGAGAGGGCCAGCTCAAGGAGTGCAACACTTTGGAGAGCTGTGAGAGGCAGTGACGAGTGGAAAAAAAAATTGGATATTGATCTGGATGTTGAAAGGTGGTACACAAAGGATAAGAGAGAGTGCCTTTTACACAAAAAGGGGGGTGTGTGCTTATTGATGGATGAGCCCACATTGGCTGTCAAGGGAGGAAACTGTCTGAGAAATCCAATTCTGCTTGGTATCAGAAGATAAGCCAATTCCAGCAAGAGAGTCATTTGTGGTATTTAGGTGTATGAGCTTCATTTTACCCCTCGCTGCCTTGTCTATTTCTAAATCGTCCCTTAATTGACTCCTTGATCAATCACACACACACAACTCACACTGCAAGCAGGCTGGAGCGGAGGCTGGTTCTGCTTTTCAATGATGGATGACCATGAATTCACAAACTCAGCAGCAAATAACTGCAGCTTTCTTCCCAACTTAACCCAAGTTTTCTAATTAGCGTGTTTTTAGAAGCAACATGTTGCGAGTTGGATTGCTGGTTTTCTTTCTGTTAAGAATAGCAAACCACAGCTGAGGTCTGGTTTGGCCTTCAGTAGACTCTTCTGTGGTCGGCTGAAAATAGATCTTCAATATCCCTCTAACTACTAGATTATTCTCTTCTCAGCAACATCCTCTAATTGCTCTAAAAAAGTCTTATCGACTTAGCTGTTGAGTTTTTTGATTTTCCTAACAATTCCAGGCTACATTGTCAATGTATGATTAGATGAATATTGGCAGGGAGCTACCTAAACACTTTGACGTTTTATGGTAATTCAATAATCATCATAAAATTAGCACCCACATCTCTCACAGGTATCTATGAATCTTTTCTGGGAATTAAGTTTGAAAAACATATAAAGATTCTGGAAAGTTCTCGGTTCATGGTGCAAAGCCCTGTGGGCACAGGTGTAACAAATCACATAAATGAGGGCTCGGCCACATTCAAGCGAACAAGTGGACAGACCTAATAATGGTTATGAGTTCCACCTGTGTTTGACAAGCCAAACCACCACCACAAGACAAGTCTATTCCTCTTCTACATGTCCTATTTAAGTAAAAAAGAAAAATCTGACAAAGTCCATTGCAGCTGAGTTTTTTCTATAAAGACGGAAAGTGTTGAACCACCGTTTGGTTGCAGCCTCTTATGATCAGGTTGATTTCTTTGTTTCAACTCGGCCGTATTCTCATATTTGTGGCTCATGCTAATGCACAGTCCAGCAAAAGATATATTGTTTCCCCAGACTTAAATCAGAATGCAGTTAGACACAATAGCTAATCCAAGGAGGTGTTATTGTGTTTCTGTTTTTCTGTGTTTCGGACACAGGGACAAGAATTTGAGAGGAATTATGCAAAATTAAACTTTATTTGGAAAGTTAGAATGCTCGCGTTGCTTTCCCCAATATAATAGCAAATGCAAAATTAGCATGAGCCATAGTGTCCGTGAAGGTCATGGTTGAAGTGGCTCCGAAACCTGTAATGAGACGGTTCACAGGAACGTCAGTGGTGTCACCTTGACATTTAAAGTGCCTGTAGGGACATCAGTGTTAAAGACAACACAGGGATCCTTGATGCCCTTGAAAGTGAATACAGAAAGTAGCACCCTGGATTGGCTATTGCGGCGAACAGCATATGGATCTACTTCAGGGGCGACATGCTGACTAACCATAACGTTTACTGGACTTTGTGTTTCTGACATTTCTACAACAGAGGCAGCGAGTGCAAAGTTAGCATGTTTTCAATGTCTACTGGGCGAGCTTCCACGTGAGAAAATATTTTCTGCTAAAAAATTTATTTTTTTGTTGTCAAAATGGGCTCACAAATACCAGATGTTTTTTTTTTCTTCTTTTTAAATCAAGTTTTTCTTCTAATTTTGCTGTTTTCGGCTTTCCTGCTTTCAAACTTGAATTCCTGGGAACAAGTGATTGATTGGCCTTCATGAGATTTGTGTGCGCATATCCATGGAGGACAGCTGGCATAATCCCCCGCCAACTGTCAAACATTAACATCCCACTCGCTCCAAGCCTTTGAACCACGCACTCTTCCAAATATCTCCTCCACTTTGGATCCTCATTTGGAAATTCAGCGTCAATTTCTGTGTCTTTCCCTCTGCTACTTTTTACTCTTTCAGTTTATTATCCTCTTTCTTTCCTGAATTAACCCTTCTCTCATTCTCCCCACCGCTCTCTTTCCGCATATAAACATACAGTATTGAGCTCCCAAGCCTTCATCTTTTAACGGTGCCATTCATTATTAGCTCTCATTTTATTAATCCCAGAAGTGTGTGGTCCGCCTGTTGACACTGTAGCGTGCAGAGTGTTTAAAACATGTCTGAAGAAACAGCGGGATACGGCTGACTTCATATGTGCACTGTTTAAAGCTGCTGTGGACTGGAGCAAGACAGCAGGGGATCAATCTTCCGGACTTTTCTTGTTAAAGTCATGTCCAATTTAAACTGCTCATAACTCTTTCCAGCAAACTGGGCTGATCACGCATGGCATTTTGTTCTACTACTTGTTTAAGAGACTAAAATTAAAACTTGGTACTCTCAACAATCTATTTTTAGAAAATAATCATAATGACCATAGATGTCTTGTTTCTCCAAAATACAGACAAAGCTAATATATACGCATTATGCTAACTGTAAAACCTATTCTTTCAATGACTTAAATATTACAAAAGTATACTTCTCAAACTTTTTTTTGAGAAAATATTGTGTTACTGAATGTTCGAGCTACATCATCCTACTGTGGAGTAATTCTTTCTCAGTGACATGAGCATGGAAAGGCCTTCAAAGTTTAGGACACACTGTGTTTGCACAGCACACATCCAGCAGCGATCATATTTTATGCATTACCAGTGACATGCTAAATTGTGATGAAAGGTACAATGAGGCATGCATCCAGTTCTTTTTCCAGCTCTCCAATGTGTTCTGGATTCTGCTGACTTGGCACAACTCACCCAAGTCATCAGACAGCAGCACCACGGCTGGCATTGAGAAGGCTGACTTTGATAGAGTGACCTAATTACCCCACAGTTCTCTCCATGAAAGCCCTGCTGCTGCTCGCACACAGACCTGTAATGAGATGGGTCACAGGTTGAAGCCTCGTACCAACACAGCTGATCAAAACAGGAGCTGGCGGTGTTAACTTGGCATTTAAAGAGCTTCCTATTGGAGTAATGTAGGGACGTCGGTGTAAAAAGGGGGTTTAGTACTGCATAGGGATCTTTGATGCTTTTGATTAAATGTCATGCATCTGATCTAGCTTTGTTGGCCCCATTTCATGTTTACTTAATTACTTGAAAGACTTCCATCATCACGATAATCATAAACAGCTCAAATGCATGTTAAAAGTACAAAAGAACAATAGGCCTCATGCAAGAACGACTTGCAGGAACAATTTCGTTCTTAACTGACATGTACAAGTGAGTGAAGGCTATGTTCACACTTGGTACTTGTCCATTTAAACTTGTAAATGTCTTGTATCTGGATAAAATTCTAAGTGTAACGATAATCATCCAAACACATGGGCTGATTATTGTCACACTTACTTACATAGCTACACATGGAAAGAGTAAAAATTACATATGCATGTTGGAGAGGCGGATGCGTCTACACCTTTTTCATTATCAAGCTAGAATGCGAGCAATCGGACATCAGTCTGTCTCGAACGCCTCTTTGATCCATTCACACTTTGCTTTTTAAAATAGGACAGCGATCCAATCTGCCCCAGATGCATCAAGTGTAAATGGCATCAAAGAGAACTTATAGCCATTTTCAAATGATATTGGAGTGAAATCTCAAAAAAATGAGATAGAAAATATAATGACTGGACATTAGACCATTCCTTCTTTTTTCCACAGTAATGCAAAAACATGCTGTTGACAGCTGTAGTGATATTTTCTAACTTTCCCACAAAACCACTGCTGACGCTGCTAAAATTGTTATGTTGCTGTCTGCTGATTTCTAACAGAAGGACGGCAAAAGTCTCTTTCCTCTCAGGTGACATCTTTGCAAATTAAACCTGAGTCTCTATTATGCTAATGATCAAATCCCACCAACTCTCGCCTATTTATGAACAGATGGCGTCCATCAAATTGCATCGAGCAATTTCCAACAGGTTTGTGCTGTTAAGATGGTTTGCTGAATCTGACTTTGAAGTGAGCAGGCTCTATTTTAGTTTTTTTGGAAGACAGGTTTAGGATAAGAACGAGAAAATATTGTCAAGACGTCCCAGGATGTTTGAACATGAACTACTTTTGGCATCAGCCATGAATGCAAGATAAATAAAGAGCGTGCAGCAGAACTTGCAACAGAGGGCATCGTTTCACAGCCCAGCGCTTCTGCTACGAGATAATTGGCAAGGCATTCATCAAGCCGTCAGCCGGTTACACTGAGCTGCCTGCAGCACTCACAGTGACAAACGAAGAGGAGGAGTTCTAACACTAATCACAAGAGCAAAATCGGATCCCTCTATTGTCCATGTGCCTCAAGTGAAATGTTATCTCTCATCTTTCATTTGACTCCAGGTGAACGCATTGAAGTTTCAGTAAGAAGATCTGAAGGTGCAGAATATGGAGGATTAGGGCGAGTGAGAAAAAGTCTTCCCAACTAATCCAGCCTTATTCTGATTTGAAGAACTGTATTTTGATTTAGAGCTTTTAATGCAGGACTTGATCTGTCATCTTCATCATTCAAGCAAATGCTTAAACTCCTTGCTCAACACTGAACAAATTTAATGAAATCAATTTTGCCTGCCAACGTTTCACAGCTTACCTCAGGAAAGGCCCGAGATCTCACTGCTAAGTCTACCAACAACACAAGCAAACAATTCCCTGTTCATTGCCCTGTTTAAAGCCGGGAGCTTCATTTTTTTAGCCATTGACAAACATAGCGGAAAGAACAAAGACATTATGATCCTGGCATGTAAGACTCAGTCGGCCTTTTCATTGGCTGCAGTGCTAACACCGCACCTTCCTTTGTCTCCATCTATCACTCTCTAACTCTCAATTTGTCCTACCTCGTCTCATTTGAAATCTCATCTCAGTCTGATTAGGGAGTTAATAGGATGAGAAATGGAGTGCTGGACGCAGCGCATCTGTCTCCTCTGCTACTCTGCAGCTGATTTGCATTTCCGTATTGTTTGTGGCTGCTGTGAGGCAGCGGTCAGATATGCAATGTGGGGGATTTTTTAAATTTTTTGCCTAATTGTGGAAGAAATGGAAAATGTTTTGGCAGAAAAGAAAATACCACACGCTGCATTGTTGTCTGCCGCAAATGTTTGCAACCTCTCTGCCCACTAACCATTTCAGTGGCTACTGACTGCGCCTCAGTAGCAGCATATGAGACAGTAGAAGCCAAGTTGGCCATTCCCAAAGTGCTTTTAGGGCCCAGTAGGTGAGAAAGACCAAGAGCAGATAAAAGAAAGGAAGTGAGAGCATAGTTTCCCTCTCCCTCGCTTATTCTCTCTCGATATCACTCTCCCTTTTGTGTTCCCATGCGTCCTGAGACGTCTGGCTCATAATGCAGAAAACGATTGCCCCCGTGGCTGGCCCCGGCACATAACGAGCTCCCTGCCAAGATAACCGTGACTGGGGCAATAGAGGAGGGCATTGCCAGAGTGATAAACGAGCCAGATGTGCTGGCAGTAGTGTGTGTGTGTGTGTGTGTGTGTTGGGGGGGCCGGGGGGTTGGCACCAGGACCTGACAGGCTGGCAGAGGAATGCTGGCCAGGGCTATTGTGTCTGAGCAGAAACACGGAGCCTACTGGTGATATCTCTGCTCTCCTTTGTGATAAACACACAGGGAAATGTGATTTTTCATAACGGCTTCTGACAAGCAGCGAGGGTGATGAAATCTCTCAGACCATAATGCAACAGACTGAAACAAGTAGTGCTCAGTGTCTGTCAAGTTCTGGTTTCATTTCCGAGACACTCTCTTGACTGTCTTTGTTTTAATGGGCAGATGGAAAAATGAGAATGCCACACATATGACAATACAATTACAATCCCAACAAATACTACATTTTTAGAAGGCTTGAAGTGTCTTTGAATCTTTTTTTTCAGTTTTTCTCCATATTTCTTTGTCTCCATCATTTTAGGTTTCAATTGGTGTGTGTAACCTCTTCAACCCAACTCTTGCAGGTCAGTCAGTAAAAACCCACGCTGTGCACCCAGTTCTTTGTTTGTCTAAATTCCAGATTAATCCAAAGTTTCATGTACACACATTAAACAAAGTTAGGGCTAAATGATATTTTAACTCTAAATTAATTAGAGGCCAAAGATATTAGTTGCACAGCTGAGAAATGGTATTTCTCCTCTGGCCACTTTTACTGGTAGGATGAAAACTGGTTGTACTCTACTCTACACAGCATAATGATTTTTCTCTTCTTTTTTTTTTGTTGAAATATCTAAACCTGATAGATCTTCAAAGACGACGTGGAACGGCTGATACAAAATGTATGATCATCATCACAGACTGCCGATGACAGTTTATTTATAAAGTTCTTTATGGCACCTTCCCATCATATATCAAATTTAGCTTTTAGTTTTTGTGTTGCACACACACACACATCAAAAATTGTACCTATGGGTTGATTTAAAACCACGATTACTCCACTTGTAAATGTAACCGTTTTTATATTCATTCTTTTCTAATTGTATTCTCAACTTCATTGAAAATGATGGCATGCCCTCAATGACTCTTGATTTAAATAAATGTTGAAAGACTGAATGCATGAATGCATTTCTGATTATATTTTTGTCTGCCTCATCATCTGCAATTGGATTACATCCATTTTCCGGCTGCGTAGGTACTCTAACACAACAACTTAGCAGCTTTAATAGACGACTGGGTGCAATTTGAAAGACAGGTGCTGTTTTGCATCTACAAATGTCTAACAGTCGCGAACACACACACTCGAGTCACTCCTGCCAAGCACTGCGAAGAAAAAACATCATAACTCCCACCTCCTCCCCCCTCTGATCTCTCTGGGCTGCTCACCGCAGGCCCTCTAATAACAGTTGTGGGTTATCATTCTGCCAGAAATGACTACTGGAGAAGCTCCCCCACAGGTACGGTAAAGCCTTGCACAGTTGTAGGTAGAACATGCCTTAATTTGGACGCCTTTCTGTGTAAATACGACAGTCACGCACAACTTTGTAATGGGCTGGAGTTTGTATATATGACAGCAAGTTCCATATGACATTTGCTGTGTGCAATGCAAGGTTACATCACAAACCTTGCAACAAACAGCAGTATTTATAGATGTTTCCTCAAGAAGAAACCACTATAAAAACATTCCCATGCACACACCCACACACTCACACACACACACACACACACACACACACACAGAGCCAGACTGTCCTTGCTCAGTAAACCCAAGGGGACTTTTTATTACTCCAGTAATGCTTTTTATGAGTGCCATCATGTTGGCTAAAGAGCAGTTTCTCTAATCAAATGTAGAGTGCCTGTGAGGAGGTTTTCCAGTCAAACACTGAGTTCCATAATCAAATGAGTCTCTGTGTCAGGTTTGTCCTCCTCAGATGACTCAAGTTTGGAGGGGAAAATGGTGTGTGTGTGTGTGTGTGTGTGTGTGTGTTTATGTGCGTGTGTGCATGTTTGGACAGCTTATTTAATGACAAGTGGACCACATCATTTACCATAGTCGTCTGTGTTATTGTTTTTCTGAACATACCTTTTGTCACTTCAGATTGAAAAACCAACACACCCCAAAAATAACTGTTCCCGTGCAACTCCTCTCCGGAAACACACACACACTGAGGCTGAGATCCTGATCTAAATTTCCTTGCATTAATGTGTATTTATTTACTGAAGCAAACTGAAGTTGCGGGGAAGTGGAAAACTTCCTCTCTGCATATAGTTTCTTCCTGTTTAGCAGATGACAAATGAGAATAGCTTATTTGTCTTGCACCAACTGTGCACCGGCAAACAGCTTTCCTAATTACGCTCCTAATGAAAAACAAACAGTGTGTGACACACACAATTTCCATGCACAAACCATATAAAGCACACACACAAAATGTAATCCACCATACAGGAACAGACCATTAACAGACTGCTGAATGAGGTTTGCCTTTGAGGGAAGGAAGAGGAAACTGGATACATAGAGACGCCAAGAGAAGAGCCAGTGACAACAGCCAGGCCGGCCCCAGTGGCATGCATTTGTTTACCTTTCCCAGCAGGAGGAGAAGTGCCTGGCGAAACCGGAGTCTCTGGAACACGAACAGGTCGTACACAGCTGACACGGCCAGCACCGTCACCCCCTGCTCCTTCCACAGCATACTGGCTGCTGCGCACCACAGGCTGCCCAGCATCCAGCCCCAGCACCAGGTGACTGAGCTGCCACCACATTGCCTGCTCTGAAAAGTCCCACGTGGGTCCCTACGAAGTCCACAGTGTTTCATGTAACAGAGAAGAGACAGCAAGAAAAATAACGCAGCGCCGACATCTGCCCTGCCAACCACACCAGCGACTGCTTCAGTGTGAACCGGGTGCGAGGCGAAAAGAAGGCCGGCCAGCAGGCTCCACAGTCCTCCGCCGAGAAGTGACCGACTGAAGGCCGTGAAGAAGGCAGTGACCAGGCCGTGCAGCACCACGTTCAGCAGGTGGTAGCCCCAGGGACGCAGGCCGTGCAGGGTGTAGTTGAGGCGAAAGGAGAGGGTGCAGAGTGGGCGGAAGGACTTGTGGCTGCCGCTGTGAGTGAGCAGTGTGCCCCAGAAGTCATCATACAGGATGTTGGTCCATGCAGTCTCAGGAAGGAGGTCCTGGTTGGTCTTGATGGCTCGGCTAAAATGAGCAAAAGAAATAACAAATTATTCCTAATCATAAAATTCATCAAAAGCATTTAGCTCTCATTGATTCATTGTGAATGGCTTAATCTGTTCATTACTTCCATTCAAACTTTTTCTTTTCAGTTTCCTGCTGGTGTAGCTGTGCTTTTTTAATATGGCTTTTTCATTATTGCTGTTATACTATACAAATATGTTTTAACAAGTTTTATTTCTGATTCACAGCTTTGTTCTCACTAACGCTGCTCCCTTTCTTCATTCACTCTCTAGCTCGCTTGACCACCCTTGCTCTCTCTCACCTGCTCACTGAGCCAGAGAAGGAGGGGGCAAGCTGGTACCGACAAATCCTACTCAGTATGCCTTTAAAGTCAGTGTAGCGAAATTATTAGCATGAAGTCGCCTCTTAACACATCCAGCAGAATCATAGCAACATCAGGATTAATTTGAAATGATGTTTCTATGAAAACGACACAGATCAGTGCAGTAAGAGTGGACCAAAACAGAAAAGTCGTGAGCCATAAAACTAAAACAATTAACTAAAAGTTGCTAAGAGAATTTTTTCACATCACTACGAGTTTTACGTATATGCAGTCATGTGATCAGATGCTAATATAAAAAAAAGATAATAGCGGCTTTAAGGACAATAAACAAAGCAATTTTAAGTTTAATAAAAAAGCATATTATGAAACTAAGTATTTTAACATGTGGGTATGAATAATTTATTTTCAGTTTTGTTTTTTTTAAGTGAAAAACTTGACACAAGCTACATGTGCAGCGCGGCCTCATGTGGAACAGTATGTTTTCCATATTGCTGATGTTCCAGTCTTGAGGGAAATTTAATAGACAAATGCAGTGAGGAGAATTTAATGAACAGGCAAATGTAATATGCAGGCCACCAAGTGTGTGATTAAATTCCCAGATGTGCATTGTTGCTCTGTCTCTCACACACACACACACAGCATGTACATATGTCACAGGTACCTTCGCTCGCACACACACACACACACACACACGTGGGCAGGTGGTTTCACACCCCCAAGGGTGCAGTGGATTCTCATAATTAGCGGATCATTACTGGAGACATGAGCTGCATTTGTGTGCACTCACAGACTGCAACAAATGAGGTTCACCACAGGGATCAAGGGTGATGAACTGCAGCACAACATATGCAGATCTTTTTTTTCCAGGCCACATATTTTTTGTGCATGTTGCTACATGGAAACTTGTGGTTCATGTGAGGTTGAATGTCATAAACTTGCCTCATGGCAATTTTCTGTCTCTAGCACTATTACTGTGCTTGTGCGTGGTGAACACCAGACAGGGAAAAGGACAGCGACAGGGGGCCAGCCGAGGACTTCCTTTGTCTAGAGATTGTAACTTAGTGCTGAGTGCACAAAGAAGAGGGAGGGAGAGCGAGAGAGAGAGGGAGATCGAGCTGCCAGCCTGTACCCAGCATGAGAGCAGACAAGGTAAAAGGGAAAAGACTGACAATGAGGAGAAAAATAGAGAGAAAAATTCAAAAATCAGATGGCACATTAACCTTAGAATCCGGTGTCAAAACCATACATCGTTCAATGTGTTTATCCTACTTCAAATGTTTTTTCCTTCAAGCCTACAGCCCTGTCATCGCGTGAGCTATAGTAAATTCCTCCATTTCCCAGGATTGTTCTCCATCAGGGAAAGGCAAGCGTGTGTTTCTCAGGCTCTGCGTGCTAACATGGAACTCTCCCTTGTCCACTGTTTCTAAAGACCCAGTCCATTACATCAGTTTACAAACCTTTTCTTTATTTTACTGTAGTTCCACAGTGAGCCATTATTCATAGAAAGGTTTACAATCCCACAGTATCATATGATTGTGGGAGGATTCATGATATAGAAGAAACAAAACATATATTGAAAAGTAATCATTATCAACATTGAAAGTTTTATTGATGCCGTCTTTACATGAAGAGTATAGAGTATGGCAACCACACTTCACTGTGCTGTTTTTGATTCATTGCTGACACAATGAATAACATGTCCATCAAAATCTACCACGTTTTTCCACTTTCCTGTCCCCCTTTAGGCAATAACTGCACCCTATCAAATCCAAACATGGCTAGATTCACCCTCACCCAGCTCCCTTGTGTCCCTTGACATGGCTTGGATCTCAATAGTCTCTGGTGATAAATAATTTAAATATTCAAATCAGCGCCAGCCACTCATCTCCCTCCCTGCTCCTGCCCAGTGCTGGAGGATGAAAAGAATGCATTAGCCATGAGGGTTTGGGAATGAGTTGAGAGTACTGGTAACCATGTGTTTGTTCCTATAAGGGCTAAAGGAATAAATGGCTACATGCAAGGTGTCTTTCTTTGTGTTTGTGAATGAGTGCACATGTGAGAGAGCCTGTGACAGCAGAGCTGGTGCTGATGGCTTCATTGAGACCTGTCGCTGCAGCGGTGCAGATAGAGTGGTCTCCCGTAGTGATTGCTCCTACAGAAGGGGTTCTTTTGTATTCAGCCATCGTATGTGGGGCAGGCAGGCAGGCTGCGGGGCACTCCATTCACAATCCACAAAGTACAGGACCGGGTCGGTCTTTTCAATCTTTTTTTTTTTTTTTGTGGGGGGAGGTAAAATCGGAGGGATTTCCATCAGGAGCTGTAAAAAGACACTAGCGGGTAGGGGTAAGGATCTTTTTTTTGAAGTCCATTTGTAATAGGGTGAGGTCTTCTTTCACCTGTCCGCTGCTTTTATTGAAGAGAAAATTGGCTGTCTTTCAGTGTTTGGGCATGTGTCTTTTCAATATGCAAATGCAGCACTCCACCACCTCGACAGTGATCTCACCACCAGTAATTTGCTTTTCCATGTGCTGTGGCTGCCTGCAGATGCACACTAGGAGCCTCTTTTAGGGAGAGTGAGCAAATACACAGTACATATAAATGTGCAAAATATAAGGGACAGACTGGAATTTTCTGCACAATTCTGTATCCCTGCATTTCCTGCATTGCAAGTGAATCCAATGAAAGCAATCATTTATTATTATACTACATCAATCCCGAAGGAGGAGATGTGGACAAAGAGAGGAAGAGGAGTTACAGAAGAGCTTTTCTTAGGGGGAACTCCATGATTTTGTTTGGAAGGAATGGAAAGTGTTGCATCTTCCAAAAACACAGCTGAGGTGGAGCAGAATTTTAGTTTTGCTAAATCTATCAGAATACAATTTTTTCTGTTTCTGTTTAGCAAAGTAATGCAGGCTATATGGGCAATTGTATACAGCCATTTCAAAGAAATAAACATTAGTTGTTGTGGAAATTCAAATCACAGTACCAGCAAAACATGATACAATAATCATGGAGCCCTAGAGGATACTTTGTGTTTGATATATCCCTAAATTTAGAGCATTTCATAATGCTATTAAAGACACTACAATATATCTTTTTATGATAAACCTACGCCTGTAAGTCTCTGTCTCTCAGCTACAGGCTTGAATCCCCAGATTCAGAAACTCAACCCTATAAAATCAGCTGCTTCCTTAATTGCATCCTCGTAAAGTTCAGTTTACAAATTCCAAATGACAAGTTGCACACATAATAGTGCATTAATCTCTCTCCCACTCTCTGTGGTCCGACTGAATAAGCCTACCTTTAGTTTAAATGTTTTTCTGTGCTCCATTAAAAGATCAGCAATATTAACTGCATTGCAAAACATTGCACTTGAGTCTCTTTTAAATATTTGGGCTCTCTTCCAGCCTGTCTGTCTGCAGCATGTGCACTGGCCGGCCTGCTCCCCTCTAATAAACATCTGCAGTGCAAACTGCCATCACTTAACATAATCAGGACTTGCTGAATAACAACCTTTTGTAGCAAAGTGCATCCTCCTGCTCCCTGGCAGCAGTAATGAGATAGATTAGCCAATCATCATAAAAACAGCACTGTTAATGGATACTGATCTGGACATTATATCATGGATATCATCACCTCTTTGTTCATTCTTTTTTTTCTCCTCCATTTGCTTCCATTGTGTCTTTCTTTCTAGCTTCCCCATCTCCATCCATTTTTTTAATCTCAATTTCTAGTACTTATTAAGTTCACATCATTTCCGTCTTCCACCCATCTTATACCCTGAATTTCCTTTCAGTTCCTTTATCCTTTTTATCTCTCTACTCTCCCTTAATAACTCATCTGAACTGGTCTGCTTTGGTCCATAGCCCTTTTCAATACCCCTTGTCTGGCCAAGATCTATTACATTTCCATCTCCTTACTGAGCAATCTGAGTGCTAATTAAGCACAAAGACAGAAAGCTGCGGCAGACAGGCCTATTCACACAATGCTAATCTTGGGCTGGCTCATCTCTGAAGTAAACACACCACTGATGCTGCTGGCTTTGTGCAGGAGTAGCAGGAACGAAGGCGACTAAGACTAGAAAAAGCCTCACTGCTGAAGGGACAAAACAAATCTGTATCATAGCAGCACAGCAGGAAATGTGCTGAGGTGGAGCCACTAAAGAGCAATGTGATCCCACAGCTGCCACCTTTAGAAACAAGCGAAATTTGTCTAAATTATTTGCACATCCATGTTGTTCTCAAACGGTTTAAGAGAAATCAACAATAGTCACAGATTACTTCTAAAAAGAAGGAGCTTGATTTTTGTCTGAGAAAGCCCAAAAACAGCAGCATCTACAGTAGGGGCCTTTACAACATACTGCAAAAGTAATAGGACCACAATAAATGGTCATTTTATCCAATGTGAGCGCATTTACTGATTATTTTTAATTGTTTTCAGCCCTAATATCACAGGACTGCAGGGAGAATTAATGAAGAATGTGTTTAAATAAGTGAGTTAAAGCCATCTATGAGTATATTCCTTCTGTTTATCTCCAGTAATCTGTGAGAAAGCACCAATTATGCTTCCATTGACTTATCCTGACAAAGTAAAAAACAAATGCCTGATAATTTACTGATAATAAATCAAATAAATTGATTTAAACATCAGGTTTTTCTGAGTTCTCATTACAATTTACATTGGAAGACAGGGCTCTCATACCAATTATTGATTTCATCTTCATTCAGATTCCGTCTCACATGCACTAGCAGTGGGATCGGGGTGGTGCAGTCCAGAGGGATGGAGAGAGTGTATGTGTGGGTGTCAGGGTCCAGATCACCTCCGTGTTAATCCAATTGTAACAGGATTAGAAAGTGATCATAGAGTCCAGAGAGTTGTCTGAGAAATGCATGGAGGTCGGGGGTCAATAAATAATCTGATTAAAGGATGTGTGTATGTGTGCTCAAGGCTCCACATGTAGAATGACACCATATGTCATGTAGATGAAACAGTGTCCTAATTCCATGTGGTGTTGTAGCTGACAGAAAAACACTGTTCATGGCTTTGTTCCCAGTGAACACCACAGCTGGTTGAGGATAAAAAAAAAATCCCTTAAATTGCCCCTCAGTGGTCACTCCAGCAGAAAGCGTATTGTACGGCACCACATGAGGCAGCTGAACATGTGGAGCTGGTGATCTGGTCCTGTTTTTTCTTTTTAATCCTAGAGGTACCTACCCATCCATCACTGTGCAAGGCTGAACGATCATGCATGAAGTTATTACGCCTGCTGGCTGGACCTGAGTGATTCATTCATTGGCTGATTATCAGCTGCTATAATCCTGTCAGTATGTGGCCACAGCACGATGGCAGGCAAATGAGGAGATGGTGATGAAGATGGAAGAGTAAGATGTTGAGGGGGCGGGGGGGGGGGGAGTCGATAGAGCATTTTTCTTCCTATCTTAATAAAGTTCCTATTAAAATCCCATTTTTTTCCTCCTCACTTAATGGTCATGCTGCAGACACAGACGATAGATTAATACAATATTTCCTTTTTTTATCAACTCTTTGTATCTGTTTAGTTTGTATATCTGTAGGCTGAAAGGTCAGGAAGTGAGCATTAAGGGTGTGTTCAAACATCATACGTCAGCGGCACCACTGGCAGAACAATACCCCGGCCAGAAGTGGCACCGCTACTTTCCCACACTCCGTCCCATGGCAAACACGAACGAATAAGGGAGAGGAAAAAACGCATAAATGTCCAGATAGCATTCATAAAAGTCTGTCATATTGCCAGTGGCCTAGTTGTGAAAAAATGAAAGCTTTGCAAAGAGTCTTCCCTTTCTTGGTGCATGAGATGAAATTTGACAACAATTTGGCAGATTGTATGCCCAGCTCAGATGCAATTATTTGTTTCTTTCCATCATTTGAAATGTGCGAGCAGTGATAAACCGCTGCTGGATGGTGTTCAGCGTGGCTGGGCACCCATGACGTGAAACAAGAAGGGGGGGGGGGGGGCAAGATTTTCATCTTTTTTATGACTGAAAATAAACCTGAGACACAGAGGATGAAACTTACTTTGTATTCAAGGCACTAACCTACATTTTTTTCCTCTCCTGCTCAGTTCACAGGATCTATCTTTTCATTGATTAAAAATAGCCCATCCTGCAGCTCCCAGTGTTTTTCCCAAGGGTGCAGAGTAACCAGCCAGAAGTTTGGTGGAACGACAAGGCCGGTTGAATGATTTATTTTAAGTAATGTGAAGAAATAGCAAATTACACAACACAGTTTATTTTAGACAGCTGCAGCAAATACAACAAAGATTCATATTTACAGTAATTGTATTTGGTGCTCACAGTTTTATGCAATGGATGTATGTTTCCTCTGAAGAAACTTTGTTGATTGAGTGTTAATTAAGAGAATGTTTACAGCATAAAGTTAGCCAACTTACCCATTAAACAAAACCAGCATAAACATTTAAAAGAAAAGGGCAGACTGAATCTACAATTTTGCACTCCAATGAAAATACTAATGCAATGACCTCAAGTGACCTACACTACACACATCAATATTTGGCCCAACTCTAAGTAATATTAAGTATTCATGAATTTAATTTGCGTGATCAAAAGAGCACACTCCTAGATGGCTAGTCCTCATCACTCCAGTCCAGCTGTTTTAGCTTCATCATCGAGTCAGCCCAACAGTCAACTAATACCTGATTAAGATAAAGTCTCCTCTACACCCTCAGTCTGTCCAAGCAGCCAATCAGGAGAAAAAGATTTCTTCCGGGGGCTCCCAGCTTCAAAGAGGCAGAAACAGTCTGAGCTAAGCGTCAGGAAGTTGGCTGTCTCTCTTTTGTCAGGCCAAGGACTTGCTTTCATGTCCCCTGTGAAGCCGGTTTCCTGATTAGCAGAACAACTAACTCCAAATAGTCCAGGGTCAACTCATTGTGAGCAGCATGGACGTGTGCTGTGGACCATGACTTGAAAATATATATGGATAAAATATATATGGTCCTTACAGGAATATCAAACATTGACTTATTTAACCATTTTACAAGCTCTGCTGTCAGGATATTAGTCTGAAATGTATCAGCTGGGAACCAGCTGAGTTTGGCAGCTTAAATCCAACCAAGCGGTAAATGGAGAGTTTTGAAGACACAGTGATGTAATTTGTAATAATTGTTGACTCAAATCTTTTAGTTTCTTAGTTTCTAAAAGTCACAGCACTCTGCAATGATCTGTTGATTGGTTCAAATCTGAATTGCAAATTAATTTGTTTTTACCATAAATCCACTGATGACCGATCCTAAACCTAACCTCAAACTGCAAAGCAAAATTTCTACAATATCTGTGCAAGGATATGTCTAATGCTCAAAGTAATTGTAAGACATTTTGGGAAATACACTTATTTGCCACTTGTCTAAAATTAGATGAGAATATCAATACCACTCTCATGTTTGCCCATTAAGTATGAGTCTAGAGAATAAGTCTAGAGCTGGGAGGCGATTAGCTTAGCTTAAGAAGGCTGAAAGCAGGAGCTACACCAGATCTGTCCAAACCTCATAAATATGCAAACTACCCTACTCTAAAGCTCACTTATGAACACATTATATCCTATTTGTTTAATCCACACACAAGCACAAATGTTAAACAAAAAAAGGTTTTCCAGGGAGTTCGCTTTTGCTGTTGCCCTGCTACCCACCTTTACACTCACCTAAGCTAACCATCTCCTGGCTCTTGCTCCACCCAGACACAAGAGTGGTATGTGTCTTAATTTTGTTCAACTGTAATCAAACCTGTTCTACAAGTCCACTGTCATTTGAGTTCACTGTATCTTACACAGACATTTTTCTACCACACTACATTTCAAGTGGTTAAAAAATGATGAACCCAGTCATTGAAAGTGCAACTCCTTCATGTATTTTTCAGCAGATTGATTGCCAAGTCTTTATCTCCATCTCAGTGATTGATTGATCACTTCCTATTAGCTGGTCGAACAAAACAGAGGTGATCTGACAACAATGCCACCTCAGCTAAAAAAAGAGGCCGAGCCCACCGCAACATTTCCTGAGTGATGGTGTCAATAAAAGTCTGTGATGAATCCTCTGCCTCAACAGAGGGAGAGGCAATGGGAAATCAATAGTTAGTAAAACTAATGCTTTGCTCTCCCCCAGGGCATAACTATAGCAGATGCAGTGAAGGGAATGAATGGGTTGGGATTTCAGGGGTCAAATCTCACACCTAAAAAAAAGCAGAGGTATTAACTGAGTTTTAACACACAGCACAATGAATATGACAACTTACTGTACGACTGAAGATGTATAAGTCTTTGTAATTATTTGTCCTTGCAGAACAGCAGCTTGTTGAAGCATGCTTAGCGAGCTTCCAAGCATGCCTGCCATGTAGAGTATTTGAACTATATAAAAAAATGTGTGAATGCAATCAAATTGAAAACAACTTGAGACTGAGGTTTGGGGGAGTGTACAGTTCAGCTCAACAGCAAATTACAATTTCACACCTCCATGAACAAGCTGAAGACCACCAGGAACTTCTTTGGAAAAATACTTATATATATAGTTTCTCCCTTATACATTAAGATAGGAGCTCTTAATGTGAAATTTATAGGTATTTTATAAACGTCTCACCCAATAAATATGCCATATGCCTATGGTACTGTGCCAAACAGCATCCACAGTGAGAAACACATTTAAATGAGCCAATGTTCAGGAGCACTGCAGGAGAGTTTAATAGTGTTTCTAAAATCTTTGGCCACACATCCAGCTCTTATCAGTGAAGCAGTGGCCAAGTTTAACACCCTCCATCCATCCATTCCACTGGTGGGATCCAACCAGAAAATCACCTCCAGCATGTTACAAGAAAACAAATGAGCAGCCAATCAGTCTGTCCAAATTCAGCATCCCGTACAGTCTCGACAGTTGATTACAGTGTCTGACTGTGGACGGGTAATTAGGGTGGCCTCCCTGAGTTGCCTGCATCCACAGTGATAAATGTGATGCTTGATTAAAAACGGACTGAGTGCTGTTCCATAACACAGACAAACAATACATAAATCACAGCTGCGCCTGCTGTGTGCAGGCTGGGGATATGATTTAAAATGCCAGACAGATGTTGCTGTATGTTTTCCTGCTGCAGATACAGCATTGTTGCTTGTACAGGAATTTATGCAGAATTATGCTATTTTACTGTGGTTTTAATCCGCTGCCTGCCAATTTTATCTTAATTGCAATATGCAAACCATGCAACAGGGATGCTGCTTTCCATGGAAACTTCTAACTATATTTTGAATGAGGGAAAAACGGAATATTCTGTTCTTCTGTAATTATCTATTTGAGTTCAAAATTCAGGGTAAGTCTCAACAGGTCGTGTCTTGTAATCCAGTGGGGGATGTTACTATAATGTCCTGTCTATATAGTTCATGGCTGCATTCAAAATCACTTCCTTGTCCACTCATTTAGTACATAATAGATATAATAGATGCTCAACAGTTTACTCAATCATGATTTTGGACACTTACCATCATTGTTTTGTGTCTTCACTCACAGGTGTTGAGTTGTGCAAATAAAATAAATGACAGTAAATTCTTGTGCACTATATAATGAATATAGAGTAATTTCAGCCATAGTTTAGGATCAGGCTTTTGTTACTTACTACTGATAAAAATTGCTCAATATTTTGAAAAAGTGAGTAACAAGTGATGGTTATCCTATGAAAATATTCTGCTAAGGTTACTATTACAGTACAGCTGCAGTGGCTTGACTATTTCACTACCACCAGCTCGTGATCACATACTTTTTTTTGCACTAGGTACAACCCCTTTTCCCTTTTCCCCTACCTCTTTAATTCATTGCTCCTTCTGCTTCTACGATCAATCCCACTGGCCTAGTTCCAGAAATCCTGCAGGTGTTGGCACAGTGACCTATAAAAATGTGTACCTCCAGTCACCTAAACTCATCATTATGGAAACCCTCCCTTCCACACCTGAATTAAAAGGGGGGATTTGAACTCCAATGACATATACGTTGCCTGGAATTGATTTTTCTTTACGGGGAATAGGTGAATGTTGATGGGTCGTGACGAGTCATGGCTCAGAAAGGCCTGCCAATGTTCTCAATACACTTTTCACCTTTGTCCAGCTGTATAATTTATACGCACACATGTTCAAATTTAGGCACACACATGCCGAGCACCAGGTGTGGACGCACAGCATCAACAACACCCATCGATGCCCTCGCCAGGGTGTTGCAGACTGAGTGTATTCACTGGAATCAACAGTGTGGCAGACCTTGGCACCATCTAGATGGGTCTGCTGTCTCTTGCCAGGGAAAAGTTATTTTTCTTTAAGCTTCAACGAAACAAAATACACCCTGAAAAACAATTAGAAGTTGAACAACTGAACCATTGTTTTTTCCTGACACTTGTTCTTCTATAAAGTAAAACTATGAAGTCATAAAGAGTGAAGAGTGTTTCTGCTGAAGGCTCATCAAATGTGGATATGAAGAGTTCATACTTTGTAGGACAAGTCTTTTCCATGGAGACCAATCCTCTGTTCAAACTTCGTAGCTCCTTTGAGAAGCTGGATCATTTTCGATCTGCTGTGGACATTATAATGAGGACAACTTTAATTGCTGATGACAAATCACAGAGCCAATGGAGGATCTGAGTGCTGCAGTGCTGCCAAGGGAGCAGCTGGAGAAACAAAGCAGCATTCTGTGTCTGCTCAAAAAGCCTTCTGTCTCTGATTAGAAAAAAAAACCCTTTTAATGCTCCCCCAGAATTGGTTTGTAATCAGATCACAAATTAAAAAATGCAGCTATTTTGAGAATGTAGAGGATTTGTGTCTTTATGTTGTGTGTGAAGAATGGGCGAGAGCTGTACCGAAAACAAAACACCCAGCAGTGTCACACTCTGGAGCAGCGAGGCTTTCTTGTGCTTTGACAGCTTTCAGTGGTCAGTTTCACATGCAGCATTTGTAATGGCCAAGTATGCTGCACTAACAGGCCGTACAGCACTGTATCCAATCCAGAATAGGCCGTCCTTTCTTCTGCCGTGACCAGTTGTCACATTCCAGCATTAGTGAGAGAGAAATGGTAGCTATACAGGGGTACCACAGGGGCCAACCCAAACCAAATCTGTCTTCTTTTCAAGGATCTGTGCTAATTATCTAAGATCTTTTCAAATTCTGATCTGTGATCTGTTGAACACGGCTGGTACAACGAAACCATTTGCCTGGACGCGACACTCACATTGGAACCAATGAAGTCATCGCTAAAGTGCTAAACCCCATCCATTTGACCCGTAGCTTAAGACAAAGCAAAAAGTTGGTTTAAGAGGTTCAATGGTGCTTTAACTGAAATCACTTTTTCAAACATCTTACATCTTAGCGATTCGAAAACCATCAAGGCTCCAAAGGCAAGCACAAATAATCATAACCTGTGAATTATGAGACCAACAGAATTCAATGCATTAATAAAATGTGTCAGATGCATTTCCCCACAGGAGGTTTAATACAATCCAAGTTTGTCAAACTATCAGCAGGGATTCCAAAATATATGGCCCTGTTTAAAATGCTGCAGGAAACTCCATTATGAAACCATAAAACGCATCGTATAACATCATAAAAGTACCATATTCCCTTCTGAGATGGACTTGAGGGACAAGCAGACATGATGTCATGCTACAACGTCATGACATTTGGATGGAGGGCTGGGTTCCAAGTGTTGAAGTTGTTCTTTTTGTTATTCAATATATACATATAAATCACAGCTATTGAAAGCACTGATGGAAAGAAACTGAACACTTCCCCCTCATTTCCACAGTTAAACAGGTCTGACATGAGGCCATGCTCAAAGGAAAACAGCCAGTTTGTTTAGCTTAGCATAGACTGGAAACAGGAGGAGACAGCTAGCATGGCTCTGTCTGATGGTAACAAAATATGTAATTAGATATCATAAGAAGATAACAAAAAAGTCTTTAATAGCTTGTGAAACTCATACATGAAAAGTGTAACAAAAAAAGTGAGCTTTAGAGGCACTGGTAGGCAAGAAGATTTTGTCACCTTTGGGCAGAGCCAAGCTAGCTGCTTCCACCCTTTGTGCTAAGCTAAGCTAGCTGGCTACTGGTGGTACCGTGTACAGACATGAGTGTTGAGCCAATCTTGTCATCTATCACCAAGAGAGCGAATAAGCACATTTCCCAAAGAGTCACACTTTTCCTGTTATTTCTCTACAGCTGCAAAACTAAACACTTGATTTACTGGCACTCTATGAGGCCATCTTTCTAGAGAGCAAAAGACAGCATTAATCTCCACGGCTGTAACGGGGAGATTAATGCTAACGCTAACATCTCTAGTGTCTACAGCATGGCATGTTTCTTGTGCTGACAACGCTATCAGTGAATAGATGCTGCTGGTCATAGGAGGGCAAAACCGGCGAGGCCAAGGTGTGCAGATCAAATTGTCATTGTCAGCCGCCTAGGTAATGGATTGACTGGAGGTGGTATCACGGTAATGAGCGAGCCATGGGGGAAAATGTCTGTGTAGATTTTTTTGATGAAATGCACAGTGTGGTGAATGAGCTGGCACCGTCACACTCAGTGGTGACCTCTAATCTGTCTGCATGCCATGTCTACAGAGCAGAGATACGCATCTACAACAGGACAGTGCCTTTGGATGTTCCCTAAGCTCCAATTCGCATGAAAAAGAAAGAATTATTTGCCTCAGACACTGAATTTTTTTTAACCAAAGTATCGACAAGGTCCAAGCAACCCCCCACGTTTCGTATCAAAATGAAAGTAAAAATGCCACAGAGCTCATATAAACTGCCCATGCTCAAAAGCAAAACATGCATAATTCAGTTCCCTTCAGTGCAGTCCACCAGATTAAAAGATGAAAATGATAAATTGAACTTGGACAAACGGTGGAGGTATTATAGGTTACAGAAAAATACATCAAAAATAAATTACAGTGTTGTCATAGCTCATCATGAAAGCAGTATAACCATGCAGCCTTCCCCATAGCCATTGATCCATGAATTTCAAAATGATGTTGAGAAACAAATTACATTCTGCAGACAGATAAATACGGTGGCTGGTTTATCTTGGGCTGACTGAAGCAGGAAAACAACCATTATCAAATGCAGATTTCTCCCATTTATCAGGGTTGACTTCCACTGTGGGTTGCTTGCAGTCTGAACTGCCATGTTTACTTAAACAGTGATTCACCTTATCTCCAGCAAGCTCCAAAGTAAGTACCTGAAAAACCAGCTACGTATCCCATCATGAGACGTACTCTGCAGAAATTAGTAGTTCAGTCCCCCTCCATGAAATGGGTGAGCGGACTATTGAGCAATTCTAAAATGGGTAGTTCATCACAATAGGAAAATTGGCTTAAACGTTTCCTGACCCTGCCTAGAAAATTAAGGAGGATAGTTAACTTGAAGGATGATGTGCTTTACAGTTTTAAACACAGAATAATCACCTTCAAGCCGAGCCAAACCTGAGTGGATTGGTGTTTCGATCGGGCTACAGACAACACACCACAAACCAAAAACTGTAGCTATATGGTGAAGCAGGAAATTACAATTCAAATTCCAACTCTTAACAGCTTAGCCTCAAACCATGAATATTACTTCTTCTTCAACAAAGCAACTTTTTTTTTCAACCGCAGTCGCCAGTTCCTTCTATTTTCAACTATCTATAATAATCGCTATCATCTGCTTTCATAATACAACTTGTGTCATCACTCCTCTAAATAGCACTCCATTGTGCCACAATTGAGAGAGCGTCTAAACAGCACAGCTATACCGAGACCTCCGCACTTCCTCTATCTTTATTATCTTGTGTGGTTCTCCGCTTTTTGGCGCTTATCGGGAGGAAACAGGAAAAGGAGAAAGGCTATCTCTCTCTGCAGAGTAAATCATGTGTATGGGGCTGAAATATGAACACACTACATTCCTTCTAAGCATTTATAAATCCACATAGTGTAAACAGAATAGGGAAAGATGACAAAGAATTTATATTGTACAGGAATTTGAAACTTCGAGGCATTTTGTACACACACGAAAAGGTAATAAATTCAGAGATGAATTACTGCATACCCATCTAAAATCCCTCACAGTCCCTTCATGATGACCTTCCTTCAGGTTCTGTTTCACCAGATTTCTTCCGAAAGTCTCTGATGTCCCTATACACAGATGCTGAATGCAAACAAATACCAACTGTAGCACACACGAGCAACAAACCTTCCAGTATAATCACCTCACTCCTCCTACATCTCAACACCAAACACCATAACTGTGCCCTTGAGTAAAGGTAGCAGGGCTGTCATCTGATCTCTCCTGAACCTTAAATCCCTCAAGCCCTCACGCCAACTTTCTCAATCTCCCCCTCTCAGGTTTTTATGAGGGGAGAAGCATAAACCGATTCCCCCCACCCCACACACACACACACACACACACACACACACACACACAGTACTCTACGGTTGGCCTTGTAAGCTTATGCATATTAGTATATTTTACAAGAGTTGCGTGGGGCAGCCATGCGTGGAAATGGAAAGAGTGTGTGCAGTGCTCGGCTACGGTTCAGTGCCAAGGTTGACGCGCCAACGAATCTCTGTTGGTTTTGTGAAGCATCTGGCAATCACAGTTAAGGCAGAGGATGGTGTCAGTATCCAGCGCTGAGACGAATGGGAGATTCATCATAGTTTGCATGGCACATCCATTTTTTTACCTCATCATAAGTATCTATCAAACAAATGTTTTGTTTTCCAATACAAAACATTTGTTTCTCTGTTTATCTTCAGGAGCAATTTCCCCGCAACTTAGCTATATGCATGAGGCTTGGGGGAAAAGTTGATGATGATGATAGCAGCCGGCGACTTAAACTATTAGGGCAGCTCAACTCAACCAGCTGCTATGTGTACTCTTTTTATGTACCAAAGTTCAGACATTTCATAAGCTTCCACTGAAGTCTGTTCGTGAAACTTTGGAAAATTCACTACGAAGATTAAAGGAACTCTTCAGTATTTTGGGAAATGTTCTAATTTGCTTTTCTGCTGTGAGTTAGATGACAATATGAATATCACTGAATAGAAATAGAGCTGTGGTCAGCAGCCAGTTAGCTTATCTTAGCATAACGATGTGGCAATAGCTAGCTCGGCTCTGTTCGAAGTTTACAAAATCTGATTGACACATTGTCTCGTGTTCTGTTTCATTTAAACTGTACAAAAGTTTTTAAAAAGTTAATCCTGGAATTCCCAGACAGTCTTATTTTCAAACAGTGATGACTCCACTCTGTGAAATGACTCACGGAGCAAAGTCCTTACTGCTTGTTAACAAGCTCCCAGTGATGATAAGACTTATGGAAAGCACCGTGCCAGACTGCCAGTCGCTGGGTACCATATGTGATTGAGAAAGCTGGGCTAGCTGTTTCCCCCTGCTTCCAGTCTTTATGCTAAGCTAAGCTAATAATCATGTCCTGGCTCTAGCTCCATAGAATATATATATATATATAATATATAATTCATTACCCCTCTTCAGTAATTTGCTTATTTCCCAAAACATTCTACTATTTATTTTAGTTCAACCTATGCAAACACATAAGCATGTCAGATGCTACCTGTTCCACCTCAAGCCCTTTCAGCTTCCACCTACTAACACCTTCCACAGAATCTAAAAAAACCTGCATGCACAGCTCACAGACCATAGCAGGCATGACACCAGATTGAACTGACACAAGGCAGCCCAATCAGAACACGTCGTTCATCCCCAGTCATCCTGGGATGAATGGTGGGGCTAGTTTAATAGATTAAAGCCCAACTTTCTGTTAGTGGAAACTGCCTATACAGTGAAAAAACATAGTCCAGATTATCCCAACAATTTTTACTCTGAAAACCCGCTCCATCTGGCAACACTGGCTCCACCATCCCGATTATTACCATCAACCACTGACAGCTCCATCACCACCATGGAAAGACTGCCAGAGCACATGAAAAACACCGACACCTCCTCGTGCACAAACAGACCCCTTTAAATCCTGAGGAACTGTCTGATGAACCTCGCTCAAGGGTTTTTCACAGTCAGATCTGACACAAGCTGTAGTGAAATATGAGCGTGCATTTGATTTTCTGTTCTGACAGCTGTTCTGGGCTCCAGACAAAAAAAAAAAAAAAATCCACAGTCACTGAAAGATGATACTCAGTGGCTATTGATTACAAAAGGTAGAAAGGGTAACTGCTTGCGATTCGCTTGATCCCCAGCTTGGACTTGGTTTTGTATTACGCCCCAACTGCTGCAAGTTGTTTTAGAAGTCCACCTCGTGGTTTAAAGAGAGAGAGTGGATGGCAGCTTCTAAGTGTAATCTAATGCTACAAAAAGGAGATTTGCTTACAATGTGAGTATAGTGCACTGAGGTAGAAATTCAACACCGTGCTGCTGAACACAGTTGTGAAGAGTCTCAGTTAGGGAAAAGCATGAGGAACACGCATGCGCTCGGCCAGATAAGAAACTACTACGTTTATCGACGGTTTGAGGTCGTCATCCTCCCAAATCTAGCATGGGTGTTTCATGACAAAGCTACAGTTTTGGCATAAGAATCTTAGAGGGCACTGGCAAACTTGCGAACCCGGTTGTCCGTGGATACCAGTGTTTTGGGATCCACATATGGTGTGTACACAGGGAGGGTCGTGGGACTGAGGTTTGGCGGTCATGTCTTGGCAGACGAATGGGTCGGCTGCGGTCTACGAAGCATAAGGGCCAGCCAAGGGTTAGCAGCAGCCCCAACCAGCATCGCTGGGACCTAATGGGACAAGGAAGGACAATGTAAAAGTAAACAAACCCATATCTTCTCCATGTGATGGCGTGAGGAGTGATTCCAGACATAAGGGTGGTATAACTATTACAATTATGAAGTCACGTATGCTTGCTGCTTGAGGAGAAGAGAGGAATTCACAGAAGTTTAAACCAACGGTTCCATACGATAATTGTCAAAGATTTTAGGATGTTCTTGGTATTGTACATGCTGCCTTTCATATATCTCAGTTGCATTGGGCAGCAGTTACTCCAAACTCTGACTATGATGATCTGACTGTTTGAAACCCGTCAAAACTCCCTGCATAATACTATACTGAGTGCTACAAAAAAGATGCATCAAACCAAATGACAGTGATGCAGAGGATGGAGTTGGGGGCTGTTTAACAGCAGGGACACTGACGTGGGAGGAAACCTCAAGTCTTCAGCATGTTCTAAAGTCAGAAGTTGGCAGATTTTGTTTATTATGACAATACTTTTCATAAAATGTTTCTGATTTAAAAAAAAAAAAAAAATCTGCATGTTTCAGTTTCCCTTTCATTATGAGGAACAAGCCATGCAAGTTCATCGGTCTGCCAGAGGACTGTTTTTCCTGCCCCTTGAAGGATTGTAAAAGCTGGAGCACATCCCAGCGCAAGAAGATAGGCTTTAACATTTCATCCTCTGCCCTCAGCACATCTACTGCCGTTTCTTTCCTTAAACACTGAACCAGGCACCATTATCAACCCAAAGGGGAAATTCTAATTCACCCCATTCAATACATACTGGGTTCAAGCCTCCATTTGTGGCTTTAAAGCAGTTTCAAAGCCATGACATCTGCAGAGTCAACCACTAAGTGCTTTCGTGAATAAAATCTGCTAGTAATCAAAATGGGACTCTTTGCTCCCGCCTTCCTATTGTTTGACTGATTGTCCGCCGCCACCACCGAATCTAAGGAGGGTAAGGACTACAAAAACAAGACATCAATAACATCATAACTCTTTTCTTGGCCAATGAGTAAGAAAATATGGTGATGCTTAAATACATTGGGATAGTGTAAGAGATGGTGACATCTTTTCTTTTCACCACCAAACCACACTTTTCATGAGGTTTGCCTGTTTCTCCTTGCAAACACTTAATTCTTTATGTACGCAAATCTGGTTAAAAGCCTCATGCCCAAAAACCCATCTTAAATTACTATTCATAAACACATTTTTCATCAGTTTTACTCACCACATTGTTCACTTTAATTCTCTACGTGTCTTGAGGCGGTGTTTCTCATTTCTAAAATGCTTACAGTGAAAATTCCTCTTGACAGACATAAGTGTTTTCACCTCAGCCGTATTTCTTCCTGCACACACAACTCAGTCAAAGAGATTTCGCTCACTCATTTCATTAACTTACTCTTTCCCTCAATATTTATCTGCTCCAAGCGCATACTGTAACTTAAACAGCCTCAACACAACTAGGGCACATGTTTTAGATAATGAATCCACTAGAGGCACAGACATTCCTGGCATCATTTATATCACAGTGGGCAGAAACCCATCACCAAGTTAGCCTTGGGAGCGCCAACCCATGAGAGATAACTATTATGAGCAGCTATCAAAAAATAGAGATGATTCAGAGATGGCATGGGTTGTTTGAATGGCACACAATCAGATACATGCACAAACTGTTTGTTAGGACAACATATTTACAGTTCATAGGTTTACAGAAGGGATTTTTCATGAAGTTAAAAGTATCTAGCCTCTGCCAAAAGAGGAGGAACACGTCTTCCTGTAACCCCAACTACATGTGTCTACTTGGCTGGCTAACTTATGAATGGACAGACGACATTAAGTTGGTTTTGTTTGGAGTTGGAGGGTATGTGAACCCTGTGGCTTCACTGTGAGGACTACATTGTTGTATGTTGCTATTGAAGCTAAGCTTTGGATGATTCCTACCATACCTTCAAACTATTGGATATTGGATGTTGTTGTAAAACCACATCTCCTTTTCTATTTGTTCATCTTAAAGGGTAACTGCGGTATTTTCAAACCTGACCCTTAATTTGACTTATTTTGGGTTCAAAATGGCTTGTGGGTTCCAAAAGTTTTGCAATTGGTCCGGTAGTAGTAGCCGAAAACTGGTGTCGAAAAAGCTACAATGGCTGGAATGTAATCCTTTGGGCAATAGTGTAAGATCAAAATATATCCACTAAAAGTGATTGTGTTTGCCACTGACAGGCTCAGATTGTTACTCAAAGTGTCTGAAAATATTGCAGGAAGGATCCCTACAGAGATAGACCTGTAAGATCCTTTTGGTTTAACCAGACACAGCAATTATATCGCTCGATTCACAGCCACCAGACTCAATTGACAAAAAAAGTATTTTTACCCCGAAGTTGCTTGCTGACCAGTGTCTTGATCTGTTAGTTTGTTTGCATAATTGTGCGACTTTGGTGTTTTAAAGAGTTAGTTTGCATACAACAATTTTTGTGTAACACTCAATAACACAAGCAAACTGACTGATCAAGCCAGCAGTTGACCAGCAACTCCTGTGTTCAGCGATTTAAAATTATTCTTTTTGTCAATGGAGTCTGGTGGGGTTGAATGGTGCATTTGAAATGCTGTTTCTGGTAAAACAAAAAGGATCTTACTGGTCTATCTTTGTAGGGATCTGTGATTTGTCAGTGGCAAAAACAAGCACATTTATTGGACGTAGTGGCACAACAGCCCCGATGGATCGCATTGCAGCCAATACCGCCTGTTTGCCGCCCTCTCTCTGTGATCTATTGCAGTGGTTCTCAACTGGTCTGGCTTCGGGACCCACCATCGCCCCTTAATGACAAGCCGCGAATCGAGGAAAATGTTCAACTTCTCAAATGTATTTAATGAAAAGATGGAGCAGCTTGAACACGAGATAGTACAGGATATCACAGTTTAAGTTTATCATTAAGTTTAATGATAAACCAAAACGACCAGCGGGTGGCGATGCTAGAGAGACTCTCAATTAGCTGCATTTTAATTTAAACCAAAAGGTGCATCTTAGGGACACAAGGTTTCAAGAATGTTACTGTAACTGTAGCTGTGATAAGCCTGCATCAGTGGATCCACACTGAACAGCCCTGGATTAATAATATTCAATCAGTAGCACTTCATAAACCATTGATCAGGAGGCTGTTACAACATACAGAACACTTCAGTAACTTCAGCCTGTTTTAACAGACTCAACAGTGCTTTCATGCACAAACAGGAAATAAAAAAGTGCAACTGCTGAGAAGTATTTTGAAAAAGACTCAAATTATGTAGCTTTAGCTGAGAATAATCATTCACTGAATCTATGACAACCAACACACAGCACTGTGGAAACAATTCAGTTTCTTCAGAAGCAGCTTTTATCCACAAACTCAAAATAAATTAGACAAAAAGTGCAATTCAAAAAGATTCAAATATACAAAATTAACTTTCCCTCTGATTACCTCATCAGTAGATACTGAAAAACATTGTGCTTTGAAGAAAATTAAGCAGCACTCACTTCATCCTCAGGTGAAACAGCTCGCTGCACAAAACTGAGGCTTTTGTCCTCCTCTGTCCTCAGTGTAAGAAAATCCATATCTCACGTAGTCGGTGTCGTACCTGCGTTTTGCTCAATTAGCAAGAAAACAAACTTTGCGGGTCTTCTTCTATACTGTGAAATGGCGGGTGTCAATTAGCATCACAGGACATTATCGCCACCTACTGTTAAAGGAGTGTGAATAGACGGCAAAAATCCCCTTCAGAATAAAAGGATTTTTTTTCTTAACATTTTTTTTCCCAGGCAAAGGCCCGCGACCCACTTTTGGGTCGCGACCCACCAGTTGAGAATCACTGATCTATTGGACCAATTCTAAAAATGTTTGTACCCCCAGCCATTTGAAGTCCAACATATGTTCAAATATGGTCCATGTTTAAAAATATCAGTTATTCTTTAAGCCTGCTTTAATTCTATTTTCTTCTTAGCCACTTGGGGGCAGCGCAACAAGCTATAAACACAGCACTGATATATTAACACCTTATAAAGTTGATATGGTGAAATAGTTGGGAAACAGTTGCCTGTTAACACATCTCCAAGCCATCTAGCGAATGTAAGTCCAATAGTCTCTCTCCTTTTATTTCTGGTCTTGTCTCCACCAACTCCTGGAGGAAATATCTGGCTGTGTAGCTGCTAAATGCTCCAACCTATGCGCTAACCTCACCTTACATGATAAATGATAAATATAAACTTGTGCGACATAAAACCCTGGCAGTGAGTTAACACGAGCTAACAAGTTAGTGGCCAGAAACACTATAATGAAAACTGGCCTTCCGCTTTAAACCGAATTTACTGCTTCTCTTATCTCAGTTGATACGAGCATATGAACATTCCTGACACGATAATGCTCTTAATTCACTGAGCAGACTTCCGCATACTTGTAACATGTAGATCCAAACATGGGTCAACTATCAGTTACATGAGGAACAAAATGAAGGAAGAAAACGGTTCTCTAATTTTTTTTTTCTTTGACTGTCTATGGAGGGTTTCACAGAGATATCTTTCATATTTAGGTGCTCCAGCGAGTTAAACAATACGTGCAACATTAACATACATCAAGGCAATTCATTAGCACTTCTATTCAACACACCATGGTTTGAACTATGATGAAAGGGCACTTCTTAAAGACAGTCCCATATTGATGCATTTATCGGTCAACCTCAGAAACCAAGCTAGAAAAATAGCAGATGTTGCAACCGCCAGACTCTGTGATCTTCTGACTTCATTGTGGCGCTTCTCTGGAGTCACCACTCTGCGTTACCTCTGTGTTACTTGTGTGGCATATCTTAATTGTTTAGACCCTTGCACAGGACAAACAATTTCAGATTCAACAGTTTACAGTTGGGATATTTCAAATAGAGATTCAAACTTAAATCATTCTGAGAACGTCCCCTCAGCAAACCCAGCCACTCACCCAGAGATGAAACTGTTTTGCTCGTCTGAAACAAAGAGGGAAGATGTTTTCCCTTCAATCCCCTGAGGGACCATAATGCATTTCTGAGTTACACACAGGGACTGTGACGTGATTGGGGTCACAGATGTTTTGGGATGCGCCACTCTGAACGCTGAAAGCCACTTACAGTGCACTTAATTATACAGAGTCGCTTCTTTCATCTCTTGTCCTTGCTTCACTTTGGGTGTTTACTTATAATGTCCTTGTCTTCCTAGCAAAGGCTATTTCTGGGTCGATTTGTCACAAGGTGTTGTTAAAAACCAATATCACTGATATGTCGGCATCAAGTGGAGCCTCATTTGTTAACCTGTCAAAAGCCTTGATGATGAGTATTCAAAGGAGAGTTCGGAGGTGACAGTAAATATAATTTTCAATCCAGGACCGCTACTCTTAAGCAATCAATCTAACAGCCTTTGCAAACATGAACTTATCAGCACTGCGAACGGCTTGTTTAAAAGAAGATTTAAAAAAAAAAAGTATTTTCCCCCTGAATCAAAAATGGCCTGGCTCAAGTCCTCTCCCAGCTCCTGTAAAACTTACTCATTTCACACGCAGGGGCTTTTCATTGGGATTACCGCTGGCCAAGAGAGCGCTTGGCTGGGCCCTGAGCAGTGCCCGGGAAAAGCACTTGACATGATTGAAAAAGCAGAGACGAGCCAGAACATCCCCGCAACTTGGAGCGCCTGAACATACAGGAGTTATCTGCTCCTCCATCTCGTCTTCGATGGTAAGAACCGCATGTGACATGCAATGAGAATTTGATTACGGGGTGAAAGGTCAGATAAGATCGTCTCGGCTCTCGACGAGGCAGCTTAGAAAGTCGAAAGCAGAAGAGCAAATTTGTCTGCATCCAAGACAATCTTTTTTCGACAAGTCCAGACCAGAATGATTAGTGCAACGCTCCTCCGCTTCACTCTTTCTCCTGCCTTAACCTTTAGCTCATAACTCTTTTCTAACCCCCGGGGGAAGGGACCGAGAGCACACGTCTCTTGACCCCGAGAGAGGACGCCGTTTGATGAACGACCAGGGAAAATCAGACCTCTGATTGGTATTCAACCTCCTCCATCTGAGAGCGTTGAACCAAAACGCCAGTGTGTGTCCCCCACAGTGCAAATTAGGGCGGTGACTTTGATAGATACACAGCGTTGGCGGATACTGAACTTTCACTGAGGGGATGGAGTGCGATCGTAGGCTGAAGCGGGCAGGGGAGCGCTGCAGGTAATATGTCACCGAAGGGGCTTTCTGACAACCTCGCAGAGCCACGCTCACATGTACAGACGAGGCTGATGGATGAATAGCCGCGGGGCGCTTTCACAGATACTTGGCAATACCTGCGTGATGGAACTGGAGACGGCATACGGAGCTCATTTCTACCACCGCTCCACGTTTCTCCACTACCTTCACCTCCACACACAATCTGTCACGCTCACACATAGCACACCGTGGGGTCACCGGTGGTGCTGAAAACTAAAGTGGGGGGATCTTTGACCTTTACGGGGTGTCTGGAGATGCATGCCAGACAGAGACCACTGCCTGAGCTGTGGACGAGTGAAGGCGACCTGTTCACTGTCTGCTCACTCTTTTAATCCCACAGAGATCTACCACATACCGTGCATATCGGGAGTTTTTAAATCTGTGATTTAATACTTGATAGTGGAAGTAGGTTAATTAATATCAGTTTTGACAGAACTGTTGCTAGAGCTTAAACCTCTCATGCCCGTATAGACTATTTCAGAGTCAGTGAAGGACTACCTGTTCTTTTGTTTGAAACACAACGGGTATGTGTGTGAGAGTGAGAGAGAGAGAGGGAGATGACAGTGTGGAAGTCAAATTTCAAATTAACATCGCTTTGCTTAAGAAAGATGTATGCCGTAGGGCTGAAATGATTAATGGATCGAGAGAAAAATGATTGACCACTATTTTAATGTTTTTTTTAGGTGAAAATGCCAAATACTCTCTGATTAGCTGCGTTTCTCTGTTTTATATCACTTCAAACTGAACTCTGTGGGTTTAGAAGACATTTCAAGGCATCACCTCGGACACCAGGACAGAGTTTTTACTCCTTTCTTACATTTTATACACCAAATGAGTAATCGACTGATGGTTACGACAATATGCAGATGAATTCATGATGTATGCTTTTCTCTTTATCATCTCCTGACCCCCCTCAGATTTGTCTTGGGACACCATGGAGGGTCATGACCTCCAGGTTGGGAAACACTGGTCTATGTAAATCTCACTGAGGTACATTTACAATAAATTTACAATAAAAGTTTCTTGTGATGATCGTAAATTCCTGATCAAAGTGATCTTTTGTCCACCTTCCCTTCACCTCTACAGTATACCTACATCTCTGACCATCAGGGCAGCACAGGTCTACCCAGAATGCCCCTACACAGCACGACAGTGTTGACATGTTTATTCATCTTTGCAAAATGATGAAACTCCCAGTCTAAATAAGCTTTGATTCCCCCGAGGTGCAGGGTGCATTGTTATAACAGCCACGAGTGCTTCATCAACACAAAGAGCATCTGTAAGACTTGATGAGGCTGCTCCAGGTTCACAGCGTGTTGAACTTCACCTCTTTTTCTGTTAGTTAGCATGGGAATGGACTGAGAAAAACAAACACCAGGGTTTGTTTTGTCACATTTGCAGAATGTTTTATGCCCCTGAAAGAATATAACAAATAGACATAAAATTAAGAGCAATAAAGCCCAGTCCAAGTTAAGGGAGTGCACCACAGCAGGCATATTTTAGTGATATTACTACAAGCAGGTCTCACTGCACTCCCCCTCATTCTCCCTGTCTTTGAGCCTTAGACTACAGCCGACAAATAATCAGTGATTTATTACAGGCTGCGGACAAAAGCACATGCAAACGTGCGGGCAGACGCAACGACCCGTCTCCCCCCCCTCCGCTTCCGTGCGGAGGTAACAGGAGGAGATGACAAGTGGAGCGGCGGATGGGGATGTTGTTGGCTGCGCTCGGTGGTCGGAGCCTACCTGTCATCGTAGCAGAAATCTGCGTCCAGCGTGTTCAGATAGAGACCCACAGCCACGGCGGTGCACACCAGCTCCGTGATCATCTCTCAAAAGCAAAGTGGGAGAGGAGCTGGGATAGAAATGACTGGAATCAGGTTCCCGCTCTGTCAAGTCTCTGTGTTATTGTGCTCTCAATTCAGCCGCTCGGCACAGCGGCTCTCCAGACAACGCAGGGCATTTCCCATGACATGCAAAGTGTGTCAAAGTTTGCCATGTTCCCTCTAACCCATGGTGTTGAGAGACGCCTCGGGGGTGTGAGGAGGTGACGCTATCGCAGGGTCAGGCTCGGAGCTGTGCGCATTTCTGTGCTGCGGTGTCCTAGCTGTGCGCATCTCTCCGCTTTGGCAGTGGAGAGAGCCGAGCGGGGGAGACGCATGTGGTTTTCAGCGAGGCTGAGCATGCGCACTGGGCACTGGGCACTGCACTGGAGGAAAAAGGTGGAGGATGTTGGAAACAAGTGACTGTGTGTGTGTAGACATCACCCATAGACTAGAATGAGAATCATTTGTAAGAAAGTCCATCGTTTTGAAAATAACATTTTTGTTCTATTGGTTTAAATCAAAATAAATACTTTGTCTTTGTGGTACTTTATTTTCGGTCATACTGCATGTTGACATGAACAAAATCAAACATAAAGTAAAAGTAACAAATCCAACAAACTGATGCATCAACAGAAATAATAAGATACAATATTCACAACTGCCAAAAATATACGTATACATAGAATAAACATACAGTTAAAAAACTATAATAGTACAATGTAGTGTAATGTAATAATTCCTCAGCAACATCATAGTCACAGAATTCAGTGGCTATTTTACTCTGTTTTAATGTCTGATTTCCTGTGAAAGTGTCACAGTAACTTGCTGTGGAAGTAATGTAAATGTAAAGTAATGTAAATAAAGTAATGCTAGTAATACTCTAAACTTAGATATTTTACACTTTGTTCAGTTTCCGTTATATGCTGGGGTGTTGGGATAAACAGCTGAATTGAGCCCGCTGCTGTAGGCATCACATTATGTCATTCTAACCCCAAATTAAACATATTGATTAATTTACTATACACCAACTCCCCCACCGTCTCTATGGAGCAGCTAAACTGGGGGAGTGTTATTGATGAACTGTTGTACCTCACCCTATGGTGAGGATGCACATGGGCGTCAGTTTGGAAACGTGCAGCCTGGTCCTGCTGACTACCAGCTGGACCGACGCCTGTCCCTCAGTCGGGGGCTCCAAGCAAAGAAATCCAGTGCAGAGCAGCGGAGAAGGAAAAACAGATGGCTGGAGAAGGATGTATGGAGAGTACAGGATGATGGGGGAGACAGTGACGGAGCATTGCAGGCTGAGGATGGAGAGTCATTTGTAACAGTGGCATCCAGCGACCCTGATCCCAAACAAGGCTTGACTTTGACCTCACGGAAGCTGTTGGACTATTTAGACAGACAGGCTTCTGTGTTTTTGTACATGAGACTTATGTTGGGGCGCTTCCTCCTCTACAGCATTCATCAGTGTCCAGACAGAGCCTGTGATTGAGCTGTTCGGGGACACTCGATCCTTTTGACACTTTATCTGCAAAGCAAGATTAAAATACATCCTTTATTGATGCTGGTTTTGTCATTATGGGGGATATGTACACCAACATTATCGCGACATGCACCCAAACAAACACGTACTCACAGGAAAAGACAAAGCCCACAAGATGCACACTGCGCTCTCGCTCTGCCCCGCAGGGACAGGGGCTGCTCTGTCTCGCAGTCGTCACAAGTGATTAAGGGATTAGCTAAGGAAAAGAGGGAAAATATTCCTGTAGAGAGAATAAACAGGCCCAGGGCAAAACAAACACATTACAGGAGAAGAAGTGTTTACTCCCTCTGACTGATTACCTGCTACGTCCTCACCGCGGTGGGGAGTAATGAATATGTTGCTTGCTCTTTAGGTGTAAACAGGCAACAGTCCTAAATAAACCGGTTTTAGATGCAAGTCTCAGGGAGCAGATGAGGGCTCTGGTAAAAGGATGATGGGGAATCATTCGCCATGCGTGCAGTGTTTGCTCTTTTTTATCTCTACATATCAAAAGTAAAGTCTAAATATTTGTCACATTTGATGAATGAACTTTTGCTTTTTTTTCATTTCCTATTTGGTTTGTTGTGTTTTAGGAAGTGACAAGCTTATAATTTAAAGCGCATGGGTTTTCTCATTTAAACCACATTTTGTTTGGTTTATCAACAAAGCAAATGCGTGCATATTTTACTTGACAAGTGTCCAAACTGTTCTTTGTTGAGGCCTTCAGCGAAGGCCTGCGTGTTTTGAATGAGTATTTGCAGCTGGTTAGCTTAGCTTAGTGCAAATGTAACTAAATCTGCCCACCGGCACTTCTGAAGCTCACTATTTACACATTATATCCCATTTGTTTCATTTAATCTGTGCAAAAACCTAAATGTAAAAAAATATTGACCTAAGGAATAATATTGCAGCTTTTTACCGTGAGCTTGCCGTGTCCCTGCTTTCACTCTTTAAGCCAAGCTAAGCTAAGCTAACTGGCTGCTAGCTGCGGCCTTAGCTCATGCAAATGAGAGTAGTGTCTCATCTTAAACTGTGTTCAGACATGAAACGAAGCACATTTTTTGCCTTGTGTCATTTTATTTTTAATGTACAACGTCACACATCCAATTCAAAAGTGACAAAAGGTAAAAACTGACCAACAAAGCCTACTTCCATTGATGCTGTTAAGAGATTTCCGCTCCCCTTTAAGCCGTACAAAGTGACTGATGGTAATTTCCCCGTGCTATTTACTTAGGAACCACTGCTTCTTAACCCCAGCAGATAAACATCACACAGGAAGCAGATAATCACAGCTGGAGGGGCCGGGCCGGGCCCTGCCCTCACAGAAATAGCACACTCCTGGTATTAATATTAACAGTGAAGCCCAGCAACCTAAAATCAGGAGACATCACGCACCGAATCAAATCCACCCTGGTTAGTGGAACATCCGCAGGGGTGTCACCTCCCCACTGTGCTCAGGAAGATCAGAAATATAACTGTCAGGAAAAAGGGGGGGGGTTGGTGATTGCTTGGGTTTGGCTCTAAATTATAATGAGTGAGTTAATGAGTGTTTGTTATTTTACAGTTACTGTTAAAGCACACTAATGATGTAGAGGAAAATGGCTGGAATAGTGGTTAAAAGGATCAGTGATTCCCACTGTTTCAGAAAAGACAACACAGATTGTGATAATGAAATGAAAGAAATTAAAGAAAGAAATTAAATATATCATAATCATAAAATGCAGCAGTTCATGATGCCATTTACCATTATCATCACTGTGTGCAATTCATTTGATGTGTTTGGGTGTGAAGCAGCCTTGCAGAAGAGGAATAAAACCTGACTGGTTAAATTACTGTAGAGGCTTCTTAGTGATACTTCAAATACAGCACTACTGTGATATACAATCCAGAACACTTTCTAGCTTCAGGAAAGTCTTTAAACCCAATAAAGGACCGTACAAGTACTGAGTAGTTTATTCTGCTTGACAGAGAAAAGTTTTCTTTTTCATCAAATCTTAATCGGAGCTTTACTCCACTTCAGTTTCCTTCTGTCAAATCCATTAAACATTTCAGTTTGTGCCAACATGATGTAAACTCTACAGATCTATTTTACAGTAGGCTATGCCATTATCAGAGGAATCTAATAGCCCTGAAATCACAGCTGACTGAATATATTTACAGATTCACGATTTATATTCTTCAATCAGGCTATACAATTGAAGTAATATAAAAACGAAGCAGTTTAATGTTTTAAGGGGGAAATTAAGGATTACATTCGTTTTTTAAATTGCATTGGAGGTTGAAGCTGCAGAATTGGAGCACTACTTTCTACAGGCAGCACGTACTGTCACAATGTTTCTAGTGTTTTCTATGACTTGGCAGATGTTTCACATTGATCTAATTTGATATTAATCTGGATAATATTGTCAAAGAGTGGGCAAGAATAATGGAAAATATGAATCAGGGGGACAAGCTTTGCTAGTGGACATATGTGGTGACTATGTTTCACATTGAAAACAGCTGCATCCTCCATTTTCTGTCAAGCTTTTTTTTAAGGGAATATTGATTGAGGCTCAGGTTCAAACATTTACATGGCTTGGCGTGCCTGTTTACACATCCACAGATACGTCTCTGACAGGTGTGAAAAGCATTTTTGTCAACGTGGCTCTTCGGAGAATCAATCTGCTGTGAACTGAGGCGATAACAGAGATTTTGATCTAAAACAAGCCGTGCGTGCCCAACTCAACATCCAGCCAAATCCTCTCTTCCTCACAAGCAGGGCATCTGGCAGAGAGATGTATTCTGTTTGTCACTGGAGGGGCATGATGATGGCAGCCAGGGCCACTTCCTGGCACCCTTCTCTCTTATTGGCTGTCTGCCTAGGCTAAAAAATAAAATCCCAGTTTGTGCTTAGGACAGTTAAAACAGGATAACATGATGATCAGATTGAAGACTTGATCTAGTAGTAAAGGTAACAGACTGTAACAGACCTTTAAATGGCCTTTTCACCATTGCTATGCTTCCCGGCATGTAACAAATGACCACTTCAGCTCGCCTCCGTTTTTCTCTTTCTCCTTTTCCTCATTTTCAAGCTGTGTTGATGCTTGATAAAAACCTGCCACTTCCCTTCCAAATTTCACCCTTTGATTCTCTACAGTTCGTGAATTAAGAGTCAGTTTCTCCATTCACAAGAAAGGACAAGCCCAAAACACAGCATTCGCTGCCTGAGAGCTAATGATGATGGCATTACTGGATGAAGTCCACAAACTGCACATGTAGGTTCCTTCCTGTTCATGACACTGGAGGAACCCTGAGAGGATTTTTCAGATCAAGGAGGGCAGCAGGAACTTGATTCATATCTCAACACCACCGTGAGAAACAGAAAGGCAAAGGGCCGAAGTGTTTGACGCACTCCCCTCACTTCCCCACCGCTTCCTCTCATTCCTACTTTGCAATGAAAAGTCATCTGAGGTGGAATTGCTGTGCATGATTCCCCATGCAGACTATTCCTATCTCCCAGCCTTCATCACATCCTGTAATCCTTTTCCTCACTGATTTTTTTTCCTACACATTTGCATGTTTGTTTGTGCGTACTGGAAGCAGGCCTTTTTACGTGTCATTTTTCTAGTCTTCTATGTGGGCACATGAAAGAGACTGTGCCAGGGTGTGTTTATATATATACATATATGTGCGCAAAACCTGCGTGCGAGCATCAAGGACGGGACAGGTCAACAGGACGTGACTCACTCAGCCACAACAAAACCCAGCAACATTTATATCCCCAAACAAGCCGCGCTCACATCTTGAATTGCTTGCATTCGTGTCAGTCTGGTTTGGCCACTAGAGCAGGCTGTCAGCCCGAAACAGGGCGCTGGATCCAAACACGGTCCAGACGCAACACAGAGCCTCGCCATTTGTCTTTACCAAGATAAAAATAAAGCTCTGGGACACGGTTTCACCATGGCGACGTCGACACACCTATGGATGGCCTACAGATGTGCAGCCCGCTGCAGCTGCAGTGACAAATAAATGAGGCAGTGGAAGATGTGATAGCAGGAAGTGTTTTCTACCAGAACTGCACAGTGGGAAAGTGTCTCACATTCCCTTTGTTCCAGGCTAATTTTGTTGAAGGTTGTCTCCACAATTGCGTGAATTGGATGTTCCTACAGAGTTTTAATCAACACTCTTCACATGCACAGTTGCCGGCTCAGTGGTGGGTACTGTGAGACACACAGAGCACAATATCATCAAGGCTAGTAGTTCCCAGTACACCCAGTCAGATGAACCCCTTGAATTATACAACTCATTGGCAATCATTTATGCATCACTTTTAGCTAACTATTTCAAGCATGTGTCCATCACTTTTAGTTATTTCAGCCATTTATCCATTACTTTTAGTTACTTAAGCCATTTATCCATCACTTAAATCTAATCTTGTTCAACTATCCATCTATTTGGCTCAATTGCTCCAGTTACTACTTTTCATGAAACGCTACTCTTGGTCATAACAAGCGGTGTTTGAGCATGTGCTGAGCCAGTATGTTAATATATTCTCTTCAATCAAATCATAATTTGGTCATTTTCTTTATGTAAAATCCTACATTTGTTGTTCTTTTCACATTCATCCAGGTAACAGCAGGAGTACTCCTGGTTGGGAATCACTGACCTCTAGAGGTTGCATCTCTTAGTGGTGTGAAATGCTTTAGTTACAGTTACAGTTCACTTAGATAAGTGAACTTATCTCAGTGCCAAAGTGTCTTTAAGTTAATTATAAGAAATTTAGCTTATAGTATTTCAAATATGTTTTCATTTGTAAATAACAATCCCACTTAATAATAACATAATTTGGTGTTTTCTCCTAAATACTCCATTTCCCACCTTAAGCCTTGTTTGCTCTCAGCTTTAGTGTATCTCCCACTGCAATAATTCATGTGAGCAGTCAAGCTTAAAGCGTTTGTTATCAAACATGTAAGAAGAATGTGATTTATTGAATGACCTGGGACAGCGAAACTGAAGTAAAGATTAAAACGGGGTCAAGGGCACCTTTTCCCCACGCCAATCTTTTCCCCTGCTTCCTCTGGTTTGGGAGCCTAGAAATGGGGTTTCCAGACCTGTCAACAAACCTCCCTAAATCCCACAATGCCCCTGGCTCCCTGAACGGTCCTTAAAAAACAAGTGTTTTCTCAAAGACAAAAGGCTGAGACGGATACAATTCAATCAAACTGGCCTGACGGTCTTTCCAGGTGTCTCGAGCGTGCGTTTTCAAGAGGAGCACAAGATCAAGGACTACATGCTAAAAATATTGAAGATTTATTTTTCATTAAAAGCAGTAAAGCACATAAAACAAAACAAGATGTTACTGCAGAGACAGCATAAATAAATGACAAAACTCAGATTAAATCATACATATAATCAAAACAAGCACGAGGGAATACAAACGTAACACAATCGCTCCTGAAGTTTGATTGCTGATAATGATCATGTATAATCATGACCCTTCAACCAGCGTATTATAATCACGGGCACATGTATAAGTTCATCAGCATGAAATCCTGCCTTCATAACTCTTCAGTCCAACGACAGCGTAACATCTTGGTGACAGCAGGGGATCAAAGAGTTGCACCAGTGCAGAGAATGATAAATCCTTCTGGAGGACACAGAGAAACACACCCAAAAATACAATAAGACACAAAGGAACTGAATAAAAAACACATGGATACACATAAAAATGCTGATTCTCCTCCCAGTTTGGCTTCGTGACCCCTGGCGTCCTCGGCTGTATGATGTTCTCGCTATTAAAGATCTCTCTATTGAATCCCCCGAGAGGAAACATCTGTACAAATATTGTGTCAGGTGAACTCCTGTTCATGTGTAAAACAAGTTTGTCTTCCTTGATGCTAACTGTTTAGATGTAGTTCATTTTGGAATAGAAACAAGACCAAGTCTTCTGCCACACTGGCGGCTTTGTAATGGGGAGAAAAGGAAAGCCTCCCATTATTATGTCGGCATGCTTAAATCTTCACTATTTCAATGCAAACGTACTGATTTTGAGCAGGTGTCGAGCGTTAGCATCTTAATGTTTGTTAACTAGCACTTAAGTAGAGCTGAGGCTGATGGGTTTTGCAGGCATTTGGTCATGAATCAAAATATTGGAACAAAATGAAAATTTTGACCTGATGACGGCACTATATGGAAAGTTAAAGGATCTAAAATTCATCCTCTGGGAACCATGAATAACATTTCACCGCAACCCACTGTGAAATTACTAAACAGTATAGCTACTGTTTATTTATCCTTTCCTTTATTATCCTTTTCATTTATCTATCTACTTTTTTTTTTATTATCCTGAAGCAGCATTGAAAGCAAAGGGCAAAGCAAGAATTTCATTGTGTGGTGAAACTTGTTTTTATCTCTACACGTGACAATAAAACGACTGAATCCAAAGTGGTAGACCGACCATCATCCCATCCCTAAAACCGTTTTACACAAAACTACTTTCCTTCACATTTTGAGGAATAAAATCCCTTGACTTGGTTGCTAAAAATGTTGATTCCCACACACTACTACTGCTACTCTGACCTTTCAGCAGACACCACCTCCACACAGAGACACAGTGTTTGTATACATTGCTCAATAAGTGCATCACTGCACTGGGACTCAATGGAAACGTACAAATCTACAGAACGACCGTGGATGATAATCACCACTCTTGCTCAGAACAACCTGATCTGTGTGTGTGCTTTTATATCCTAACATGTTTCGGCACACTTATCACCACACGGATCATATTCACACACATTCATCACCTCCTCTTTTTCCTCCAATGCTCCTCCTCGAGGGAGATCTCTCAAACCTGACCAGCGCTCTTGACGTTGTATACTGTAGTTTGATTGCACGGCCCTATTAATGAAGACCATCTGACACATGGAATCATGACTTCAAAGCTTTCCGCTTGTACATATCTCATCACAATGACTCAGACTAAAGATTAGCATGTTGTGTTTGGCTGCAGAAGAACAAGACGTTAAATTGCAGGCTGGCTTTAATTTAGCCAACACCTATGTTATTGTCCAAAAAGAGGTTTTCAGATTTCCACTGAGATTTCTGCTTCTTTGCTTTCATCAGCCGGGAAGGAAACTTCAAATCCCAATCAACGGGCTGTACGAGCAAATTATGGAGATGAATCCAGCTGAAAAAGGAGAGTAAGTGAGCCCTGTGTGTCACATGGCTGCTGGGTGAAATCGCTATGAATTATGGCTGCACTGCTCTCAATGTTAGTACAGTTTTTGTGTGTCATTTTTCTGTATTTTCTTTTATTTTCCCGTTTACTACATTTTGATTTGTTTTCACAGTTTCACAATTTCATTTATAAAACCTCGGAAATGAAACATATCATTGATTTGTATCCACTAATGGCTCGGTAATTTGAGTGAAATTAACTACATGACAGAAAATGAATCAATTTTGATCGCCAATTAATCTTTTATGTCATGTTTTAAGCACAAATTCAACTGGTTTCAGTTCATGTAATGTGATCATTTGCTGGTTTTCGTTGCCTTCTGTGATAGAAAACAGAGCGTCTTTGGGTTTTGAACTGTTGGTTGGACGAAGCCAGACCGTTCTGAAGACATCACCATGGGCTCTGGGAGCTTATAATGTGCATTTTAATAAGATTAAGAGTGATGAAAGAAATAATAATTACATTTGGCCCTGATTAAACAAGTTTGCCTAAAATAAAAATAAGGCATGAATTCATATGACTTTTGCAACAAATGACTGATGAGAGTATCCAGACAGGAAGGAATTTACCTGTTCTTTCAAGTAGCAGAGGCGATCGAGGAGAATCAGACCTTCAATACATGGAGCCAGGGTCACCTTCAACTACAGAAACACAACAACATGAAAGATCTATTTAAGATTACTTTAAATTCACATTAATCACAGGGACTTTTCTATCTATTTCGCACAAAATGGCATTTTTCTTGCTCCCTTTAGACTACTCCCCGCACTGAAGCTGCTAAATCCCACCATGACTCGTGTCTTCCCAGTAGCTGGTGGGCGATCCCAAAAAAACCCATTTCACTGCTTTATGTCATGAAAGAAAATTGGTATGTTGGTTGACACCACAATTAGTGGCCTCAGCTGAAACCAGAGGCTGGTTCTCTTCCCATTCTGTACAATCACTGCTGTAGTACTTCCCTGCTGACTGCAATGATCTCACTTAATGATCCGCAATTTATTGGAATTATACATCTAATTTTACAGGAATGAAAATGTTTTACACAAAGTTGAGCTTAAACAGGTTGTTGCGGCTGTTGTGTGAAGTAAAGGATTTGCATTTAATGTAAAGATACTGGAGGACCTGTTAAAATGTACGAACTCACCATATTAAAAGCAATCATCTCGTCTATTCTTGGCCTGTATGTGTCATGGTAGCGCTGGATATCACTGTCAGAAAGCTGGGGAGAAAGAGAGTACGGTGTCATGCACGAGTCAGAATATAAGGGCCTTGAATGACGGCAGGGCGATATAAAAGTGAGAGATGGAAGCAGAACGTGGAGAAGTTGAAGCAGGTGAAGCAAAAGAAAAAGAGGGTTATTTCTTTTTTGGAGTTTTGATTGACATAAGACAGACAGAAATATGTCATCCTTATTCCCAAGGATACGCAGGGCAACCAGATGATAAAACTCCTCGACATCCTGGTGTCTGGCAACACGCTAAACCGAGACAGCAAACACCTGAGGAGTTTACAAACCTGACATGACTTGGACCATCTTTTAAATAAACGCCAATGAGAAAATATTTTCCCCTCTAATCGTGCCAAATGATGAGCTTCACGGTGCTGTGTATTTTCCGCGCTGTGCTTCTGGAAGGTGTTGTAATGATCTGCTCCTGACCTTCGATTCATCCAGTTCCAGTCTGCGTAGAGCTCGACGAACGTACTCCACGAATGATTTAGCCTTGGCGTAGACGTTCCCAACTCGCTTTTCACTGCAGAGCATGACACACGTAAAAAAAGTGCACGCGTCAGTTGTGAGTCCCTGAACATCTCATTTCTGCTCAGTGAAATAAACAACATTTGTTCTTTTTTTTTTTTACTATTACTCCTTAGCAACCAGAACCAAACACTTAAACACTTCTAAAAGGACTAAACAGTGATGAATAGCTGCTGCTTTGAGAAAAGTAATGGATATTCGATCCTGATCTGACGTTAGTCATTAAACTGAAGGTCACAGAGCAGCGGGGAGCAGGTGACGCTGGGTGTCTTTTAACAATCTTTGATCGTGTTTGCACTGAGCACATTTAACGTTATTTCATCTCGTTAAAATCCACTGTATCGACTCCTGTAATTCAGTTAATTTAGGGAGAGGAGAGGAATGGTCGTCAAAGAGCTGGACCGAAATGCCTGAAAATTCGAAGTCATTAAGAACGCAAAATAACAGCAAATGAACTTAAATTAACTTTTTGATGTTAGGGGTGTAAACCAGCAGGTTTTGGCTTTTGAGACCCAGCAGTTACTCATGTTTGGAAAGTAAAGCATGATAAACTGAACTGAGGCCAAACTGCAGCCGTGTCTGCCTTTCTCTCATGTCTATCACGGTACTATGTGAGCAGAAAAGGTTCATTTCTATAAATAACGAACAACAAGTCCATTAAGGGTGCAACAATGCTAATGTTGTTTATTCATGTATGTGTGTGGGTTTTTTCTGGCTTCCTCCCACAGTCCAAAGACATGCAGGTTAGGTTAACTGGTGACTCTAAATTGCCTGTAGATATGAGTGCGAGTGTGAATGGTTGTTTGTCTCTATGTGTCGGCCCTGAGATTGAATAGCAACCAGTCCAGGGTGGACCCGCCTCTCGCCCAAAAACCTTTTTATTCTATAGACGGCTACTGAAATGTGTTACTGTATGTGGATGTTATGAAACACACAAAAAAATAAATCTAGAAAACATTTAAGGTGCGCCACGCTTGCTGTGATTCCTCATGTTAAAGTGATGCCAGATGTAAACTGCTGTGTGTTACCTTTTAAAGGAGCTGTAGTGATCCCTCAGAACAACGTGGAGCACCGCCCGGTAGAACAGAGACTCCATCTGAATCTGAACAAAAGGTCAAAGACGGCTTGATTCAACGTGATGCAAATCACTTTATCTCAAGTAAAAAAAAGTTTGTTATTTCCTAGTGACTCATCCGGCACGTGTAGCCTGCGAACAGATGATGAAGGTTTCCGACACTTTGATGCAAAACTCGCGAGCAATCTCGGATTCAAACCCCACTTCCAACAAGTAATCAATCTTACAGTGATTGCATTAATATTTATAAACATTCCATATTAATGGCTGGTGGTATTGTGTATCAGCTTTGGCCCAGAGCACCGAGATCTACATTTCAAATAAATACACCCTGGTCAAGCACAGACTTAAAACAATAGCGGAATTAATGAGCTGATTGTTTGAATGCATGTAGATCTATGATGAAGATACTACAGACTTGAGTGCTTGTGAACACCCACATATGTGGTTAGAAAACATCTGATAGATCTGCTTTAATGGGTTTGAAGTACTGACAGTTCAGAGAAAAGCGTAAGCTCCCATTCTTGTGCAATGATGACTATTCATTTAAGATGCTGACTATGATTATGCACGCCTTACTTACCCCTTGGCCAGCTGAAACTCTCTCGAGTGCCTGTTGTTGTAGAGAATTGGAAAAGAGGTCAGTATTTCTTGGGGGGGAAATAAACTGAGTTGTAACTCTAGTTGCAAAGGTAAAAACCGCTCTGACACTCTATTTAAAATCTCATTAAAAATACTTGGTGCACATGCCCTGTTTATAACCCACAGTAAATACAAAGCCTGTTTTCTGTCAGACCGAGCCGTCCCTGACAATAGGCATCCCGGTCTGGAGATCACATGTTTATGCAGGAAAGAGGCTGCTTTGCACATTCTTCGTGGTGTCGTCCAAACTCACCAAACACGCAGACATCCTGGCGTTTCTGCCGCAGAACCAGGACTGGTCGCGGAGGTGCTGGCTCAGAGGGAAACCACACGCACCGTGCACACACTCTAAGAGGAAACACACAGGGATAATGGGGGTAAACTGATGGGGATTGGGGAGCTGATTTTCAACTAACTGCAATCAGTGGGTATGAATTTTAAATATTTGCCAGGGAACTTCAAGATAGCAGAAGTAGGAAACATTTTAAGTTTGATTAAAAAAAAAAAACAGGCTAAATTCAATCCAGTTGTTTGACCTTTTGGGGAAAACACTTATTTGTTTTCTTGCCCAGAGTTAGATGAGAAGGTCGATACTGCTCTCATATCTGTCTGTGAAACTGAGCACATTGTTAGCATGGCTTAGCACAAAAGAGTAAAAGAAAAAAAAACACACCCACAAGCACATTTAAAACTAAAGACAGTGAATAAAAATGTTTCCCAAAACTGTTCAACTATTACTTCAATGCAAGTCTATGAATAAAAAAAAAGATAAGATAGAACTTCTTGTTCTCATTAAAAAGTCAGAATTGTTGACCTCTGCTGTGAGAGGAGCAATAAGCACCACACATTTCTGAACATAGCAGAGTTTAACATGCGCACACACACACACACACACACACACACACACACACACACACATTCCAGTGGGAGGGCACTGAGTGTGACTACTTGACAGCCTGCCATCCTTTTCATGTCATCTCTAAAGGGGTCAGTGACTGAGGCCAAGGCGCAGTGAGTCCGGGGGGACACAGTCAAAGGAAGCAGTAATAACATGTACAGCTGCGGCCTCTCTCACAAACTGCTCTGGACACGCTAATATGTTAGCAGTCAGGTTAGCTTCCCTCCTGCCCGGCACACAGCTGGCCGAGGCGGGCCCTCTGAGGCCCTCTGAGGCCCTCTGAGGCCCTCTGAGGCTACGGTAGTGGACGAGCCTTTCCTCCGTCTGATGGGGAGATTACAGCACCTACACAGAGCTGTTTATAGAGGCTTGCCTCACGCTGGCCACAGGGTTCACATCTGAAGTGGCCCCGTACGTGCACTACCACTCAGAAGGACAAATATTTCTCACGTCCTAATGAGCTAAATATTTGCAAAATTTTGTGCTGGCTGAAGATCTCATCTTGTTGTGAGTAAACAGATGAGACTGGGCTCATGGATGGTGCATTTAAGGAATTGCTTCACTCCCAAACAGCAGATCACATAAATGTAAAACTGCCCTCTATAATGAAGCTTTTCAGCTTTTTAGCTCCTTTTTAGGGTGAGTTAGGCCACCGCAGGAGCTGGCCTGTATCCCAGACTGCACTGTAAGGCCAACAGGGGAGAGAAAGTGTGTGTTTGTGTGTGTGTGTGTATATGTGTGTGCCTTTGTTCACTTCTTTAAGCGATCAAGCTGGAGCTCAAGACGCAAGCAAAAGGAAAGGGGTGTTTTCAATCAGCTGTCGTGATATCATTTTCCGCTCTTGGCTGACGCTACGACAGCGACTTGGGGGTCAAAGGTCACGCTGTTAACAAGAGATGACGAGACGCTGCGTCGACTGTAGCGAGGGCTTTTTCCCCAGAGATACGCAGAGGCTGCGGCCACAGCATGAGGACACATGTAGACGATTTCATACCTCATAAACTGAGCGGTGAAGGAGGATGAAACAAGGATGGTGTCTGTCTATTATCCAGCATTTTGGCACCTCAATTAACCTCCGTGGTGAGGCGGGCGTAGAGGGCGACATGCAATGTCCTCAGTGTGGCAGCCAAGGCTAACTAAGTAACAGCAAAGTCCTATTAACCCGAGATTAAATACTACACACTAGTGTGCACAATCAGTCGCTTCCAATTGATTCCCTGCTTAAATTAAAAGGTCAAAAAAATATCTCATTTTCAGCGGCCTTAAACAGCCATCCTAAATCCATAAATCTACTCTAATGGCTCCAACAGCAGGTTTTGGAGTTCAACTCAATCTCCAGAAGGGCAACTTGGCTGAGCCTCCAGACTCTTAGCGGAACATTTGACTTGTTTACTGTAAAATATGAATGTAAGTGTTTATGTGGCTTTATGTGGGAAGATGATATTTCATTTCAGACTGGATCAGTGTGAAGAAGTGAACGCTGCAGGTGTCTGAGGTGGGATTATGGGATGTGTGAGTGCGAGCACAGCGCACAACAGAAACCACATGTTCTCAAAGAACTGGGTGGAGTGTGCGTGTGGGAAAACTGTACCGTCACAGCTTTACAACACACACGGAGACGGACAACGATCACGCTGATCTGTCGCCGGGTGTGATCTCTGTCACTGTCAGTGTGTGTGTGTGTGTGTGTGAGTCTGTGGTTACCCTGTCCGGCAGGGTCAAACTCTTCAGACAGCAGGTGGTAGCAGCAGCCCACGCTGCAGACTGCAGCCAGCTCCGGTTTGGCCACGAACATCCTCAGGGTGCTGGGAGCCAAATCGCCACACGTGTGTAGGCCGACCAAGACTGCATCCTGGAATTCGGAGAGAGCGTGCAAAGAGAGGGGAGGACGGGAGAGGAGAGGGGGGAGGGGTGGAGATCGATTGTAAAATTTATTGATGATGACGCGCTGCAGATTTGGCACTGCAAGAACTTCCCACACTTGCTCCGGTAATGCAAACTCCAGCTGCAGTGACAGACTTGTGATTTCAGGAGCTGCTGTGGGAATCGTGCTTTGCTACTATACTGTTCGTCTAACCTCCAGACGCCTCTAAATGTATTTTCAGCGTGTCAGACTTTGGATTTTTGCTCACCTCCAGCTCGTCGATGAGCTCTCGGAGCTCCGTTTCCGCAGTAATGTAAGATGTGAGGGGTGAAAACATGGTGCTGGCGCTGTCGGTTCTGTTCTGCGCTTTCCTCTCCAGGTTCTCCCTCCTCCTCCTCTCCCTCTCCTCAGCACTCAGTTGGCTGGGGGGAACTCTGGGGGATGGAGTCTGTATCACATCCACCGACATGGCACTAAGGAAGAGCTCCTCCGTTTCTGGGTTTGGCTCCGAATGCCTTCCCACCGCAGCGCTGACATCTGATAATGCGATTAACACCTCCTCCTGTGACACGCTTCCTGCCCCATCACCATATAAAACATCACCGTCTCCGTTCATTCCAGGCTTTATTTCTACCAGCTCCTCCTGAGGTGAATGTGCGGCCACTCCCTGTGCTGTCACTGCCTTGATGTGATTCTGGTACACCCTGGAGAACTTCTTTAGCTTCCTGTTCCTCTCCTGGGCTCCATGGGTGTTGGTGCTGGAGGAGTCGATGCCGTAGACCTGGAGGCCGTACTGCAGAGACAGGAAGGAGCTCAGGTAGCCCTTCCCCGAGCCTACATCTATCACCTGGGTGGGAGAGAAAGGTTAAAATATCAGGCCTAAGATCGGGTAACAAAGATAAAACATTCAGTTTATAGTTCTATTAAGTGACTCCTACACAGAGACTTTAAGGTATTAAATGTTACCTGTTTGACTCCACAGCGCTGGGCCAGACAGGCCACCACCTCAGACATGGACTGGACCTCATGAGACTTCTTAGAGTTCATAAACTCATCTGGCTCCAGTGCAGCACCTGGGTCAGACAGATCAAAAAAGGCATTTTCATATGCATCAGTTCCAAAAGAGCATCTGAGTTATGGTCGTGATTTCAGCTCGACATTCCTGGATAATCCTTGGCTGGTTTCCTGCTCCCAGCATGAAACAATGTGTGCAGACCGTCCATTCTTCCCTACCTATCTCGTCCCTCTTCTCTCTGACGGCCTGCAGTAGCTCATCCCTGCTCATACAGACTCCAAGGCCGGGGAGAGAGTGGGCCTTGGCCGCGTGCAGCAGCTCATGGGTGTCAACCAGCCGACGAGTATCATTGCAAAAGCCGAACGTGGTCCTGGATTGTTCTGCTTAAGGAGAAACACAGACATAATGGCAAAGATGCACAAAATTGCGTGCAATTCGTGTAAATACAGCTCCTTTTTGTCTGAACTTTGTATTGACCTTTTTTTTTGTATGGTACATACTTAAACCTTTTACCCACAAATGTAGCACAGGAGACAAAAATTACAAAAATACCCACAGATATTTACTTAACTCTGTTTGCGGTGCTTTTGGCATTGATAAATTACATTTAAAAAATTCAGCGGCTACATGGAAAATTACATAGGAGTCAGAGAAGCCTAGACATGAAAAAAAAGATGGGTGGCCAACTTTCAGTGGTGTTTTCTATCCACTACTACTCAGATCCCAATGTGTTTTGATACGACTTTGGTCTCAAAACATTATCAGTTAATACATTAACATATTAGTTATGTGTGTAAATACACCAGTAAAACAGGCTTGAACAGTACTGACTGCAAAATCTGCACCTCTTCTGTGGTGACTGTTAATTCCATAATACTCCTGACTGCCTGAAGACCAAGTAAAACTGGTCCATTTTTGAATGAACTAAGTATCCAGAGCAGTCTTACATATCACTGTTTCTAACACAGGGCGTTTATTATTTGCTGGATGTTCCGCTTTAAAAAAAAAACTGGGGCGTAAATTAAGAGTATACCCACCTTTCCAGGCATCACTGCTCTACTTACTACAGTTTCTGAAAAGATGCCTCATTACAAAGTGGTACCCACTGGGCTGTATTTTACCGTGTGCTTTGTGCTCTGGCTCCCTCTGCTGGTCAGGCCCGGAGCTGATGGTGGACAGGACCTCCTGAGGTGGCACGGCCACGAACCGGCTCCACACGTCGTGGGTGTAAAACTCCACCGTGTGCGCGTTGGCGATGCTCAGACTGATGGCCAGAAACCGCCCGACTTCATCTATCTGCCGCTGAATTTCTGTGAGGCTGTGCGCGGAGGATGTCATGTTAAATAGGTCTCTAAAGAGGACCTGAGTGGAGCATGTAGGAAGTCGGCCACTGCTTATGTGCGCCCAGACATTAGCAGTCGATTACAAATGTTCGATGATTTCACAGCAGATCAGATAGACTATACGTCATTAATTCTGCTGGTTGCAAAAAGACGTCTGAATTAATGGAAGTCTATGAGAAAATGACCCTACTCACTAGATTTGTTACTTCAGTAAACATTTTCCTAATGAGTCTATGGTCTTAGTCAGTAGTTTCAAGTCTTCTTCAGCACATTGACCAATTAGAGAGGATCTTTCTTTCAGCCAATCAGAGAGGTTCTTTCTTTCGACCATTCAAACTGGTTCTTTCTTTTGACCAATCAGAGACCTTCTACCCTTAAGCCAATCACAGTGCTTCTTTTTTTCGGCTAACCAGACAGCTTCTACCTCTCAGCCAATCACAGTGTGTCTTTCTTTTGGCCAATCAGAGAGGTTCTTTCCTTCGACAATCAGAGAGCTTCTACCTCTCAGCCAATCAGAGTGCTTCTTTCTTTCAGCCAATCAGAGAGCAGAGCAGGACTGGAGAGTAAAATATATTATTGGTAATTTGCAAACCTTGAGACTGATTAAGATCAAATCAGGAGTAGACACCTCTGACCACTGAGTGAGTCACTGATGGACCTTAATACACCAGCCTGATGCTGAAGAATAAAGGGACGTGACTGAAAGAGGATCAAATTGATATTTTCCGGGTATCTTGCACTTTCTACCTTAAGTAGAGTGGGTGGATATTTACCAGGTAGTGTCTCTAAGTCAGTTATTTCCCTCAGAAAGGGGTGGAGATGTATCTATATACACACCTGTTGTACAGTTGTCCACCTTGGTAAGAAATCAGAAATGTCAGAACCTGTGAGGTTGAATGCTCGGTGATCGATTTTCCTGTCTGCCGAAGACACGTCATCAACCCGCGTGTGTAAGGAAGTGGCGTGCAGGCTGAACCACGCTTGAGTGTTGTCAACATTTGACTTTTCCTCGTAAGATTTAACTCGAAATGGCACCAACAGGTCAACAAATGAAGAAGAAGAAGTTTCCTTCGAAAGATGACACCTGGAAGAAATCAAATAGTAACGCTCGTGGTGTCAAGAAGAAGAGGAAATGGGTCCCCGAAGAGAAAGTATACAAAGGCAGCGTTAAAGAAGGTAACATTTGCTTAACACAACTGTGTTATTAGCCGCTCTTAAAGCTGTGAAGCACAGTAGTTAAATAACAGATGGGGGTTTGGTTAGTTCACCCAACTGTCAGTCAACAAATCTATATATTTTTCTCTGTGTAATGCCAAACTCAATTACGAAATCTGTCAATTTAAAGTAGTCTTTCTACCTGACAAAGTTACATCATAGCTAACCTCTTTATAAAGCCATTCTACAAAATATCTGTGTCTGTTATAAATTCGGCATATAGTGGTCCACGGAGCAACTCTCTAAGCTGTTTTTCTTTTTGTTTAGATAATGTTTCATGGTATGCTTCTGTCTTCTGCCTTCAGGTCAAGGATTTGCTTTTAAGAGGAAGGAAAAAGTCAAACATGAGTACAGCAAGCTGCTGCGGAAGGAGAGGAAGAAGACCCCTGAGTCCAAACAGTTGTACAAGGAGGAGTACCCAGAGCACCTCAGGCACCTGTACATGGCCGAGGCAGAGAAACTGAAGAAGGAGGCCTGGACCAACAGAATGAACAGGAGCAAGCTGAGAATGAAAGGGCAGGAGAGGGGAGAAGAGAGGGGAGAAAAAGACGAAGCTGCTGATTCAGGTTCAGAGATTACTGGTGGATCTGAGCTGACAGATTCTGTTGCTGAGAACCCCGAACACACAGCAGTCCCGGAGAAAGAAAGGTGAGGCGATGTCTGAACTCATAGCTTTAAAACATAATTTTTACAAGAGGTGAGCAGTTCAAATTATGGGTGATTATAATTCTGATGTGTTGGATGCTCATCAATGTGAAACTTGTACTGTCAATTTTCAAGCAGATTGGGATACAGAGTAATACTGCCTTTATAATATTGTCTTTTAGTCTTCCAATGAGCAACCGCATGAGGAAGAAGCTGCTGAAGAAGACGTCCTACCAGAAGACAAAAGAGGACTATGAGGCAGTCAAAGAAAAACGGAGAAAAAAGAAAGAGGTGACGCTTTTCTCTTCTTTATTGTTGAACTAAGAATCAAAAATAAGGCCACAGATGCTCTTTCTTGTGACTTCAAATCAAACTGCGGTCTGACTTGCGCTGACGGTTCTTTTGCATTTTTTTGGTTGAATCCCAGGAGTTCGTGAAGAACAAGCAGCAGAGAGAAGAAGCCATTCAGAAGTACAAACAGAAAAAGATGGAGAGCTTTCAGATGCTGTGCAAAAAGACCAAGAAAGGACAGCCCAACCTGAACCTCCAAATGGAGTATTTACTTCAAAAGATCCAGGAGAAATGAGAAATGACTTGGGAGTTTGAGCCGATACTGGAGAATTAATTGGAAAAGAGTGGACCTTGCCTCTGCTTGACACTGGTATTTAAAAACACTGTTGTAAACGCTCACCTGAGGACGATCAGGATCGTGCTTTTCACACAAAAAACACTCTTTTCAGTGGTGCTTTATATTTAGAGCAGTAATGTCAAAACAATTTGCCTCTTTACTTCTGTATTGTGTGCTTTTTTTTTTTCTTCAGTATTTTGTTCAACTTAATGCTGTGGCCCATTTTAATTTCAGTCCATAAGGGGGCGTTGTAAGATATGTGGAGATGGTAAAGCTCATGCTCTGACTTTTTTTTTTTATCAATAAACCTTAGAGTTTTGTGTAAAGTGCTGTTGTTTTCAAATGCCCAACAAATTCCAAATGTAGCTAATTGTGATAAGATAAGATAATCAGTAGTTTAGTGAGTTGCTATTATTTGCTTTTGTTAATCATAAAAAATTCCTCTAGAATCTGGTTCAACTTTGGTAATGTCAAGGCGACACTTTTAAGTTCTTAATAAAACCCCTGTTAATAACACAATTAATATTCATGATGTCAAGTTAGTTACAGGCGATGTAAACATGTTGCATCCATGTAGCCTGCATAAAGAGAGTTCAGCCTGTGTGGGAGCAGCATGTGGACTCGGGCTGCAAAGCCTCAGGCGGCTTCCTCATGGCATCACATGGTTGCAGAATGACTTCTCTGACATTCGTCTGTGAGGCAAGACTTCCTAAACACAGAGCGCACCCGCTGCTCTGTTGATACCGAGAGCGGAAGAGGGCTTCAGCTTCTTGCACGTATCGTTTGTAAAAGGTAAGACCTTTTGTTCTGTTTCTGGTTTATTTAAAGTGCTGATTTGTAGCTCACTGCACAGTGTGTTAAAGCTGTGTGTCTGGTTAAAGTAGGAACAACTGCTGGGATCGGGAAGAATTTTCCACATTATTACTTGTTTTAAAGAAAGGCCAAAAGTAGATTTTTTTATCTTTCACACTTAATATTTAAAATAGTTTTTGATATCAATCTTACCCAGCACAGAGTAGCACACTCGAGGCCTGTGGATAAAGTCAATTTATTTGTGTTCAAGTAGTCCTTTGATTACTAAGAGGAGTGTAATGTGTTTAGTGTCCAATTTTCCAGCTCTTAAACGTTTACTTTTGTTTGGAAAGATGAAATCCAGCGTCTTGCAGGGGAATGAAACAAACCATTCCCTCAAGTAAAGGTTAGGTCAGAATCACGCATCCGGATCTCATGTTTGGCTTTGCTTCTTATTTAGAATCTCTGACAAGACAAATGGCTGCCCAGCTCCTAATGGAGCAAACAAGACAGTGCTTCAAACCCTCGCCTGAGTCATGAAATTGTGATGAAAACAAGAAACCGCTGTGAACACAGGGGATGCATTGAAGCTCAGGCTGTAGCTGTGACTCTGCCTCTTGGTAACGGCTCAGGAAGTTTTGCGGGCATTACGCTGTCATGGGTTCTGTATGGCGGGGTATTAAGATAATCCTTTACACTGTGTTTACATACCTTCTTATGCGTTGCTTATTCCTGGTGCATTAGAAAAGGGAAGTACTAGTAGTTTAGTAGTACGTGTGGTACAGTTGCATTAGTGTTCTGATCACTTGTGTAACACAACATTTACCCACTAGTTTTCTTTAAAAAGTGCCACATTTCCTCATGTTTTAGTGAGAAGTATTGTATTTGTACCATTTCTCTTTCTCACAGGAGCCTGGAACCAGTTTTCAGTATATGTATAAGCAAGAAAGACCACCGATCTCATCACCTGGTGCCATCTCGTTATGGCGACTGTGAGAGCCCCAGAGCACTGGATGCAGGGCCAGTGAGGCGGCCTGATGTCTGATTCCACACCTGACTGCCTCTGAAATACACGCTGCTGACACACCGTGTGCTTAAAAACAGTCCCAGGCATGGAGGAGGAGGAGGGCCGGGTGAACGGCTTCAGACTGCGCACAGAGCGGAGGGGCTCGGACTGGGGTCGAATCGCCCTGCTGGACAAGACCAAGGAGTTCTTCCGCACCTGCGACGTGGAGGGCAAAGGCTTCATTACCCGCACAGATATGAGGGTTAGAGAGGGAGGCAGTGTGTCTGTGTGTCTGTGTGTCTGTGTGTCTGTGTGTGTGTGTTGAAGTGGGATTGAAGCAGCAAAAGTTAAGAGCACATTTGTAAAGTCTGCACATTATTGCAGATTTAAGCTCTCCAGTTTATGGAAGATATTGATGGAGTGATATTAGAGCCACAACTAAGGACTGTTTTCTTAAGGAATAATCCTCAGAACACTTTATTGATTACCCTATAAAATGACAAGTTCTTGGAGCTCAAAATATGTCTTCAAAGTGCTTTTATCATCCAAACAACCCAAAGATATTCAATTAATTTATATATAAGACTACAAAATATACATTATGCACATTTTTGCCATTTTCCCCCAATCAATTATCAAAATTGATGCCGTTGAACCAACAATTTCAGCTCTACACAGTTTTCGTAAAAGCTGGCTTGTTTTTATTAGAAACACATTCTTTAATGTCTGGCATTCTTCGTTTTAAAATGCATGGATGCTCTGCGAATACATAAGAGCCTCCACTAAGTAGAACAATAGGTGAAGAGGACACGCTTTTATCTGTAGCATAATTTAGTGTCCTGTGGTGCAGTAATGACAGCGAACGGCAAGCAGGAAACACTTAGTGTCATATTTGCCGTTTTCTCTCGATTCTGAGATTTTTGTTTTTTTTTCATGTTATACAACCATTGTTAAAGAAGCTCTTCGCCCACTCAACACGCTCAACCAGCCGGTGAAGTGGCAGAGTAGCACCATTGATGGAAATGTTTATGAGTACAGGAGCTGCTCAGTCACACACACTCGATTTCTCTAGCTGAAACGAAGAACAATACGCACAAGCCTCTTCGATGTGCACACAATGTCCGGCCTTGTGTTGTCACTTAATTAGGGCAGGGCCCTTGTGAGCGTCATGCCTTTTGTTGCTGTTGTTTGTGTCGAGGGTTACCAAGAAAACCTCTGTACGTTGACACATAAAACAGCCACTTTGTGCCGGCGTTTATTCTGCGCTAGGTGTGCTTGAGTCATGACAATAAGGAGCCAGATTTAAGGCTCAACACTTGTGTTTCGTGTTGCAGATAATTAATGTTCAGCTCAGCTCAGCTCAGCAGCATTTAAATGTCCTGTGTGTTTATGTTTTTTTTTTTTGGCAGAGGCTCCACAGAGAGCTGCCTCTGTCTGCAGAGGAGCTGGAGGATGTGTTTGACTCCCTGGATACAGACCGCACTGGTTACCTCACGCTGGAGGCATTCTCCTCCGGATTCAGTAGGTTTCCTGCTGTCAGAGGTCTTCAGCTTGATGCATGCAGTTAACTTTGATAGAAAGTTTTAACAGAATTCAGTCTATCAACCCTGGGGGGAAAAAATGAGTAATGTCAAATATATTACAAAAAGTAATGATCGACTCCAACTCAGTCATTTTCATGGAAAAGAATTTGCATGTTGTGTTTGTTTTGTTTTTAAAACCTATACATCTTTAAAGCTGGCATATGTAATTTTAGCCAAACAGAGGCTAAAACAAATGAAGCCTACAGGATAATAATAAATGCTAAAAGGTTGTGTAATAGTAGTGTAGGTAGTGGTAGGAATAGATAGTTTAAGAGTCATAAATTCAGTGAGCTGACTCAGTGTTGTCAACTACACAACAATGTCTATCTGTAGTTTGCCGCCATTAGCTACTGGTCATACCAGACCAAGTAAAGCTGAAGCTTTAAAAAACCTGAGTGTACGCAATCAAGCAAAGCTGCCTTTTCTACTTATAAGTTCCCCTGTTCATTTGTAAGAAGAAGAGTGTGTTATTTATTTTTTCCAAAGTTACAAAGTCACCCTTTAAAATTATTAGCATGTATCTCTCGAGGTCTGGTTCATAGCAGATTATGTAGCTCTTTAGAGTGCCTGCTACTGTCCTGCTTTATTTAGTACTTTTATCCCTCAAAAGTACAGGTGAACAGGAAAGATGATATGTTTTATGATATGTTTTGGAAATTTACTATCAGGCTCAAGCTAATGTCCAGAGGTGTTGTTGTAAAAATGCTGCTCCCACCCCATGTGGGTGTATCTCAGGTCAGTTCTTGCATGGGCGGAGGATCTCTGTGGCTGACGACCAATACCAGGTTCCCAGCCCTGTCTTTAGGGCTAAGGAGGCCCTTTATCAGAGTCAATGGGAGGCCAAGTTATCAGGAGTTGAGGACGAAGAGGAACGGCACTTCTGCATGCTGCTGGAGAGTCTGGGGGCCAGTAATGTGTTCGAGGAGTGAGTGTAAACACTGCAAACTCTTATGTGTATATATATTCTTTGTTGTGTTTAGCTCATGAAAAATGCCGTGTGACTTGACACAAGAAACCTGTGTCTTCTCCTGTTCCCTCTCTGCAGTTCATGCGAGGTGCGCAGTCTTTGGGCCCAGCTCAGGCGAGATGAACCTCACCTCCTGTCCAACTTTGAGGAGTTCCTGGCCAGGGTCATCCACCAGATCAAAGACGCCCACCAGGAGAAGAAGGAGATGGAGAGCGCCCTACAGAGGTAGTAGGCCAGGACAGGACACACATGTACTCATGGCTAAAGAAGAGTATATGTGTGGAAGTGTGGAAAAATGGACTATGGAAAAAAAAAAAAAAAAAAAAGACGAGGAAGGGAGGGAATCAATGTGGAAGGAAAAAAATTGCAATTGCATGCAGAAGGAGAACAAAATGTAAAGAGGGATTCAAATATATGTGGTGTTTATTTACTGGTGTAACAGTGAATGTGGATCGTGGGTTAAAAAGGCCATGTTTCTAAATTAACTCCCGCACTTTTAAATGTTTAAGTAGTGTACTGCATGTACCATGTGAAGCAAATGTTCTTCTCCCTCGTTAGCCACTTAAAGAGTCAATGATGTAACGGCGGGTTTGTGTGCATGTGTTTATATTACTGCCCCATGCCGGGCGTGTTTGCATGGATTTACCTGTAATTCCCTATAGAACAACCCCTTTATCCGTGTCAAATGACCACTAATCTGGAGGCACACTCTGAAGTCTTACCCCCCTTCTGCTGGTGTGGAAATCGATTCACACTCACACACACAAAGCAGGAAGAAGTATGCAGTAGTATATAATTTGGTCAGTATATTTAATGCTGCAGATTCACTCCCATATTTGAGGTTAGGCGTCTAATTGCAGGTGTCCGTGTGCACAGGATGTCAGTGTGATTTAGGCTGTTGGTAAGACGTGTACGGTAGTTTTCTCATGGCACTGCATGGTACCGTGTAACAGCTTGTTATGCTTTAGACTGTACTAATTGGCTGTTTGGGTCTTAACAATTGTCAGAGGGAATGTAAATACCACTCAGTACTCTTTAATATGAAGTTCAGTTGCTGTGTGTGTGCAGGTGTGTGTGTGTGTGTTCAAGTATTTACATGTAATTACAGATACAGAAGGAATAATATCACCTAAGCTCAACCTAAACAACACTGCTGTTCTGCTCCTAGATATTATATTATGTCACAGCACATCTGTCGTCGTTCCACCAGTAACCTTGACGAGTTAACATGTCTAACGACTAGTCCTGTCCCTCTTTGCAGGAAGGCTGCAACACATGATAGTGAGATCCGTCATTTATACGAAGAGATGGAGGCGCAGATCAAAACTGAGAAAGACAGGCTGCTGCTAAAGGTACAAGAGCTCAAACTACCAAAGCAGCACATCTTCTTGGAACAAACAACTGAAATCAGTTCAGTTCTTTTCAAAATGTTGACATTGTTTTAGTAAGATGTTTAAAGCCCCCCCCCCTCTTCACTCTTCTTATTGGTACTTCATGTTTCACTGTGCAAAATGATGCGTGTGCAGAGTTTGGCATTAGAAGGCTGTTTTCACATCCAAATACGCTTCTTAGTGCTCTTCTTCTTACTTCAAGGCTTGTGTACAAGATGATTTGTGACACCACAACTAGCTTGGAAGCCATATAATCACAGGCTGATATGCCGATAAGTTATTATTGTTCAAAGCGCAGTACTTTTGTGCATGTGTGTCTTTAAACTTGGTCATGTTCCTGCTCCTTAACCAATCGACCTTTAACCTTTTCGTCCTCTGGCCGTGCAGGACTCTGAGCGCCTTCAGTTGCGCAGCCAAGACCTGGAGCTCCAACTGTCTTCAAAAGAGAAAGAGCTGGAACATCTTTTCCAGAAGCAGAAACGGGTTAGAGTGTAACACATACAGCACGTCCCATGACTCAAGTATAATTAGAGCAACATCCACTGACGCAACATTGAGATATTAAATATGCCTTTGTCTTGGCCAAGGTGTTGAAACTCTTACACTAAAATATTAAAAACATGAAACGATAGATCCAAGAAAAACCAAGGCCAGAAATGTGTGTTTTTGTGGTTAAGAGGGTCGACGGTATTAATCCTTCCCTTTAGTTAATTAAGTGTTGTAGGGAGGGGTTTAAACAGCACCCACACGGTCCCATTTCTTCTGTAGATATACACTATATTTCCCTCTCCTTCCTGCTGCAGTTAGAGCTCCAGTGCAGTGAGCTGAGCAGTGAGAAGCAGGAGAGCCACGTGGAGAACGTCAAGCTGAAGGTGACCAACGATGAGCTGACCAGAGCGCTGGACAGCACCAGCCAGGAGCTGGGACTGGCCCAGGAACAGCTGGCAATGCTGCAGGAGCAGGCTGCCCGGCTGCACCAGGAGAAGGAAATGTGGGTGTGCAAACCTATTACACACATCTTAGTACAGAATGTATTAATAAGAGTGTTTCTTTGCTATAGCTAATTCCCACTATCCAAGATAGATTTGATTTAATCGAACCATAAACCCTTTAAGAAGTGAGGAGTGCTTTAAGACTACCAAACATACATACTCACTTGTACTTGTGTTGTCATTCTGTCTTGTTTCAGGGAAATGTACAGAGTAACTGAGGGGCTGCAGAGGGAGAAGCAAAGTCTCATGAAGCAGCTTGACCTCCTCAGGTATGATTAGGACATCCCATGAGCACAGTTCAAACCTAGTTGTTTGTAATCTTTTTGGCTTCAGGTTCAGTCCTAATTGGCAAGCCAGGCACTAAGTTAAAGGGAACTCAGCTGGTCTCCACGCTTCTTAGTGCATTCTTCTCCACCGCAGGTTCCATCTCTCTCACGAGCTTCTCTTTTCTATCCCCCCAGAGAGATGAACAAGCATTTAAAAGACGAGCGAGACATATGCTGCGGTGTAGTGAGTATACATGTTGTATCGAATTCCATTGCAGCAGCGCTACCTGATTGCTTAAGCCCCCCTTGTAACACAAACATACGTCCCCTTTGTTTAAATAAGCCCCGAACTTCACTCAGAAAGAAGCAGAAGCAGAGAGCGGGCCTCGCCAACATATTTGATGACGCCAGCCAGCCGGCAAAAAGGTGATTCACTCATCTTAACAATGTGCTTTAAGACAAATCATCTCTGTCAGAGTGTTTCCTGTGTGACAAAGAATTTCAACCTCAGTGTGATGTGAAAATCATGATTCAAATGAGGAAAAACAGAGGATATCTGATTCTAAACACTTACAACAATCAACTAAATTAACATTTTAGATTAGATGAGACTAAAATCAGAAATTTTTTGAGCACTTTGGCCTCCAGATTTTTTCATCTCAGTCAAGTGAATTGATCCAGTATATCCTCTGTTTCTCCTCTGTTTTTTAAAGAGCCCCACTGTTGGTGGATGGGTCCTACCAGTCTCTGGAGGCCTTGCCTATAGAGCACCTTCAAATCGTGTTTGTTGCTTCCTCCTCCTGTAGTGAGGACGACACCCCCGCACCCTCCTCTGCAACCACTGCCAGCGCCCCCGCATGTCAACAACGCCCTGCAGCAAAGAAAAACTCCGGCTTGGCCAACGGTTACGCCAACCCCGCTCCAGTCAAAGTCCACGATGTGAAGGCAAAGGCCAGAAAATCGCTCGGGAAGATGGCCGCCACTAAGAGGGTGACGGGGAAAGACAGAGAAAGAGCAAAGAAAGTGGAAATGAAGAAGACGGAGGTAGAGGAGGAGGTCTTGGACGCTCCTCCAGAGGGGTGGCCCCTCCGTCGAGTCATCTCCATCGAGGAGGACCACCTGCCCCACCTGCTCCAAGGAGGGCCTCAACTTTTACTGCATCAGCTCAGTGAGGAGGAAGACGAGGTGGACGATGAGGAGGAAGAGGAAGCTCAGACTGACGTTGAGACTAGCGTTGCAGTGGGAGAAGACCTCTCTGCCACCCCACCCTCTAGTCACATACCTGCGTCGGCAGAAGGTCTACCGGCAAGGAAATCCTGCTTTTCCCGCGCAAAAAAGACGCCCACGTCTCCAAGAGGACAGCCGGTCGGGAAGGAGACCCAGCAAGTATGTCCACAGCTTTGGAGCGTCAAATGTTTTGACCTGTGGAAGGAATGTAGCAGATAATAAATATTAACTTTTGCCTGTGGTTTATCCTCTTCAGAAGGCAAAAGAAGGAGCTCTGTTTGTCCCAGACCGTCTGTTTAAAGTGGTCCTGGTTGGCAACTCGAGCGTAGGCAAGACATCCCTGCTACGCTCCTTCTGTGAGGGCTGTTTCCACCCCTCCACAACTGCTACTGTGGGTGAGAAGAGAAACATTGTAATAATGTTGTAATGCATGTGTGTACAAAAGTGTCGGAGGCTGTTTTGAACAAATTCGAATGGCGCGTGTGTGTGTGCGTGTGTGTGTGTGTGTGTGTGTGTTTGTGGATGCTAACAGAGTATCGGAGGGTGACTTTGTATCACATGAAAGGGCTTGTGAAGTCACACTGCCTGTCTAAAAGCCCTGGCACACATTGCACTGCAGATTATGTCACTTCTGATGAATTTTTCTCCCTGCTTTCATCTTTCCCAATCCTCACCCCAGCCTTGTTATCTCCACTTTGTTCCCCCCTTCTCTCCTGAAATAAGATACAGTCAGCATCGCACCTCACGAGACCCCCTGGTGGCCATTTGTCATTCTGTCAAAAAAAACAATGAATATGATTTAAGTTTAGCCGCATATTTCTACTGAGAAATTACTAATTTATCCTGCTTTTATTATGTTGATCTTGTTGTGGCTTGACCAGGCATTGACTACAGTGTGAAGACACTAACCCTGGACAATATGCAGGTAGCCATGCAGCTTTGGGACACGGCAGGTCAAGAGAGGTGAGATTCAGTTCATTGTTTTTGACAGACAACAAGTGAAGCCATAGGATACTTTAACATGAAATATAACTTTGATTTGCAAGTTGACAAAAATAATGAAATCAAAGTCAACATGTAATTAATTGATGTAATTTTGAAATTGTCATTAATTATTGTTTACCTATTGCTACATACCCAAGTATGAATGATATAAAGTCTACTGTAATACACTGGAAGTATATTAAAACTTTAGTAAATGCATTTGAAGCACATTATTGTTGTGTAATTGCAAGAAAAATATATTAAATGTTTCACTGTACTACTTTAAAGGGCGTTACTGCTCTAGTAGTACTTAAGGATACTTAATGTATTATAAATATACTTGTAAATAATACTACTAGAAGTTTACATTGATGTATTTTACCTCAGTATACTACAAAGCAAGACATAATAGGGTGTAATTGGTAGTCATTTAAAATCATGAATTGAGTAGTTCAAATATCAGCACTATTACTTTGATGTATGTTGAATGGATTGATGGAAGAATGTGTAATAGTAAATATATATTTCAATACAATATTACAGTAGGAGTATTTAGTTGCACTTAACATATATAATGCTACCAGTTGTGTACAGTAGGTCTATGTGGTGACAGTCAAACTCTTTGACACAGGTACCGCAGCATAACCAAGCAGTTCTTTCGCAAGGCAGACGGTGTGGTGCTGATGTACGATGTGACCGTGGAGGAGAGCTTCAAGGCTGTGCAGCCCTGGCTCACCAATGTCCAGGTCTGACCTTTAAGCCAATGAGGTCCTCTGCAACTATTTTCAGTGTTTTCAGGTTTATATGATTTGTAGCCTTCCCAAAATGCTTAGCCAGTCCTCTGAGGAGTGTTTTTTGTGCTACTACATTTTTATTGTCCACTAAAAATTCTTTGTCAAATCTTCAAAGTGGGACTCCAGCAATTGCGCATGTTAAAGACATGTTATCAAGTTTCATTATGTACTGTAGTGTGGGATCAGGTGGTTTTAAAGCTTGACTTTATGGAAGTAAATCATTTTAACTTGTCGTAGTAGGAAAAGCGGAGGTGTTACTGATAACATTAGCAATGGCTCCGCTCATTCCAAGTGTCTCAGTGAGCCATGACAGCTAGCCAACACTCATTTTATGATTTACACCTGCGGTTTTCCTGCTGTGACATGTCAAAATGTCTTCTGCCAAAAGCGCCATACTAAATCATTGAACTACCCCGTATTCAGGAAGCAGCGGGAGAGGGGATCCCCATCCTCCTTTTGGGCAACAAAATGGACATGGATGAGGACAGGCAGGTGTCGTTCAAAGAGGCGGAGCAACTGGCCTGTGTGAGTTTAATTCAAAGCTAATGGATCATTTTATTTTATGCTCTCAAGTGCAGCGAGACTGTTTCAAGCCCATTCTAGTAAAGTTGACTACAACAGCTGCTTTTATACCAACACAAAGATGCTGACAGTTCTGATCACAACCATCAGTGTGTCTTGAGTTTGTTGAATTTGACTTTCTGTGCATATCCCGTGTAGGACAACAATGTGATGTTCTTTGAGGTCAGTGCCTACACTTCCAAGAATGTGATCGAGTCCCTGACACACCTGGCCAGGTAAGATCAAGGCTGTGAATCAAATGAGCGTGTAAAGCAATAATAGCTGTCGAGGAAGAATCCAGACAGAAACACTGCGGGGCATTCATCAGATGCATGATAAAATTACCGGGGAGTAGAAGGCCTTTTGTACTTCAGACAGGAAATTGATTTGTGGTGGTAACACCATTACCTCATGTGGTGCTCTCTCTCTCTGTCTTCACTCAGAGTTTTAATGGAGCAGGAGGACAGGGTGAGAGACACAACTGTCATCCTCACTGCTCAGCCCGTAAAGAAGAAAGCCTGCTGCAAGTGAAGTGTACACTACATTTACAGAGTTATGGGTCACTTTTGGACATTGGATGTGCAGTATTTTAAGACGACAATGAAATCATTCTTGGATCTTATCACTGAATGAAATTCTGTCTTTCAACTAGCAGTCTTCAATTTGTCCCAGAAATGCACGACATGTTGAAGTCGACATGAAGGAGTGTGTTGCCCATGTGAACATGAGACAAACTGGCATGCTTAAAAGGTGATAGTCCAAGGAACAGCTTGTTGACAGTAAAACACGAGGTGCTGCATCATTTCCTGTATATAATGCTGCCAAATCACAGTAGTGCTGTCTCTAAGCTCTAATATAGAAACTATTACAAGTACGTTTCATAAAATGATAAATGTAGTGTAGCTTTTTCGTAACTTAATGTGAGCTTTAAAGTCTTAATTTCTCTGTATTTGTCTGGTGTAGCATATTAATGTAGTTACATTTCATGTTCTGGCTGAATCTGAAATAAATTATTCGGAATTCATTGAAATAGCTGTTTGAATGGAAATCACGTGAGAAAAATTTGAGGTGATTCTTTGATATTTTATTCATCATCTTGTTCATCTTTTTTCATCGCCTTTGTCTGATCTCCAAAACAAAGTGGTACATGACATATTGCATCAGTGTTTGTTACTGTTCTGAGGCATTGTTCTGTTTTATCCTGGCAGCAAGGTACAATTGTTCAGAATTATCCTCAATTAAAGAAATAAATCACATCTCACACATCTTTCTGATTTCAATGAAGCAAAAAACCTTCACATGCAAATAATAAATAATAAAATAAAACACAATTGATTACTCTACTCGCTATACAACTATACAGTGCATAATAAATCTTGACAAATGACTAAAGGAAAAACAGATAATGACTATTCTGTAACCCTCTTGGCATCACGCGGATCAATGCTTTTCAATTAGTTTCACTAACGATACAAACACTCAGATGCTTTTCACTTTATACTGAAAATAACACAATCTCCAGAAACTAGTGGGAGAAAAAAATGAAACCATGTTCGTCTAGGATGTTACATTCAATGATGTGCCCAAGTCGATCAAGTTGGTACAGGTGATGGCACTATTGCTGATAAACTTGCCTGCTCTGATGACATCATTTAGGCGCTGGCATGATGGCATCCAGTCAGATGCGTCTGGTTGCCCTCGCTGGCCAACTGGAATGCTTGTTGGAGAGCCTTTGCCATCCCTCTCCTCTCCAAGTGTGTCCCGAAGGGCTGAGGGTAGTTGGTTGGTTGTTGTTGTTCCTAGCGCATTTTATAGTCATGGGAAATGGCGGCCTCACATAGTTGTCCTTTAAAGTCGAGCTCCAGAGTGAACTCCAGGTCACGCTACATAAGAGAAAATGGGTGCATATACTCACATACATTGCTTGACTACAAAATTCCATTTCTAACTACTTCACTGATTTTCAGTGGCGAATATAGTGTTGACATTGTTGGAAATATGCTTATTCACTTTCTAGCAGAGTTAGATTGATTGATTCACTTCTCATGTCTGCAGGTAAATATGAGGCTACCGCTCGCAGCCAGTTAGCTAAGCTTAGCACAAAGACTGGAAATAGGGAAACTGCTAGCCTGGCTCTGTCTAAAGGTAATGAAATCTGGACCTGGACTATTTCTTATGGCGTATTCACATTACATCAGAAAAACAAGGGCCTTGTGCTGCACATTACTCATTGACAGTGCAATGTTTACCGCTCAAGTGAAGCTTCACTAAACTGAGCCACCTTAGTGACGATGCAAACGTTGCTTGCAGTAGATCGCAGAACTGCATCTGCATGCTGATATTTTGCCAAGCTAATAGGTCTATATTTTTGTATGGTTCTGATATAAGGCCAGTATGAGCTTTAGAGGTGCTTGCAGCTGGAATTTTCTACCTTAGGACAAACCCAGGCTAGCTGTTTCACTGTTGCAGTCTTGCTGTAGCCTTACATATAAAGGTACAGATGTGAGAGTGGTATGAGTGCTCCCATCTAACTCTCAGCCAGAAAGAGAATAAGCATATTTGCCAAGATATCAAACTTTTTTCACAACTGTTTCAATCTTAACAAATGTGACAAATGTGTTGGTGTGATCTTGAGTCTTACCACGTTCTTCTCATTGGGCCGCACAGTAATACTGCCAAAGATCTCCTCTCCCTTCTTGACAGTTAAATAGTCCTCTAAGTAAAACACTGTCTGCTTCCAGTGTGTGCTGGGAGCATCTGGAGCTGAGGGAGAGGACAGGAGGAATGGGAGGGAGGAAGATATGTTCATGAGCAAGGGGGAAATGGGAAAAGGAATGAAAAAGAACATGATATATAGAGTGTAGAAGATAAGGTGTAAGGAGGTTTAGGAGGAAGGAGAAGTTAAAGGATTTTGTAAATTTTAGAAGTTAAATTCTAAAATGTACAAAACACACTTATTCCAATGGGCTCTCAGTTTTTTTGGACATGTTAACACTGAAGAAAATTTGACAGCAAAGCTGCTGATACTCACTGACCCAGTGGGAGAAATACAGGGGCTGATAGGAGAGAACTCCCTCACTGATGCTCAGCCTCAGGCCCAGCACTCGGCCAAACATAGAACCTCCTCTACACAATATTATGTAAGCACTGGATGCATGAATGTATTAACATAAGCTTACATAACAGCTAAACTATCCTCTCTATAATAGGCATCCTCAACGCCACCTTACCAGAAGTGTTTGGTGATTCTGGCTCATGTTACTCCAGCAGAGTGTAGGCAAGAGCTAAGATGATGAAGTGATGTGGCTTCTTTTTAATTGGTGTTGATTTGCTGCTCAAAAGTGCTTGTGCTCAAGATTTCAACAGAAATTTGTAATACTTGCTGATATTTCACTGTAGGGTAGGTCAGAGTGCAAAAACTAAATCTACTAGTTGCACTCTTCATGTAAATGTATGTATGAATTATTTTACATTTCAATTTCAAAGCATTATTCTATCGATTGACTTGCTCTCAGCTCAACCAAAATGTTTTATAAGATCTTTTTGCTGTAATGTCAAGATTGGACAAATCCCCAATTATGTGTATGATATTACAATGACCAATCCGCTTTTTCCCTTTAATCCAGAGAAAAGTGAAACAAACTGAGTGGCTCACACTGTGGGTAAAAAGGAAAATATATGGCCTGTTGTAATATGGGTGAACAGACAGACTGTGAAGAAAGTACTAACCAGTGGAGAAGCCAGTCTTTTTGTGACACTTAGTGAACTCGATGTTGAAGTAGGTGACCAAGGCGTGGACGTAATCGTTGCGCTGGATCTGCAGACAAAAGGCTGAGGTGAAGGACAGGTCCTCTGGCTTCACTGTATAGATATCCACTTCCTGGGAAAAGGGTAAAAGAAGAATTATTGAGCTTCATTTTATTAAGACTGCTTCCATGATATTTTGGGGCTTTGTAATTCATGAAGCGTCATGTGTGAATAGCAGCGCAGTACAACAGCACGCCACATGTACAGGGACATACACACGAGATGTCACCCCCCACTTGCCATCTTTCACATACATGCAGTACATGTATATGCCAATCCTTCTTGATTACTCACCATGATTTTTGTGCATGTGTGAGTTTATGTGTGTGAAAGCCCACAGGTTGAATCACGGCTGGCAAACGAAGCCTCCTCGCAGTACACATGCTGTGTGGGTGTCCTCCCTCAAGTCCACGAGGGAGGGTGTGTGTGTGTGTGTGTGAGCCAACACAGTGTCTGTGTGTTTGCTCCAGTCTATATCAAGAACTGCCTTATGAATATGGCTGTAACTTTAAGTATCACATTTTGTTACCAGGCAGGCATCACATTGGGTCCAGAATAGGAGTGGAGCAGGTGTGTTTCTGCTTTGCATATAGATTATGTTATATTTAAGAGCATTGGGAGAGACTTTACTCTGCACCGTGCTCATCTTCCCTGGCCTATTGGGCCACGGATTGCTTGGCCATGTGGCGTCAGCATGACAGATTGTGATTTAACACCTCTGTCCTTTCCAATGATACAAGGCCAGTAACATATACAGCAAATTGTAGGAGGAGAGAAAAAACGTCCCTGGGAGTCAGTTTGTAATTTTAATGTGCGAGGAATGAGTGGCAGTTTGGATTGAGACAGGGCAAAGAGGTTGGCAGCACAAGGAGAAGGGTGAATAACCCCTACATGTATACATGTGAAAGAGATTCAGACAGTGAGAATTAATTTTCAGACTAACAAGCTACTAACTAACTAACAACCAACCTCCATCCTACCACACAAATCACCTTTTTTGAACACAAAAGGAGGGCTGATGCTTATCCAAGTGATGGAGAGCCCATTTAATTTCCACTGGTGAGTCAAAGCCTGCTCTTGTGTGACATTTCACCATCACACAGAGGGAGAGACAGAGTGAGACTACTGAGGCCTGACATTGTTTACATCAAAGAATGTGACTGAAGAAAAAGCGAGTAATTAAGAGGAAATGAGTGAGAAATGAGACTATGAAATGATATGGGACAAAAAATTAGAGAGAGGAATAACTCAAAAACTCAAAATAGAAAAAAAAGCATGCAATGATGCAGAGAAAAGCAACAGTGAACAGGGAAAAGCAATGAAAGGAAAGGCAGAGGTAGAGGGGACAAACAAAACAAGCTATCGCCCCCTTGTATGTTCTTATCTCCTGTTCACTTGTGAGATGAAAGACAAGCCACTGTTGTACCTTCAAGCAAGGAAACAGCTGCAGACTATTACGGCTCTCCAGAACCCTCTATTATCTCCAGAAAATAGTCTCAGCTGATTGGGAATGTTCAGACGCTTGGGGATTGATAGCTGTCTCTAACTGTTATTAGGAATTCATGTAGTGGGCAGCAGTGATGTGAACACAAGTGATGAAAAACTACTTAAGGTATAAACAATATGGCATGAAAGACAACTACCTTCATCATGCATGTATTTGCATACAAGGACACAGACCAACCTTTAGGAGGCAGGCGTTAGTCACCACCTGCTTGGGATCTACCACATCCACCAGAGGCTCTTTGATGGCCACATTGCGAATGCAGCTCATGTCGAAGCCATAAACGTTTTCCCACCCTGAGGATACACAAACATTAACCTTTAAAGTACAGCACCCATATGGACACAAGAGCACACAGAATTTTTTCAGATTTTCTGAATTTTCATATATTTGCAAAGCTCTGTTCTCTACACAACTGCTAAGCTGTCAGCACCAAAAAAGGGTAGCAGAAAAAATAAAACAAAGTGCTGAGCTCTTGCTGTCTTTCTGTCTATCCAGCACCCTACGTGGAGAAAGACAGGCCCTCCTGAAAATAGACTCTGGCCTCCTCCACCTCCTCCACCATGTCTGCCATGCTTTTTTTATTATAATTTGGGCAGGAAATACACCAGGAAGGCTTTCCCTCCCCCTTTCCCTCACTCCTCCACTCCACCTTTCCTTGTCAGGGGTCCAAACACTAAGTCTGAACGATGAGAAGGTGGAATATGCCACTGACGCAGAGAGAAACTAAAAATACGAGTACGAGGGTACACTAAATTCTTTTGGTGTGCATGTAACAGAACAGAGAGGCCACCTGTGCAGTAAAAGGAAACTCAATAGGAGTTATTAACCCAGATTTGATAAGTGCGAGTGTGAATGACACCTTTAATATTGGAGCTTTGATCTGGATCACAATGTTAAGCTCAGCACTCCTACTGTGATAGCTATTTGAACACATGGAGTGTTAAGGGCAGAGAATGTACTGTAGGGTAAAGGAGCCTCACTGGTTTAAAAACTTTTGGTAATGATTTCTCACAAGGTGCATTTCACACAGGGTCTCAATTTTGGAACAAATGGCTTTATTTATGGTTATTAAATACTTTGTATTAGTTTATATATCAGTAACAAGGCATTTGTACATATAATTTTCTGTTTCCAAGTTGTGAAAATTCATTTTGGCTGTTGTATAACCTAGAACAACTTGTTTGTCTTTAAGCTAAAGTTTAGATTAGCTATACATTTCGACACTTCCACGAAAGGCCTGCTGACCAAAATCCACTTATCAATTTGTTGTTCGTTGTTGACACTTCAAACCCGAACCTGATGGGTCATGGAGAGACTCTTTATTATCAACCACCATTACTGATATTAAGGACTGCAGGCGTGATGGCTCATTAAAATGTGACAAACCCATGACCTTTTATAAATGACTTACTAATTTCTCACAGTCTGATGTAATACATCAGCCGAATAGATTTTTCACAACCTGGAAACCCAAATGTTGTCTTTATTAATGGCTTAGTGCTTGTCAGCACCTAATTCATATTTCTATATTAACAATGGATTAAATTGCTGTGTTTAATATAAAATGGGTCACTAATAGCGATGAACCCACCCAGCTTTGCAATTCTCCTCAGGTCTATGGAGCATTTTAGCATCTTTTAGGTAACTGTTATGGTTTTACAGCTGGCAACGTTTACATTTTTAAATAGTCTCACATTTCTCATCAGACACAGGCCCATTGTTTACTAACTTCAAATGAATGGTAACGTTTCTTTGTGTCTGCTATGTGTTGAAATAGGTAACTATTTGCTAACATAGTCGTTGTATCAGCTTTATAAGGTGATAATATGTCAGCTTGTTTTGCTTGTTCCCTAGATATCAATTAATGCAAGTTTAATAAAGAATCCGTTAGAAATGTTTTAGCTAGAGAACCATACTTTTTTCTAACTTGAGTTTGAGTTTGCCTTATCTGTATAGTGGCCATTAATTATGCACTACACAGATGAGAGGGAGACCGAGACAGAAGAAAGCAATGATGTAGCAAAAATGTGGGAGAAAAAAAGCCGGTGCATCTGCCATAAGTACTCACAATGAATCTTGAAGTCTTTGTACTGCCTGTCTTCAATGGCTACCACGTAAAGAGCTGCTCTGTCAGGGAACATCAGGCCTCCAGGTTTCTGAATGCAAGAAAAGCTTCAGGAATCATTGCTCGCACACACGAAGGCCATTCATCACCTTTATTGTTCACACACCTGGCATGTAATATAAGATCACATGTGCTGAGTTTAAAGCCTGCCGGCAGCTACCGAGTTTAATAGCCAGATCATTCAAGTGTGATCTTGGCATCTGAGCAGCAGACACATGCAGTAAAAGGTACAGTAAATCCTCTACTCCATCACTGCCTGGTGTGTTTATGTGTCAAAAGCCTTATTTGTCCATGCAGCTACACACGCACTAAGCCAGCCCTCCCCAAGCCTCCAGCAGCACCATCATACCAGCCACTTGTCCCTGGCGAAGATGACGGTGTTGAGCATGGACTCATAGAAGAGGCAATAGCCCATCCACTCTGAGATGATAATGTCCACCTTCTCCACAGGCAGCTCCACCTCCTCCACCTTGCCCTTGAAGATGGTAATGACTGCGGTGTGGAGAGCAACAAAACAGCAGGCGACAAATTACTTCACGACATCTTCAACAAATTAATGCTAATCGGACAATGACTCTATTCTCAAATGACACTGTTTTCATGCCTTGGGACAGCTGTAAATTAGTTAGCTTAATTACTGTGCTCATTGCATGCCTAAGTGTTTTATGCATGAATTTGATTTGTCTTGTTTTCCCTTTCACAGCCTAACCTTAGTACTATCTAAGTAAATTATCAAAGTAAATTGCATCTGGTAATTACATAATTCATTTATTTGTAATTGTGTAGAATAAGTGGAGCTACAGCGTACCGTTTACAACTTAGAAAAGTATTGGAAGCAATTGATAAACTACATTAAAATGAAAAATGCGTACTGTGCTCTACAATATTATGCAGGGTCCTGTTCAGGTCGACTTGGTTAGATCCATTCTCTCTCATTACTTTATGTAATTTGTGAGAAAAATTATGTATACTGCAGAGTTATTTATATTACTAGACAGAGAAAAACCTAACACAAAAACACTTTTAACACCTCTATGGAAAAAAAAGAATGCATAGAGCGTGTAGATGTTTTCTTCTTAGACTTCACCACCTTAAAGGTGCTGTAATAGTAATGCAGCCATTGTGTTTTCTACTTGTTTATTCCGAAGCAATAAACAACATTGCATCTAATTTCCCTGGATGATTATTATTTGTCTTTATTACTGTATAAATAATGGCTTATACATTAAAGAGTTACTACTGACACTTGGGTATTAATTCTTGTTTGTTTCGCTACAACGGCCAGCTTTAAATACCTGAAACGTAAATATAAAAGATGGAACAAAAACCGGCCAAATATCAAATGGGCAGTTATGAAACCCACCATCTGTTGCCAGTTCCCCATCTGTGAAGTTCAGGGTGGCATTTTACAATGGTAATCAGCACCACTCAGGGGATTCTGATTGATGGCAGAGATTATGGTTATTTGACATCAGAGGGAAGCTGCCTGTTAACCATCAGAGCTGTGACTAATATAGTCAGGTGTGACGGTAATGATGGAAATGTGTATATTTTTCATGCTACTTCTAATCCCGATGTCATCGCACTGTGCGCAGATGGATATAAAATATACCTGTCTGGTAACAATGGACATCCACTTCAACTTACCATTGTGTAGGTGATTTGACTTGATGATCTTCTCTGAATATTCGGATATACTTGAACATTCAATCTGTAGGTACAGAGACAAAACCAAGGATCTGTTGGATGTTTGTTGCAGTATCAACATTGTTCATATAATTTTTTAGATGACAGTTTTCATTATTTTAATAGTTCATTAAAATATTTTACATTCCACAGTTGGACAAAAAATAATCATTTCCTCATCAATAGCTGTGACTGACAGTGGTGTTGGCTACCATTTCCCTCCCCATACACGGGAGGTTAACCTTTGGAAGGACAAATTTAATCAAACCCTGCTAATCCATCTAAACGGTAATGTCCCTGGTTGCTCATCTCAGATGGTGTGCACCATGAAAACTAATACATCATTTTGCCTTCCCATTTATAAGTGTAATACAGTATATAAATCATACATAACTGTGGGAAGCACTGCCAATGTATAACCTGTGACTTACAGTTGTGCTCTATGGTGAGCCACATTTCTCTTATTGCCTCTGTGTGTAAGATTGTCTGAAAGAGATTAACCACTTCTGGACACAAGATGATAGCCCTTTCGAGGAATTTAAAAAGGCAGGGTGTGTGTGTGCATGATTTGGTGAGGGAAAAGGCCACGAATGAGAGATATTGCGATAGTGGAACCTGATATGGTATTCATTCTGAAAGGCTGCGCGGCTTTTCTCTCTCATGCAGATTTAAACAAAAGACACAGAGACTTCTAGATGACTCGAATGAATGTAAAATGTGGAGCATTTGTTTGTGGCAAAAGGGTGTATCTATCTTTCTCACCCCATACACATGTTTAGCGCCGGCATTGGCAGCAAACATAGAGAGGATCCCCGTGCCACTACCGACATCCAGGACGATTTTGTCCTTGAACACATGCTTGTTGTGGTACATGGCATTCCGGTAGGTCAGTGTCCGCACCTCATCTTTCAGCATCTCCTGTTTAAATTAAAACAGAGAGTTCAAAGCTTTGATACATAATGATTTTTTCAGTCTTGAATAACATGCAAACCACTACAATTTCTATGTTGAACTGATAAATAGTACCTGAAGAACACTGTGATACATACATAATACATATAATGTTACATGATGTGTAATACATTATGCTAAAAGCAGGAGACTGGGAGGTGAATACCTCTATTCCTATTTTCCTATAAGTATAAATGGCAGTATTTAGGCCAAAAGCCTTTGTGAGAGTGGCAGAGCTTCTTGAAATAGACAGGAGTACAACACAAAACCTTTGGGGACCGCCTGATAACCATCTCCCCAAAGCCCATTCACACATCCCACTTTCCGTGTCTTTCTTGCTTTGCACTTTTCTAATCAGGACACTCCCTTTGTCTGCAAGCAGACAAAAACCTGACCCACATGCTAAATATGGACACTATTTAAAAAGGTCTATATGTCCCCAAATGTTTCCACCACCACTCCTTCACGGATCAAGATCATTTGCAAGGGTACAACTCTATATTCTTGTTAAGCAGTTCACTGTAGAAGGCTGTAAAAGACATTTTCATTGATTATTTTCATTTGCACACGGACAATGACCATGCGTCTGGTGTCATTAGTGCCAGGTGGTAATGGAAAAGCCTCCTCTTTTGTTACCTGGGAGACACCAATGCAGATAATTCAGAAACCCTCCATTTCCCCACACAATACCATTCTTAAAACTTAAAGCTTGGTTGTTCGTAGGCGGTCACTTGTCTCTGAGGGTTATATTTGGAAGTGATTTTAATTTGAGGGAATAAGTAAGCTGTATTTTTTTTATATTGGAGACGCTATTAGCAGCTTTGAACTTCAGGCTTATGAAAGATTTTTGTGTTTCATACTTTGTTACAAATCTGAAAGCACTGGAGGGCTGAGGACTCCTCTTAGCTTGTATTTCTGTTTTGCCTGGATCTTTGTTTTGTTGTTTTTAGCAGATGTTTGGGCTTCAACTTGGCACTTACTGTTATTTTAGAATTGATTTTCCGATCTAACAAACTGAGGATGTGGAATCAATTGCCTGTAAGCTACGTATCTCGGTTATGGATAAACTATCACCTATGCCAGAATATTTGGATTTTAAGATTTGGATCACTATCTAATTCAAAGCCTATCTGTCCATGGTGTTAAATCAGGTTTTTGACAGTAAGCCAGACTAACGGGATTGAAACTCCTTGGCAAGTTCAGGAGCATCAGGTTGGACAGAACAGGAAGCATCTGGTGTAATTCCATTACCCATACCAAGCTGCTGTTTGTCGGCCTGGCCTGCCTACCTCATGGATGCCAAAGTGGGCATAAGAATCAAAGTAGTAGTCCCGTGATGTCATTTCCTCCGGGCTGATGAACTTGGCAATCTTGCCTCTACCAGGACAGGTGGCCAGGGCCGCTACATGTGGCGTATGGGGGATGCAGGGCACATGGTGGCTAGTAGGCACTGGTTTAGGCAGTGGGGAGGGCTGCGCTGACTGAGAGAGGGGGGACGTGACAGGCTGCTGCCGCTGTTAAGGAGAAATAAAAAAGAAATGAAAGAAAAGAATTAGTCAAAAAGGGTGTTTTGAGGAATGTCTTTCAAGGACAGAAACTGCAGAACTGCAAGCGTCCCTCTGAGTGATTTTACATTCATTTTTTTACATTTTGCATTTGGGAGAATATGGGGCTGCTAGATTCAGAGAATAGACGAGAGCGTGTGATCATATCATAAACTGTCACAAATTCATGCAGAAATCTATTCTTTGCCTTTACAGTCTGGAGACTCAGAGAAGAGCCGCCAAAAGATGCAGGTTCCGTTTCAGCACCAAGGACAGCGGACATGACCACGTTCAATACGTCCATGCATCCAAAGCTGACCATTTCACCTAAATGCATATTTTCTGCATGCATTATCATTACAAGTGCGATTACAGCGGTCTACTTAGATCGTCCGTAACATCTGCAGGACACTGGGAAATGCACTTTCCTTTGCCTGCACGCCATCGTAGTGCAACACTGGTTCTAAATGTGGCATCGATGATTACAAGAAAAACAAACATATACGCATAATGCTCAAGTCAAATGCATCATCAGCATTAAAAATAACCACACTGACAGGGTCCCGGTCCCGCTTTTGCCGGGTGCAGGACATCACAAGGTCCCTACCTCCGAGCTGTCCGCCTCCGCCATCTTCCGCCGTAGCAGCAAACAACGCGACGAATGCCTCAGTCCCATGAGAGCCGACGAGATTTAGGCTACAACTCTTTTAAGTGTATAGTAGGTCTGAAATCTCAACAGAAACGTGTCACAAATAACACTTAAGCCACTGGGTGTATATCTGTAGTAGACGTGGGGGTGAAAGTCATCATAAGGAATTGACACACAGTTCAGAACAAATTTAAATCCATTCTCCGAGAAAAGTTGTGAAATGGATTAGAGCGAGGTGAAACGTGCTGTAATCCATACTGTGGGTGTGACACAGGTTGTTTCGGAGAGGGCAGTCTATTGGCTGTAGAGGCTTGTAAAAGGTTGCAGGTTTGAGCCCAGCAGGAGTCAGTGTGTCCGTGACCACCCGGGCGCTTCACTCAGGTGTCCTCCCGCAAGACCTTGAAGCTCTACACGCATTTTAAACCTCTGGGTTGCGAGTAGCCGAGAAAATGTAAAGTGTCACCCACGGCAAAAAAAAAAAAAAAAGGCACCCAGTTGCGCACCAGACGCAAAACTCCACACCAGAAAACGCTCTCTTCTTCTCTTCTCTCTTCTTCTTCTCTTGGAAACACTTCACATCTCAATTCTTCTGTTCGTGTGCGCCGTAGAAAGTCCTCCGCGTCACCCCGAGGGGGCTTTTTCCCGGAGAGAAAGTTAAAAGGGGTCCAAACTGTAAGTATACACCGCCGTTACACACCAGCCCCTCGGATGACAGGAGACAAACCGTGCTAAAAACATTCAAACAGTTATCAAAAAAGGAACAAATCTCTGCTTCCCAATAGACTGAAGCCTCCTCTCACTAGACTTTCCCGCAGAAGCAGTGTGCGGAGCCAGCTCCCCGGCAACCAGAGAGCCTCTTAGCCACTCGCTTATATAACATAGGTGTTTCATACTCTACACTATGTTCATTTCGTCCATCTGGTAATTTACGCTCTTGAGCTGCGGCTAAATAAAATACAGGCCGTGTAATTTACAGAACAAATACTTACTGCTGGCCATTTCCGGCGATACTTTAATATAAATTGAACCCAGCAGTCACAGGTGAGCAGTTTTGAGTTTTACAGCAGCCAATTAGCGTAGAACTCAAGTCAGCCAATTAGAATCGAGGACCAGTGGTGTAGAAGAGTAAAGAGCCAATGAGCTTTCAGGACGCACTTTTTGTTCATGTCGTAGTTGGCTTGTTAGTTGAAGGGGGTTAATAAGTTTGTCTGAGATTACACTGACCTGTAGGAGACATGACAATAAGCTAGTTAGAAATAATAGAGGAACATCACTTCCAGACGATATGAAAAATATATAGAAACAGAGCATGTTCAGTCAAATAGTTTAGCTTTTACAGTAAGGTAGGCTAACCAAACACAGACCTAAACCAGGGTGACTCTCCGAGTACATTAACTTAAGTACTGTTCTCAAGTACATTTTTGAGGTACTTGTGGATTACTTCACTGAGCTGCTTTATTCTCCTACTATATTACATTTAAAATGGAAATATTGCACTCTTTACTCCGCTACTACATTTATGTATCACATTAACATTGTTAAAGCCAAGACTATGCAGCAATATATTAAGTAAATCTAACTACAGCATTAACGTACAATAACAACAATGCTATTTCATATCAAACCTGAGAGGGGTCAGTGTACATGAGCAGGTTTAACCCTTGTATGGTGTTCGGGTTTGTGAACCTGATTTCATCCGTTTTCATGTTCTTTATCAAAAGAAAAATTACACGATTAATAATTTCAAACTCAGACTCATCAATATGAGCCAAGGCCAATGAGTCTGAGTTTGGAAAAATAATTAATCGTATCATTTTGCTCTTGATACAAAAATGAAAACGGGTCCCACAGACCCGAACACCATACAAGGGTTAAGTAATTTTTTTTCTACCTCTGTGTTTCTACTGAAGCAAAATGTTTCAGCGTAGGACTTCTGTTTACGAAGAAGTATTTTTTACTGTGTGTTATTGCTACTTGTCGACCTACCTAACATAACGTGACCTTGATGGATTTTCACATTAATGACATTTAGAATTCCAATTTAAAATATATATCTAATTGTTTAAAAAAAAATCACACACCCTGCATCATGATATGAATGAAATATACCCTTCTGCACTCCTCTCTATGGGTAGAAACTTTGAAGCATGTTGCCCTCTTTCCTCACCCCAATCAGTGAAGTCGCAGCAGGTGCTTTTCATTGGCTGACAAAAGGCAAAACACCTACTGTGCCATCGCTGATTGTGGTGGTTGCTTGCACTTTGAATCCACAGAGCGCACCACGATGAGCTGTCTTCACACTTTTTCCAGGAGCATGCCAATATTCACTGCCCTCTTCTGGTAACATTTCAGGTCACAAATTCTCCCTGAGAAGCACGTTCGCTCATATATGACACAGACCTGATGCAGGTCCAACTCTAAAAATCCCTGCTGTGTTAATGCATTTTTAAATTCACACAATATATAATACATTTATATCCCCACTCCATGGTGCTTTCCTCTGGGAGAATATGTAAAAATATCTCCTATTTCAGGATGCTTGATTTCTATGCTCTGATGGCTGTATCTGTGCCTCTTTCATTGCTTGCTTGCTCCCTCATTTCATCCTGCATCAAAGGCTTCAGTAGTAACCTAGTTTGAAAAACAGTGCAAGATATTTGTCACTTAAGAAAAACGGGCTGGTGTCTCATTAATGAAATTTAAGCACAATGAAACACACCAGGTTTTTAGTCACAGTTATGGATGAGCTCCATCAGTGGTGCTTAAGAACATCGGCCCACGCGTCACACTCCAGGATAATGCGTGCATCCACTCTATCACACACACACACACACACACACACATTTAAATCAGCGTGGGTGCAGGAGCGCACAGGCAGGAGTCAGGAGTGAAAGCAGTGGGCAGACTACTATTGATTGTCTTACAAGACACAGAAAGCAGGCAATATGACAAAGACAGTTCGGTTATATGTCTAAATTGATAAAAACTGCAAGGAGCCAGGACCACTGAAAGTGATTTCTGGTGGTGGCTCGGCATCTGTCTTCGCGCAAAACACTTCAAACACCTAGCTGCTCTTGTGCCGTGCTCTCTCCAGCAGTGAAATGTGTGCAGGCACTGGACTGATCTAAAAATTGTAGGTGTCTTATGAAATAAAAGGGCATGTATTTTTTGATGGCAGTAGTCTGAGGGCACGTCATAATGTCCAATTTACTTCAATTATAAAATGGCACATGGAGGGAGTTGAGACCCTCTTCACTATGAAGCCATTACACTCATGTTATGTTGCATTTTTATGAGTTACGCCCACATTATACACTCGAGAGTTGTTCAAATGCTTTACAGCTATGAGTTTAATAATTTGACAGAGTTTCTAGGCTGGAATGATGTTCAGCTCCACTTGTCAAAGGCACAAAAGCTCATCGGTTCACTGCTGTGAATTACAAGAAAGAAGCAAAAATGAAGAATTTATAAGCACTGGTCTTTTCATCCCAGCACCACCCCTGTCTGTAAATCTCCATGTGATTCATCATAGTCAGGTCATATATAGTGTGTCAAAACCATACTAGCAAACTACTTGTAAATATAACATCTTACTGCATATAGCTTATTTAAGTATGAGAGAGCGACAGAATATCGTAACAAATAAAAAATTACATCATGAGAAATTACAGCATCTGACAATATTACTGTTCAACATATAACAGTTTTTATTACTGTTCAATATAATAAATTTACATCAACATGAATACAGTAAAGCACACTGTAGAGAGAGACACTCTGATAATGCTGTGACAAACCTATCATATATTCAGTCGTGGATTGAAACACATTAAATATAACCAATTTAAACATTTGGAAGTTGCTGTTAATACCATAAACAGATGTATTATGTGTATTAGCAGAGATCAGTGTTATTTTGTGTGGTCTTTTAAGGACCCAAGAGGAACAAACTCAGTGTGTTTGAGATACTGGGGTAATGATGAGAGGGGCAGAGTTTTTTCCATTCATGTTGCCTTCAAGGCAGAAGTATGGATAAAGTTTTTCTGTAAAGTAGCCAGTGAACGAATACATGTGGGATTTAGAATTCACATCATAGAAAGACACCAGTCCCTTATCATAGTCCACATAGATGCCTATCTTCTGAGGCTTTTCTTTCAATGTGATTTTAACTGTTGATTTTGTACCTGGTATACATGTACTATCTTCATACCGAACGGTCCAGAAACCATTTCTATCTGATGGAGCTATGTTCTCCTTTCTATTAACTGACTCTCTGACCACTCCAACAACCCAGTCAGTCTTTCCTTTCACTTGCACCTCATAGTAAAACTTCCCTGACGTGAACCCCTCCTTTGCCAATAGCTCTGGACATGTTTTAAATCTCTTTGGATTGTTGGGAGGTTTCTGGTTTTTGTCTATATCAATCACTTGTTTTCCATCCTGGCTTATGACAAGCGAGCAAAATGCTGTGTCAGGGTCAAAAGTCAAGTCAACTGCATGTTCTCTCATTCTTTTAATTTTGATCTCAGGAAGCTTTTCCATTATTTCATCAGCTCTCTGTTTCAGCAGAGCCACATCGTCTCTCAGCGCTTCAAAAGACAGATCACTGTGAAGACCAACGCTGGCCCAGTCCTTGTTCAAAGGAGAGCACAAGGCTGGGAAGCTCTGGAGAAAATGATGGTGATCCTCAGACTGTGACAGCTGCTCCAGCTGGTTGCTCCTGCTTTCAAACTCAGTGATTTCCATCCTCAGTTCTGTGAGAAACGCTTCAGCCTTTCGCTTTGTTGCTCTGTGCCTCTCCTCAATCACCTCAATGAGCTCGGCCTGGTTTCTCTGAATGGAGCGGATCAAGTCCGCAAAGACCTGCACGCAGGAGTCTTTCTCTTTCTCCGCTTCCCTCTGGCTGACATCAACTGAGTTTTCCATCTCAGCTATCTTCTCAGCGCGTGATTGTATCATCTTTCTGATATTTTCCTTCGCCAGGTCTTTTTTTGCCATCGCTGCTTTGTATTCTTCCTCAAGCGGGACGACATTGTGGCTCTTGTGGTCGTTGAAACACAAGACACAAATAAAGGCCTGGTCAGTCCTACAGTACAGTTCCATTATCTTGTTGTGCGTCTTGCACATCCTGTCTTCGAGATTCTTCACGGGGTCTAACAACGTGTGGCTCTTGAGGCCTGCAATTCTCTGATGCAGCTCAAGGTGCGCTTCACAGAAAGACGCTAGGCACATCAGGCAAGATTTAACAGCCTTTTCCTTCCTCTCAGAGCAGACGTCACAAAGAACATCCGCTGTTTCGGGAAGTCCTGGGTCTGGAGTTGGGGGTTCGACTTTAACTGACCCCTTTACCTCAGCAGCAAGCTCAGACATGACGGTGTTGACTTGGAGTTCAGGTCTTTGAGGAAATATCCTGTTGCATAATGGACACTGGCTGATATCACTGCTGTCCCAATATCCATTGACACATGCACTGCAGAAGTTGTGTCCACATGGTGTTGAGACCGGCTCGGTAAACACATCCAGACAGATAGAACATATGAACCTTTCCTCTGACAGCAGAATGTTGGCTGCTGCCATTTCTGGGCAAAAAAAAAGGAAAAACACAATTACAACTCATATAATCCAACAGGTATATTATTGTGTTATTTCATCATATGGCAACAAGAAGCACATAAAGGAAAAAGAACAATGTATCTTTCTAACCTGTACACAAGCGGGTTTAAAGGCAGATGTGCAAGAAACTCAAAGCAAACTTTTTGACGTTGAAAACAACAACCACTCCCGTGTCCTGACTCAGTTTCGTTTCAGCATAGTGACGTTTTAAAATCTCCTCCCCTCCTTTCTCCACAGTGATTCACTTCCTGTTAAATGTTAACTCTTTCGACACCATTAACAACAGTATCGGTATTTGTGAGATGTAATTTATCCACAGGTAACTATGTCATCTCAACACTTTCCTTATTTCGTGAGAATTTGTCACAAGACCATAAGTGCAGTGCTGCCGGAGCGCACCTGAACGCCACCTTTTTTCCTCTATGAGCAAATAGAATTGGCATTTCGTATATTAGCCATTTTCATATACATTTTATCTATATACATTTATACATGAATGTTTACGTTGTTAGGATCCAATCATCACTAAATCTTGTGTCATGCAAGAGAGCCAATAAAGTCGACATTTTGACATTTAAGGTGTGTTGATTGATTCAAGTCATCACTTCATCCATTCGTGACATGCAGAAAACATTCCACCTTAAAAGTTGCCGGTAATTGTTCTTATGAACGCTTGCAAACCCCCTTCAAGCGCATACGGAACAATTTCAGCAGATTTCCGCCTGCAGAAGTGACGTCACACAGGTAGCTTCCGGTCATAATGGGAGCACGGAAGGGGAGACGGGGGATCTTACACTTGGACACAAAGCACAGGGATCACCAGAAGCAACCACTGTAACAGACACCCAAACGGAGGTAAAAAAAAAAAAAAAAAAAAGTCCTGACATCTGCTGCAAAGTGCAAACAGCGCCGACCTGTGTGCGGAAACTGCAGGAGAGGAACTCACTTGCACTGATTGAGAAGTTTAAGTAGGCCAACACCACCCACACTGTTGGCTTAATAAGATATGTTGTATTATTAGGACTTTTCCTACAAAACTACATTTTTCTTATGTGTTTTTTTGTTTTTCTTCATATGTTTTTGATTTAGATCAGTTCCTTTCCAGCCATTTCAGGCATATTATGATTATTTGGTGAGAGTATGCAATAATTATGGTTTTCTATGTGCAATAGTATGCATATAGATAAATATATCGCTTAATCAATCTTGTTAATATGTACATTTTGATGTTATTTCGTTTTTTTTTAAAGATATTCTAATAGAATACATGCAAAAATCTTGGGCATTTATCAAAAGAGATGATAGAGTTTGGAATTTAAAGGGTCAAAATGACACTGAAGTGTTTCAGATTTACATTAAATGGCTAAAAGTTTGCCAGGTTGGTGAACTCAGTGTTTCTGATTCAATAAACCTGCCAGATAGAAATCAACTCCGACGTTCAGGTCAGACGCTCAGCAGTAGCAAGTGTGCATTTCTGGAAGCCTTTCTTTTATTCTTTGAGATTTTTTTTTTTTTACACAAATACCTCTCTCACTCATAAAATCACTCTTGCACACACCAGTGCACATCATTGTTTGCTTTCCCCTTAACCAGTTTGTATTTGACATGCATGCTCAGTCATGCCCTGCTCCTACTCCCCTGTGGGGAGAAAGCATTAGAGGGCTTAGCGGGCTACAAAGCATGAGAGACAATAAACTAACTACAGCAGAAAGAGGCTGGACAGAGAGGCACTGGCTAAAATGAGCTGGCTTTCGGGGAGACCACATTTCTGTTTGCTTTATCATGCGCCACCTATGCAAATATGAGGAAATGGACAACGAGCACCCTCCAGATTCCTATCCATAGATGGATGCTATCCTGTAGAATATTCACATTCTGGTTTGAAGATGTTTACTGGGGAAAACCTGACCTGACGGATGGCATCCTCTTCTATGTAATGTTGTTTTGGTAGACTGATGCAGGTGTCCACTCACTGCAGAGGTCTTCCTTCTGCAGCCATCATCTACCCCTAATAGCTGGCAAGCTTATTGAATTACTGAGGTGGAAAAGGAGGCAAATACATAGTGGAGAGTCTGTTTTGGTCAGAAAGAAAGCCTTGCTGTGATGATGAATGTATAGTTGTGAAGTAGTGGCACAGCGAACATGCAGGATATTTTTGGCTTTTATGCCATGTCCCCTTTTTTTCCTTCCCCACTAATCTTCAAATTAGTCCAGACTATCAAATTATTCTCTATCTGGTCACTGCTGAATCAGGGGCACTCTGGTCATTTTGTCTTTTTTACATAGTGAAGTACCTCAAAAATGTGCTTTTTACATTTTTCACACAATTGTTAGTCCTGCTTGACTGTTGCTAATAAGGAGATGTATTCAAATAAACTGCAAACTTTCCTTGCAAAAAAAAAAAACCCACACTGAGTTTGAGGCCATGTTCACAGTAGTCTTTTCTTTCTCTTTGTTTATTCATGTATACCTCATTGTGAAATTCTTCAGGGGGTATGTGGTTACATAGTAACCAAGGCCATGCTGTTAGTAGCATGGTGGTTTTCACCTTATCATGTGGTTATGGGGAGCAGCTCCATTTCCTTCTCTGTCACTGCCCATTGTGACCCTTTCCTCAACTTCTCACTGTGCTGCCTTCACCCACTGTCAGAAATATAAAGGAATGAAAAGCAAATAAACGATTCTATCTTGTTTTCAGTACTTTGTGTATCTTAATAATCTTTTATCTTACCTCTTAATACATCCACAATAAGTCTATCAGTAATATTGATAAAAGAAAGTATGAAATAAATAGAAGCCTATTAACGAAACATTAATCGACATTAATTTGTGTCCTGACCCAATGTCCTGGGTGTATTACTATATGTATAGTAATATCTGAATATGAATATAGCTTTTATTCTATATCATTTTCATAATTTATGGCGTATGGCGTATAGTGTATTAAATGTTCTGTGTATGTCTCGAATAACGGAGCTTGATTTATACTTCCATATGTTCACAATATATACATTAACATTACGTCTATATTTTGATTTTATATCTGTTTACATGAAGTTATTGTGCATGTGTGAGTGGGAATAGTGTTCACATAGCACATGGGTTGAATGAATGACTGAAATGTATTGTATTTTGATACAACATATTTGTATTTATATTATTTAATGTTTTAATGCACTTGCCTATCGACTGCAACTACACAGTAGGTAGTAGCTAAGTCTGATACAAAGCATCTCTTCTTTTTACATACTGATGTCACACTTGAAACAAAAATGGTGCAGTCTCTCTGTGATCTGGGCTGTTCTTTCTTTCTTGGCAAACAGACTGTCCAAGTCACATTCTTTTGACCAGTCGATGGTAACAGTACTGTGAAGCTGAGGGAGGTTGAAAATCCGAGCTGTACGTAAAGGCAGCAGCCAGGCAGACAGACCTGCTGTCCGACCTCCTGAGAGCAACACCGCTCACTGCTGCGGGGTCCCACACGCTGATTTGACGGGATTAGCCACAAAACCTGAACATCCATCCCCACCAAACGTCTATCTGGTGAGTATGCGCTCGGTTGTCGGACGAAAAACGTGAGTTTATCGATGTGACGGCTGGATAATTTGGCTAAACTTTGCCCTGCGCATCAACGACGCAGGTGGAGGGATGTGTTTATTTTATATCAGGATGCTAGAGCCCAGCTACACCCCGTTCTGGAAAAGGGAAGAAAGTTTGTTTTAAATCGTAAACCACGTGTTTTCGCTTGGTTTATGGGCTGCTTGTAAAGCCGAAGGACACTTGCAAGTGGTCAAAGTCCGAAATGTCAGAGGGGCTGTTGCTTATATTATAATATTTTCTTACAATAAACAGTTTCACGTTAACGGCAGGTTTAACGCATCTGGACGGGTAACGGTCGTTTAACAGCTAGCTTAGTTAGCATGAGGTGCTATTAAACCACCAACCACAATGACAAGATTTGTCTTTTTAAACGACTATATCTGAAAAGCGAATTGAAAAAACTGCATGGCATATCTCAGCCAGTATGAGCTTATAATTTAAAGTGCGTGTGAGCTGCTGATATCACGTTCAGTTCTGTGCATTAGCCTAATATGTAGTTAGCTTAAAGTAACATTAGCTACAGTAAGTCCTGTGACAGGAGTGTAAATGAGGTTAGGACAAGATATACTGCAGCAGACTACTGTAGCTAACCCTCCAACATGTATCAATGTGAAGTCCTATATTAGATTTTTGTTTTAGTTTAATTCCTCCATAGTGCCCATTTAAGTGCTAGAGCATCTGGTTGAGAATCTGCATGGTTTCTGATCCTGGCAGTACATTAAGTTTATTTGGCTGGTTTACCCACATTACCACAACCAAATAAAAACATTTCCCCTCATTTACCTCCATTTAGCCATGGAGACAGCTTGGTTTTATGTGCCGAGGTCTGTAGATATCAATCCCCAAGGTTTCTGCTTTCACTCCATTAAAATGTAGAATTAAAAAGCTAACAGCTTGTGTGTCTCTCCAGATTGAAGAGAACAGTGTAGTTTGACCATTCTTGAAGAAATGGTCAAATTTGAAAACGAATACCAATGATGTCTGGATTACCCACAGCAATGGGGAAACTTGGGCAAAGGGATAACATTGTTGATTTGTTTAATTTTTTTTGAATATGTAGAATGAAACAACTCACTTCCATTGTACCCGAAGACGATACGTTGTCTGAGTAAATCAAACCAAACTGTTGTGCATGGCTAGATGCTGTCCTTTTCTTCGTAATTTGGATGAACCAACCCCGTTAACAAGGCCATGAGATTGTCTCTAGTTTAGGCCGGGTTAAATCTCATGAGTAAATTCAACACTTGCGACCCTCCCTGATTGCTCTGAGACTTTGTGGTTATGTATGACCTCCTGGTCAACACGTGAAATCCCTACACTATTTCCTTTGATGCTACTCACTGAAGGATACTATACAGATCAATTTTATGGGTCTAAGTGCTTTATTTACAGAACGAAACTGTGCACTCAATTAATGATTCAGAGCTTTATGGTCTGTCGGTGCTATGAATAATTTAAACATGTGGTTTGTTGATAAAACAGGAGCAGATTATATTAGAAATTTATTACCTGTGTGCTGCACCACTGAACAACTAGTGAGTACCCTGTGTACCCTGATGGAAAGGTTGATAATTGAAGCATAACAGAAGGAGTTTGAATTAGAAAACAAAGTGAAGGTTCAAAGTTGCAGTGCAGTGACAGATATGTGCCATTAGCTTGTTAGTGTGGTTCAAGTTTTTTAATACTCAAAAGGCCTATGAGATTGTTACTTGATACTACAGTGTGGTCAGCTGGGAGGTTGCTGCAGTTAGGGGAAGTAGAAATGTGAGAACAGTACAAGTAATTTCATTTTGTAGCTTTTTTTTTGACTTTGTTAAAGCATGCAGACTGTAAATGATGAAAAGAGGACTTGACGTTGCTGCTGAGATGTTGCTGTTGTTGTGACATTTGATAGGCAGCGGGGTGCCTTTGGCAAACACTCTGATCACTCTCACTTGCCGTGGCGCACGATTTATGCAGAGCTGTCAATTGACAATAAGCTGAGCCTCGACATGTGGAGATTTGCTTTGCCTGGTTTCATTTGGACCTGCTTCAGTTACTTGTTAGTGTCGCTATTTGTGTCTTTGTTTTGTTATCAGTTTATTCCGTTTCGTTTCCATGCATTTAGGCAGCAGAAGCAGTCTTTTCTGTGTCTTTAAGTTGAAATTGAAGTTTTCTTATTGTGAAAGCTTTTTAAACATGGATCGCAGCATTTTTGACATTGTGTTTGATATATATTTCCTGTTAACCTCTTCTTGCAGTGAGGAAAAAATCTGCACTTTCACTATCGAAGAGGAGGATAGAAGATGTCAGCGGTTTATAAAGATGACCAGGAGGACTGGCTGACAGTATGTCTGAAGTACCTGCTCTTTGTTTTCAACTTTCTCTTCTGGGTAAGTGAGAGCTGTAAATGTAGTTCGTTTTTTTAGGTTACCTACACTCATAAAACTATATAAGGTATTTGCATTTACTCACAATGTGTTCCTCAGACGGCGTTAAATAAGCTCTAAATTGAGCCTCGTTTGGCAGCCAATGTATAGCAATAACATTGACAGGTCTCACAGTGATGATGGGTATCAATAAGTCGCATTTTGAAATGGAGTAATTAGAGGTCATTTTCGCCAGAGATGTTTAGTGAATGGGAAATCCAAATATTGTACTATAAGACACGGTAAAAGAGAGTCATTAGAGGGAAGGAGCCGTGTAGAGGCAGGGAGAAGATTAAGGAGAGTTTTGCCTTTGAAATGGCTGAGCGATGGACCCGGCCCAAAGTGAGTCATAGATTATTTAGGGCCTGTCAGTGTACGATGGGAAGCAGTGTGTCAAACCCGCTCTCTGGCACCGCACTTTATGATACTGCAATTCTCTACGAAAACTGTGCAAAGTGTCTGGGGTCACTTTGAAGCATTTCTCAGTCTGAGGCAAAGAGAATATCGTGTACAGAGAGCGAAATAGGTCTGTTTGTGGGAGAGGTTGAAGAGAGCGAAAAGGGATCAAGCCCTATCATCAGCCTCTGGCAACACCTTTTAAAATTCATCTCCTGAAGAAGCATGTTTTCTCTCTCCCCTCCTTGGACCACTGGCTCTCCCCCATGTTTTTCTTCACATCACTTTGCAGCCACACTAGAGCAAAATACCAAACACGGAACAAAATACCAAACGTTTAGCTATTTTGCTAAATACCAAATCTGTCAAAATAGATTAAAAGTTGTAAATATACTATAGTTTTAGAAGAGTCACCTCCCTCTGGGTCCTGTTTGTATCCAAGCGGTGCTTCCTTTCTTGGGCCTGTGTTGTTGTGAGTTTGTGGATGTTGCTTTGGACGGAAATGGAACAGGAGGAAGAAGGGCAGAGACCCTCTGAGGCATTTCCTATCTGCGTGTCTTTGAAACTGATGAGAGGAACAGATCTGGACGCCACCCTGGGTCTATTATCCAGGACTGTTTGTAAGGAAGTGGCCATTATGCACTGACTAGACCTCTGAAGTGCCACTGTTATTCTGACCACTTCTCCCTCCCTTTCAACCCCTTTTTATGCCCCTTTTCACGCCCTCCCACTGTCCTCTCATGTTGTTGTATTTTTGTGAGATATCCAATATTACTAAACTCACTTCCTGTTTGTCACTTCCTGCCCTTTTTGTCTTTTATTTGTTTGATTTAATTGATATGACACAGTCAGTGTTTGTACTATATTTTCTAAGTTATCAGTGTCTCCTATTTCTCCATTTTATGACTCACATTTTCACAATGCTTTTATTGTGGACTCTTTTCATCTCTTTTGCTATACCCATATATCTGTTCTATAGTATCTCTAATTTTAATTCTTACCTGTTTTACCTCACCACCTCCTGCCTCTCCTTCTCTTCCAGGTGGGCGGAGCAGCTGTTTTGGGTGTAGGAGTCTGGACACTGGTGGAGAAGAGTGACTACTTGAGTCTACTAGCCTCCAGCACTTTTGCTGTCTCTGCATATATCCTAATCCTGGCTGGCAGCCTGGTGGTGGTTACAGGTTTTCTGGGCTGTTGTGCTGTCATCCGTGAGCAGAGAAGCTGTCTGTCCACGGTAAGACAGGGGACTCATGGAGGGGTTTCTACTGATGTCCTTGCCTTGTGTTACTTACTATTTTCTCGTTTTTTGATGCCTTTACAAAAATGGTACATATGTGCACGTGTATTTACTTTGACGGGTAACAACTGAATTCCAAATACAAAGGAGGATAGTTTTTCTCAGAGAAGGTTTAAGAGTGGGCAGCACTTGCTTCTAAAATACCCTTGAGTATGTAGCAGACAGACAGAAAATCAACTCATCACAACTTTGAGCTTTTAGCTTTCACCTTTCACAGATTGATTATGCATCCTGGCAGCTTTTAGTATTTTTCAGTTTGACCACACAGGATTTTCAAAATGGATAGAATTGGTTTGTACAGTAGTATGTAATAGGAATATAAGATAATATTAAAAAAAAAAATACCACTCATGTACTGAAGGGGTCTCCAAAGACATACCAGTGATAGAATCTTGTAATTTAAGGTGCACATTGCAATCCACTGTAGGAAACATATATCAAACATTCTGATATAAAAGTTGGTGGATTTCTTATGTTGCACATACTGAAACACCCAGCAGCCATATTGGCTCATTAGTTTTGTAAGTTGAATGGTCACGTGAGCACTGTTCAACAATGCTGATGGTCCAGTTTACTGGTTAGCGGTCTTTGATCGTCGGCTCCACACTGAATAGCTAGATGCTCGCCCACATGTGTGTGTTAAGGTTTGCTTTCTCTGCACAACTACATAACAACTATGCAACAACATAACATGGAACTCATCCATTTTCTACTGGATCTAAGGTCTATCACTGGATGTTGACAAATGGCTATGACAGGACCCTTACTGTCCTCATTATTTTTCAGAGACCGGGCCCAGTGGGAGAGAAGCAGGCGGGAGGTGAATGTTCACTGCTGCAGGACTATTTATAGGTCTATCTATCTAGCGTTGATGGATGGAGCATAGAAGAGAGAAACTGGCTTGCAGGAGTGAAGACATTGAGGCGTAGAGGATTTGGAGTCTTTGATGCATTTTGGTTGAATATCAATTGTATTGATGTGCTATTTACAGATTAATTTTTGGAAGTTAATGAGTGATGTCAGCGTGCGTGCGTGCGTGCGTGCGTGCGTGCGTGCGTGCGTGCGTGCGTGCGTGCGTGCGTGCGTGCGTGCGTGTGTGTGTGTGTGTGTGTGTGTGTGTGAGAGAGGGTAAAGAAGGGGTAAAGTTAGCATTTTGTGTGGGCAGCAGGCACACAAAGGCTGGAGTGTTTTTTGAAATCTTGTAACCAAGAGATACGGCACAGGCTGTGTTTCTGCATGACATAATTGCTGTGATAACTGAAATACACCAGCAACAAAAGACAAGAAAACCAAAGAGAACATTTGCTTTAGTGTCATATTAATTCAGGGAGATCATCGCTTCCCTGCAGCTGTTTGTTTGACTAGTAGTTTGCCAGGACACAACAGTTTGCTGTCAAACTATTGTGTCCTGCTCTGTGACAGGTGGGCCTTACTGGATGCATGTGTGTTTGCATTACGTGGTTTAACCCATGTTTGTGGGGGTATATGAACCATTTTATGAAAATTTAGTGCTTGTGTTATTTCAGCCTGAGAAAGCTGTAGTTCTGATCTTGCTTATCTGTCTTAGCACACTAAATGTGTGGGCGATTGTTCACTACACAGTTTATATAACTATGCCCTGCATTTCAGTATGTACAACAGTGTTCATGATTAAGGATGAAGCTTCCAATTAGAGCCACCAGCGCTTTTCCATTTGTCTTTTTCATTGACATCTTTGTTTGTAGCTGCAGAGGCGTTGATTTTTAGTTTGTTATTTTCAGCCTCACTGTCACTTGATTCGTTTTCTTGAGGAATACAAATTAATTTACATGCTGTTGCGATAGTTATTAGTGAATCACCTTAATTTAGTTTTTGTTTAGATGTCGTTTTGAGATTGGTCATGATACATAATGGAGCTGATTTCAAGCAGCTTGGAGAACTCTTTAAAAGATGCCTGAGCGAAATGTGATACAGCAGCCTGTCAAATTGAATTTTGGTCGTCTCTTTTTGTGCAGCATTGCCATCTGTGGAAGAAGTCACAGATGCAGCACAATGACAGTTGATGGAGGTTTTCAGTGAGCCGTGACGAAAGTGAGCAACGTTCCCAAATGAGTTACCTCAGCATGCTACTCTGACTGGCTGTCTGTCCTTTTTCTCATCCACAGTACTTCTGCTGCCTGCTGTTGATCTTCTTGATTGAACTGGTGGCCGGAGTGCTGGCTTATGTCTATTACCAGAGGGTAAGTGGTCGCTACTCACTGTTATTGATATGTATTTGGAGTGGTGGCCTACAATCAAAGATCCAAACTGCCAGAGCAAATTCAGCAGAACCAAATACCAATTCTAGACACAGACACATTTCCATGTTTTTAAATAACTGGAACTGAACAATTATGACTGCATTTAACTACGCCACAGTGGTCTTTAATCCTTTAAAATGTCATAGATAATTATTTGTGAAAATCCCTGTAGTCATTTGACAGCTTCTTTCTTTCAGTGTACTCTGCACTGAATGCTTGCTCTGTGTTGGTTATCTTAGGCCTCAAAATTTCCTGAATCATTTTGTTTTTCATGCATTTGCATAATGCACACCGAGGCTGCTTGTGAATGGGGCTCTACAGTTTTAGATTGCTTTGCACGCAGTGACCTCACAGTCATGAGTAACTGCAATTAGCTTATACCTAATAGGCCACCGGGTGATTATGGCGAGAAGCTTTGTGACCTCGAACCCTTCCTCTTGAAGGGACATAATAAGATAGAATAACCCTTCTGAAATTTAAGTATTTAGATTTTCTCCCTTTTACAATATCAGAGGTGCCTAAAACAGATGAGGCCCCCGAAGCAGTGTTGTAGAATAGAGGTTAGAAAAGTTTTTCTTTTCATTACCTCTTGATTACCATCTCATATTTGTTTATCTGCGATTCTGATGACTGAGCTCATAAAGTGAACAGCTGGTGCGTAGGGGCACAGGCTCCAGGGCATCATTACATGCTTTGAGGATGTTAGCAATGCCCACTAATGAATCCACAAGGATACCCCCATTTGACTGATGCGTTTTCTGGCTCCTGTGAACCCCTATAGATCATCTCTCGTCTCTCTTTTTTTTTTTTTTTCATAATTTTTTTTCCCTGTGTGAAAGGGCTTCCCAGAGGTCTTTGATCTGTCTCGTAGGACATGGATGATGATGAGTCACTGCAGAACCCACAGTAGATGTTTTACCTTTTGTTTTTATGCCATTCCTCCTTTTTATATGTGAGTGTTTGCCACCTGCAATGACAGTTACGTTCAGTGTTTGGAGCATTTCTAATTCACAGTTCTTAGCATCTTGTTATCTCACAAACATCTGCCTGTCAGTCAGCTAGGACTGCAGAGTGCACTATGCTATTTATTGTGATGGAAAAGGGTTCAGCACAGGATAGAGTCACTTTAAAGATAAGGGCTCTCATCCACTCTATCTGTTTTGTGTTTGTGAGTGTGCATGCATTTGTGCTTGAGGATAAATGTATACACACATCAAAGGATATATTTAAAGTATATTTTTTGCAGTGTGTTGTTCATCTGTCTTTCCAATCACAGCCTTCACAGATGTGTGGGACTAGCTGTCTTTCTTGCCCTAATCCTCCCACTCTTTGACTTTTGTCAAGTTTATCACTTCAAAACTCGTCACTCCAGCACATTTTTGCATTTGATGTATCCCATGTGTAATAAATGACGCTTGTGGTTACACAATACATTTTGTTCTCTCCCATGAATACCCCCTCCACACACATACCCTCCCTAGTACACTCGCAGAGTTTCTCAATGTGTGTGTCTGCCGTCTCTCTTTGATCCCCATTTCCAGCTGAGTGAGGAGCTGAAGCAGCATCTCAACCAGACTATGACGGAGAACTACGCCCAGCCAGGGAAGGAGGCCATCACATTAGCCGTGGACAGACTTCAACAGGACGTATGGCCTGTATTTACAAAAGCCTCTGAGGTTTTGTTTGGTTGATGTAAAATTATACGCTGCACTATTCTTCATGGCCAAGTATAGTCGCACTTTTCCATGACTCAGTCTGCAGCTACCATATATGAAGTAGTTATAAATTATGCTGAGATTCAGTAGAATAAATTTCTCATCGCTTTGTGTTATTGATCAGGTTTTGCTCAAAGTATTGTTCTGAAAATGACAAGTAAAATTATAGAACCAAAGTTTCAGTAATTTTCCCCCCGAGAGGAACAACACCACTCCCTTCAGTTGCAAGAATTGTCAAAGTTTGCAGAATACTGATCCGAGGAAGTGGCCTAAGCCAAATAATTTTTATCAGCGTTTAGCCTTTTAAAAAATTAGCAAAGTTATTACGAAAACAAGAGGGATTTGTGCTCTTCTAACAGGGTGTGACACCATGAAACCAAACCCTCTGCTTACCTCTTTCTGCCCCTCCAGTTCAAGTGCTGTGGCAGCAACAACTCCCATGACTGGATGGTGAGTGTGTACATTTCATCAAAGCTGGCAGACGGCAGGGTGGTGCCCGACAGCTGCTGTAAGACCATCACCCCTCACTGTGGAAAGAGAGACCACCCCTCCAACATCTACAAAGTGGAGGTCAGTGGACTACATCCTTCTGAAAAATGTTAAATGACGAGCACCATATTCAGTCCAACTCCTCGGTAAATATCATGCAGAATTCATGGACCACTGGAGTACATCCGAAACATCCTCATGTCCTGATATTTCCTGCCTTGAACTAAAAACTGACAGAAATGGAGAAAACACTATTTGCTTTGATCAAGTGAGCTCTCTGGGAATTAATAAAAGATGAGGTGTTTTTTTTTGATCGGCACTGCTTAGGTGAAGAACACCGCCTCCATCATGTGCAAAGGTGTAAACATTAGAATATATTCTCAGAACAGAACAACTTGTCCACATGATATCACATATCATGAGGGATGAATATTGCCATTTAGTGTTTGTTGTAAGTTTGGGCTGAAAAAATAACTGCATCACTGTCGGGAAATGTCGGTTTTATTTGTATTATCTTCTATATTTATGCCCTTTCCCTTAAAGTAACAAAACTGTTGTGGAAAAATAAGCTAAGGTTGTCTGACTAGACTGGAATAAACCTGCATGTTCTCTGCACAAGGTTTTCTTGTTCATGGCAACAATTTGGAAATAAACCAAGTAGAGTGTGCGCCTAATTTGTACAATGGTATGTGTTGGCTATTGAGTCTTTTTTAACTTTGAGCCTTTGACTCTGCAGGGTGGTTGCATCACTAAGCTGGAGCAGTTTCTGGCTGACCACCTGTTGGTCATCGGCGCGGTGGGAATAGGAGTGGCTTGTCTGCAGGTAAGTAAAATGCGATATGTAGTTTAGGTAGTTGTTGAAGAACATAGTGCTATTCTGCTGTCATCATCCTGAGTAAACTGAACTTTACAAGTGCAAATTTTATTTGCTCAAAAATGAGATCCTGCTTTTACCTTTTTGTAAGTGGATTGCTGTCCCTTTGTTGAGTAAAACCATACAAAACCTAGCCAGATGGGTTTTAATCTTCCCATTACTGAAAATGCACTGTCATAGGTTAACATCCTCTAAATGGACACTTCTTTTCATCTCAACCTAGTCTCTCAGTCATTATCTGATTTTGTTCATTCATGTTATTTGATTTGTCCCAGTCTGATATGGACTCGAGCTTTTAAGCTTTTAAGCCTTTCAGAGCCCAAGGTAGCATACAGGGGTGCTTTTTTACAGTTCTGTGCTGGCTGACAGTCCTCGTATTGCTCTGCACCACCTCTGTGTAAATTGAACTTGAGAGAAACTTGAGACCAAACAAACATGTATTGATTCTTCCTAGTGGTATTCTTAAGACTGATTTGCCCTTTAATTCCCACCATCTTACATGTTGCTCAGTCTGAACAGCTTTCATCGGGTACATGAGAATTGAGAATAAGGCCAGTCATCCTGCTGACATAAGGCCAGACGTTCTCTACCATAATAATCAAGGTTTGCAACATCAAAAGACGATGAATCATCAGTCTGTGATCCCCTTGATGCTTAGAGCAGGTGGCAGGTTTTTAATCCCTTTAAGGCATTATGCTGATCATATCGATGAGGTGGTAAATATATAGAACGTACCTGGAAAATGTGCTGCGACGGTTGAACACTTTCCAATCCAAGCATATGCTTGCTGTCATTTTGTAGTGCAGACTTGCTGTATGTCTCGTCTTTGTCAACTGTTCCACTCTGTCTTAATGTTGGCTTGTTTTCCTGTCTCTAGTCATGGTCAGACTGAAATAATGTAGATCTGTTAAAAATTCATGTTAATGCAGACTAACTGTAGTTGTCATATTCTAATTTATGGCACAGACCACATATATGTCTTGTTTGCCACACTAACCTGTCTGTGGTGAATTGTGCTGTATGTCTTTATGTCCATGTGTGTCTGTGTGTGGTGTGTCTGTGTGTGGTGTGACTGTAGCTGGCCGGGGCAGTGTTGACAGCCTGCTTTATTTATTTGCTCTATAAAGAAGAGGAAGAGGACTTCGGTACATTGTGATTTAGCTCTAGAGCATCTTTGTGGTATAATCAACTGGAAAGACAAGGTTGGACAGCACTGTGGAAATTTGATGTTTGTCTTCGTGTGACTGTGTGCAGTGAGCTAATTTCAGACTAAATGAACATATTTATGTTCTTACCTGATCTTTTGCTGAGTGTGAAGCATGCACCTGTCTGGCTTTGGCTGTATATTGCAGATTGTTGCTCAGCATGTTGTGACAACGCGCTGCTATGGCTGAAAAGGATGTGGTGAAGGTCAACACATCACAAGAATGGCTTGATTTATCAAAACCTTGCTGCTTCTGCACAATGATGTTGGCGAGAGTGATGGGCTGTATCTGTATTCAGTAGTGCCTCGTTCTGTAAAGTACCAGTGCTGACATGAAAAGGAAAAACACCCACAATGAAATGTGTTTTTACTGTGTATACCAAGGTTTTCCAAATGGCAGTTTATTTTAAATTCAAACCTTCATCATCAGGCTTCAACATATTTTTAGTAAGATAATAACTAGATGTGGGGATAGAATTGTTCAAATTTACTGGAATTTACAGAAGAAGTAATGAAGCTTACACTTCTGTTATTTTTTATTTATCTTTAATTTGGACATGTTTGGACTACATGTTGCTGTAGTTACTTACAATCTAAAATAGACCAGGCTATCATGAGTTGAACATTGAATAGTAGCCTGTTTTTTTTGTTTTCTTATCTACCTCTGAAATAAGAGAGGCTGCATTTCTCGCTTTTCCTCTCTGAGCTTCTACATAGCGGCCTGTGGTGATGGCAGAGAGGGAAAAAGGAAAATCAGAAACTTGCTTCAAGAGAGACACTGATGAGTCAATGCACAATGCTGACTCGCTCAATAAGTCTTTCTGAGAGGGCCTTTAGAAACTCAAAGATTGACTTTGGCCACTTGCCGGTTTATCCATCAAGCATGGCAGGCCTGCAGACTTAGGTCAATATCTGTTCTTCTTCAATATCTGTATGTTTGGGCCTTTTCTATAATAGTCTATAGTATAGTGCTTATGTCTTGTGGATTTAGGGTTAGGGTTAGGTTCTTCTGTGGGCTTACCCAGGTGCCAAAAGATTGTAGGATCAGATCATGTGTCTTTATAAATGTTGGCACCTCCAGATGAATTTGAAACAACAGTGTTGCCTAATTTTACAGGATTTGCACAACATGGTTTTGTTTTCTAAGGACCCGTATTGGAATACAATTTAGGTGTTAATACCAGACTCCCTTTTTCTTTTAATTTTGTATCATTTTCCAACACCAGCTCAAGGTGCAACACTTTTGAACCCACGGCATAATTGTAATTGAGCTTTCTCTTTTTTAAAACCATGTTTGTCAGGGACATTTTTGCTCAAGTCTGACTTTTCTTGAAAAAAAAAAGTGAAGCTATTTACTGAAGCTAATAAATGTGGTTTGGATTTGCGAAACCCCCAACTCCTCATCAAGCATGTGCTTATGCAAGCCTGTGCACACATATGTTGCTGAAATAATGGCTGCTTGACTCCTACATCCCCACAGTAACCAGCTACATACTTTTCCTTGCTAACCCCATCACCTTTAACCCATCTCTATCCCCACGGTCAATAAAATTCAAGCTTCCTGCAGGCCTCCATGGTGACTGAGCAGCGCTTTTTTGACCTAACGCATCCTGTTTTCAGATCTGTGGGATGGTGTTCACCAGCTGCTTGTACAGAAGGATCAAGATGGAGCCTTACTGAGCACACTGGCCTTCAACACACCATCTCCTACAGGCAGATGGAACAATGACTTGCTGACACCTGAACTTCAACCTCTGAACCTTGAACTTTGACCTGTTGATCTAAACCAAATGTTCCAGCTTCAGTTGCAGTCATAAACAAATTGTACCACTGACCAACCAGGCTGAATTCTCTTTTTTTTTTCCCTCTTGAAGAGTGTTGCACTTATGTGACAATATACTTTGACCCAGGTGAACTCATCTGATACCTGACTGTGATCTGGGCTTACTGGAGCAACATGTCTGTGTGCATCATTGCCTTGGCTTAGATGCATGCTTTAGTTTGAGCAGCACTAAAGAGAGGGACACACATACTCATAAATACTTTACTCTGTTCAACTAATGATTATCCAAATCAATTTATCATGTTTTCACTGTACAGAGATTCATATATTAGAGTTTCTGCGGCCTTTCCAGTACTTGAGTAAGCTGAGTACGGACACAGTACACACTGGTGTCACATTTCATGAAGAAAGCTAAATTATGGTTGTTTCTTTTGTGAACACAATGTGCCTCTTTTACAGATCTGCTGGTAAATGATTATGTACTAATTCTGTGCCTGAAATCAGGAAGCTGACAACCCACTGTGATAAACAGCAGCAAATGAAGTCTAGTTTCACTACCTTTATATTTGTAGTTATGTCTGTATTCCTGAATGTGGAACTGCAGGATAGTTATTGAAATGAACTGAACACTACACTCAAGTGTGTTGCTTCAAACATTAAGACATTCCCATAGAATCTAAAAAGTAAAGGAAGAGTGATTTATTTTTTCATATGGTTGCCAGATCCCTGAATGTATAACTCCACCTAGTGGTTGGCACTTGTTGTGTATTATAACTATATGCTGCACTTTGTTGTGTTATTGTTCACCATTGCCAAGACTAAGTACTCTGTAAAGGGACCTAGGATTCGTGTTTGCCCCCCCCCCCAACTGACTTACTGTACAACTGAATGGTGCTAATGTATGTAGATGGTGGTTGAGATCATTAGTAACACTGGCATGTGCTCCAACTACTGACTGTGCTATTCAAAATATTGATATGAAGCCCGTAAATAAATGTTTGAATATTGCTGCATCATCATTGCGCTGTGTTAATGAAAGATACATATTTATAAGTTTCTTTTCTTTTTTTTTTTTAGACAGGCAGCTATGATGCCTTATTTGCTGTTTGGCAGTGCTCTGGTTCGTGAGGTCATGATCATGGGGGCATAATGTCAAGTTAACTTAAGTTTATCAAGGCCTGAATTTGTCCCAGAGTGTTTTACAATTTCTACAGCATGTGACATTTCTTCACACATCCACAGATCTGAGATCTGTGTCAGCTGGAGTAGTAAACCACTAGAGGGAGACAAAGATTTTCCATTTGTGGTGGTTAATCCAATGACCAAGTGGCTTTCCTTAATAGCAGAGGATACTCTTCCTTGACTGTCTTTTCTCTTGGTGGTAAAGATTACATTTTGACAAGGCTGATCTGTTAAAGACCACACACAGCCAAACATGTTTGTTTGATCTCCATGCATCCTGTTGTTTTACTAGTGAGAACCAACTCTCCCTACTCTGCTATTTACTCTACCAAGCAATGCAATTCAAAAAGTAATTGAATTGATTCATGCTAAAATGTGTTCACGTCAACTTTTTGACAAACAGTGATCAGATTGCTCTTCAAAGCGGTCCTGTTCTCAGCGTGTTTTCACCGCCACAGTTTAAAATCTGTCTCTTTGTATTTACTCTGTACCCAGAAGGGTACACGTACAAAAAGCAATCAAAGTCTTGCGAGATACTGTAAGCTGGAATGAGATCTCAGGTTGAGATTGATAACATCGTCATGGAGCGTGTGGGAGAACATTGTGAAAACACTTGTTACGTGTGGGGTCTCCCACAATTCAACATCTGAAAATCCTGTAAGGTTCCCAGTTTAAACCACATTAATTCATGATGTAGCACTGGTGCAGTTTTGTGTGGTTTTAGGGTCTTGTTGAGGCAAAGTCTCCATATATCAAACACTATGCCATACACATACATTATGCATTATTGTTTTGAGCTATATTGTTGCCATGTGACCTAACTGTTTGTGAGTGAAGTACAACTTTTCCTCCCTCTTTGTTTCCCCACAGCTCCAGAATACTTACAAGACACTGCTGGGTCAGAGTGATCTATCACTGTCACCCATTTAGGAAAAAGGGCAAAAAGTTCTGAAAAACTTTGGATGTTCTCCAACACTTTTGGCTTCAGCGCGCCTATAGAGGCTGACAGTCCCTTTGTCTTCATCAGCCATAGGAGGATGGTTCTCATTTCCTGCAGATGTCACACATAGTACGGCACAAAATGGCACAGGGATGCTGACAAGATAGAAACGCACACATACACAACTCAGAGGTTTCATACATTAGCTAGCGGTTTACACCCTTTGCCAGAGGAGACCTATGAAGGAGAATTGGGAACAGCTGGTGAATCACCACTCCCATGTGTTGAGGCCTCTTTGCATCACCAGCAGACACACAAACTATTTGCACCATCCTCATCACACTGTTGCCATAGGGGCGATATTTCAATGGGACAGCTCAAGAACACGTTTCAGTATCATTCATCTGTTGAGTGTTTGCATGTGCAGAGATTACCTGAAGATTTATTTAAAAGAATTTCACATTTCACTTTTCTTGTCGAATAAGCAAAAAGTAAATGTACTGCAGCCATCTCTAAATTCTAAATGCATTTAACTCTCTGCAGTTCTGTGTTTGTCCCCTTGGTATGTCAGCAAGCCATCACACACTCAGGTTGCGGGTTTTCTGTGTCTGTTAGGCGTTTTGTTGTTGAGCTCTCATAGAACACATATTCTTCCATAACACAAGCTATTGTCTCAGTAAGCGCACCTGTGTTTAATATGTGCAGACATACTGAAGGCTCCAGTTGTGGTGATCAAACAACGCAGTTCCTTTAGCATAATAAGATGTGTGGGACAAGACTTCTGTAACACATTTTGTGCTAAATGTAACAAGCCTGAAGGTGCACAAGGGTGGTTGGGAATTCATTGTGTTAGCATGTTTCTTGAAACCACCTCTGTCTACATGTCTGTGTTAAGATCAGGAAGACAATGAGTGTCTTGTGCTGAACTGAAACTTGGATTACATCAGTGTCCAAGAATGGGGTATTTGTCTGGTCATTGTAGCTGACTAGACCTGCCTGAAGCCATGTGAACATACAGACAAAATATAGTAAACACTTCATGAAGAGGGACTTTGAAGTTAAGTCCATCACAATTGTAGACAGCTACAAAGGGGGGTCAGCTTAGGTTGAATGTCAGTTAGCATTTATCAGCTCTTAAAGGGGTCAGGAAATGGTCTTCAAAGCAACATAACAACCAACCAAGGTCCAAAGAGGCTAAATTTTCTGTGCACAAACTGCAGAGTTACATAATTGTTTAATATTAATTTACCTTCACATAAACACTGTGATAGTGCCAGTGTTAAACCGCCGACCAACTGGTGGCTCCAACAACTATATTTATGATTAAAAGTCAAAAAAACATCTGATTTTTTTTGTTGTTTTTTTGCAATTCAAGTCCAGGCGCGTGCGGTTTGGTCAATCCCTTATCAGATTTGATTTCCAAATCCATGTTTACCTTCATACTCTGACTCACCTCTCGCTGAGTTTGTGTCTGGCCTGCAACACATTAGCTCTGGCCAGAAATGTGTTTGACAGATTTCTAGAGGGATCAAAGGAATGGGGAAGGAGATGGCGTGTGTAGATAACTTCAGCACTGGACGTCTAGGCTTAGGAACCCGAAGACCAGCACACCAACAAAAATAAATCAACCTGAATATTTGTCCTTGATTTAGAAAAAAAAATGCTGGTATTTGGCATTTAGAAGTACCAACCTTGACATTTGCTACTTCCAGGCACATGTTTTATTCCATATTTTATAAATTATTTCTTATATATTCACCTTGTGCTATTCATGGTTCTCTGATGCTGCTTCTTGTGTGTGATTTGGATCCAATAATGGTGCAGTTTCCCTTTTTGAATTAATCAAGTACTATGTCTATCCATGTAAGTGCAGTTTGGAGGCACCTTCAGATACAAAGCTTTGAAGACGCTTCAAAAGCACTCGTAACGTCCTAAAACAATAGAAAACCCCCCAACTTTCCCCAGGACAATGGGAAAGTACTGGGTTTCAGTACTTTTCCTATGTGTGTCTTGATAATGGCTTCAGGAGAACTTGAAACCCTAAAGCAGTGGTTCCCATCATAGGGATTGGGACCTAAGAGATTTCAAAATAAATCTCCTGGGGTCAAATTAGGAAAATAGAAAGGCACCGTTTTGTTTAGCAGAGATGCTTAGATCCATGGTTATTTTTTTCTGACTCTCTTTGCTTGTGAATAGCAGGATTATGTCCATACAGTCTGTTGAAGGAATGTATGGTAGCTTTAGGTTTTACGGTTCGTACTGACACGACTAACTACTCATATTTATATTTAGTTTAGGTAGTGAGGCGGATGTAGGGACATGGTTGGTTAGTCTTTCTATTTCTTTGGTCCAGACTGAAATAGGTCAACAATTGTTGGATGGATAGCCATGGAAGTTTGTATAGACGTTTAACGATTGGGCTCAGTGATTTAGGTGATCCTTCAGCACTGACTGAATCCGAGACATAACGTTGCAGTATTTAAACACAGCTATAACATGTCACCCAGTAATTTGAAATGAGGGCTATGAGTGCATACCCCAAACCCCTAAATGTTTCTCACTCGCTTCCCCAGCACCCCTACATTTGAGAAAGCTGTGGTTTCCATGGTGTGTGTGTGTGTGTCACATTGTGTGTGGTAAGGTTTTTGTCCATGGGAGAATGAGTTTAGATGGAAACAAACTTCAGAAAGTGTTTCAAGACAGCGTTTCAAAAGCCTGCTGTCCGATAATGATGATGATCGTCATGTTGATGAGGGTGTTGATTGATACCAAACAGATGGCGGGGTGGCCGCAAGGCTACACAAGCACATTGTGATGGATTGCACTTCCAGCACAGGTACCAGAGCAGTACCTGGTGAAAACAGTGATAAAGCAGGAATTTGTAAAGACGTTGAAATGAAAGACTGCCCTCTGACTGACAGGCCCTGTGAAATATCAAAGTCAGAGTGATGTCCTATTGTGTACTTGACCAGCATCAACCACTTTGATAAATACTGACAGTTAAATTAGCATGCTTACATAATCTAGGCTTGTGTATCAGTGTGTTTGTGTAACACCCATTCTTTGTACCGGATAGATTGTGATTTGTGGTATGTGATCAGATTTGCTTACGTTACGGTGGTGCTCGTTTCCCAGCGTGAGTGAAAGAGAAGTGTCTGTTGCGTCAAAAGAACGTGTTTCAAAGTGATGGCTGTGGTGTTGCTTATATGTGGTAAAGCGAGCCAAAAAGGCTATGGAGTTTCATGCTTCAAGTATGTCAGGAGCGCCGGACTTCAACATGGCTTCTTTGGCGTTCACTGACGGTGTCGTTGCACTGTAATTTATATGGGCTGAGTTGTGTTTCTGTTTAAAGCCACGGTTGGAGTCTGTAAACTTTTACAAGCTGCCTTCAGTCTGCCTCTGGACCCTATGGATTGTTCTGTCGGTTGGTTTGCTCGCACAAAGACCAGCTGCACACTCAGCTATGTTGTGTATTGTGTATTTAAAAAAAAAAAAACTACCCAGAATAAACTGCAACAACCTGTTTAAAAAAACTACTAGTTTATTTACAAAAAACTATTTTGTGCAGTTCTAAGAGGTTATTTATGCGTGCGGTTTTGTGTTTTCTCGTAAGCACTCCATATGATATCAATAATATCTACCTTTGCGTATTGGTTTAGTGGTATTGGTTTAAACAGAGCCGTGAGCTGGAATAGATAAGACTTTTGTATAAATACAGATTACTCTGTCAACCTGTGTTTGTTTATGCTCCAAGACGAATAGAAGAGGAAGAAGCAGATATGATACTCAGAGGGAAAGTATATTTATCATACACACAAAAGAAAGGGGACGAGGAGGGGGGGGCACAGGAAGAAAATAGCACGAGAGGAAGTTTTGCTTCTCCCTCTGAGATTGATGGCATGGGGGAGAGCATGGGAGCGACCTTGACTCGGTCATGAGAGTGGCGGGAGAAAGAAACAGAGAGGGGGAGTCTGTAATCAGTAAACAGGCTCTCGAGTCCCCTTTAGGAAGTAAACTCTTAAAGACTGCGCCATCACAGCGCATTGGCCTTGAGAGGTAAGATAGAGCCAATGAAGACAGATGGCAAATTGGTTGGAAGGGAGGAGAAAGATGTTTGGACACTAAATTCAATAGAGTATTTCAACTAAATGAGCACAGGCATCATACTGCGACGCACATTCTTTGTTTCAAAGAGCAGACTCATTTGCTGAATGGCGTTTTTGCATAACTGCCGGCAGCTTGTGAAACGATTCTCCAAAGATTCCTGCTTAGTTTATCAACTTTACTGTGTAATAAACACAGCACCTTAAAACTTTGCTTTTTACTGAGACAGAGCTTTTTAAGTTAAGGTCTCATATTAAACTTGCATAAATAGTTTTTTAAAGGAGGAATTTGCTGAATCTTTTTTCCTCATGTGTCTAAGTTGGGAAATCATGTCACTTAGTTCTAATTTCTGACATATTTTCACATTTCTGACTCGTAAAGTCGTAGTCTATTATCAACCCTAATGTGTTGAGTTTCGTAACATCCCTCCCAACAATTTGTCTTCTCCAACTTCTCCAGCATCTGTCATCGCTCACATCAGTCCTTATTGGCTGATTATCCCGTATTCCTTTGCTTAAAATACCTCTTAAACAGTCAGAAGAATGTAAACCAAGCATATGGTTTCTTCGTGCCGCGGCTCACCAGGAAATCATGTGTTTACAAAAACGAATATTGTAATTGACAGTTTCGCAGCAGCAGTGCACTCGAGGTATTTATCTTTATCTCAGGCCTGATATGAATGCAATTTGGACATTTATGAAGCTGTAATGCAGGTTCGGAAACATAAACAGTGTATGGCATTTCATGGGAGTGTGATACTGTTTATGCATGCGGCTCTTGAAGCGTCGACCTTCATTTTTTTTCTCTCTGCGGACAGAAAGGTGCGTGTCAGGCCTTAAGGTGTGCAGCTGTGGGAGCTTTACAGTCTTTACATCTGGCTATCCTTTTCAACACTGGCTAAGATGAAACGTGCCTCAATAAGTCAGGATTTATCCAGTGAACATGATTTTGAATGTTGTAGTTGTTGGTCCTGGCAGCTGCTGCGTCCCGTCTGTGAAACATATCTGCAACTAAAATGATTGAAACTGATATAATTTTATGGAGACAGATAGCTTCAGGTTCTGGTTAAATGCACTCATGTAAAGAAGTAATCATACAGGATGACCCCACCCCCCTACCCCCAGTTTGCATGTATGAGGAAACACAATAGTGGATACCCTGCAGAGCAGTCCATAGCTTTGACTTTACCCACCTGGCAGTTTAGCCAGAAAAAAAACAAGTAGGCTTACTTTGGATTGCGTGCACTATTAAATCTGGCAAATGTGGGTGAAATCCGCACTGCCAACCCTTCACCACCGATACTAAAACAACAGTATTTGTCATGCAAGTTATTTCAGTCTGGGATTAGATAAAGAGTTCTAGTTCTTTTTTTCATAAACTGTCCAGCTGGTTTGTTCATTAAAACACCTCGGTTGAAGGGATCAAATTCCCATGTAACCACTTTTTGATTTGAATGTACGTAGGGTAAACAAAATGTATGAAATGCAAACATAATGAAAAACAGAGACAGGGAGAAATGCTTGCCTACCTTCACTGTGCATATTGAAGGTCTGCTTCAACCTGTAAAAGGGGCCTGCAACATAAAATGTGCTAACCACGAATATAAAAAGCCCCACAGAAGTTCATTAATCTCACTCCCCATTCTCTGCCATTGTGAATTTGTGCATTTGGGATGAATTACGGGGTCATAGACGCCAAAAATGGACTCCTACTGTGTGTACTCTATGCTTCATTAAATACATCCGTACACTGTACACCCTCACATATTGTATAGTAGCCCACTGCTGTTGTATAACATGAAAATATAGCTTTAATACCGCTGAGCCTGAAAAAACCGAACAAGCTTCAAAGCAAAGACCTTTGAAAGGCAGCTCTTCTTTTTGGTTTCCCCTCTCAGGTGATTTGAACTCGAAACTACACAGGCACAAGATTTATTGGTGACAGTTTGAACTTTGAGTGTGGTTTGGTGTTCAGACAGTTCAGCAGACATTGGTAAGCTGTTTCTTCTGTGTGGCAAGGAAAGTTTCACCAATGCTGTGGACCGCAAGAGTGTGTGTGTCTGTGTCTGTGTGTGTGTGCGTGTGTGTAGGGAAACTCTGGATGACTCTAAAATGAACATGCCATCACACAGACACTCAAACACATAGACGCAAGCTTCTTGCCCTCTGCCAGAATAGGATCCACGCTACACATAACATAGAGTTAAGAGACCGTCTCTGACACACATGCCTCACATTACTCCTGGCGTCTTCCTTGCTTTTCATAGTGAGCTGTGTATGTTTTTGTGTGTGTGTGTCCAGGCTTATCTATTTACATGCTTTTGCATGAGAGATGTACTCCATGAGAATCCAATTTGCTTCAGTAGTATTTACACTAAAGTGCTGGCCCGAGTCAGCATTAAACATTAGAATAACAGGATTAGGATGAAGTAAAATGAATAGTCGAATGCAGCCAACATGCGATTCTCCTTTCATCCACTAGATGGACTCGGTGCTCTAAATGGCCATATTGGCAGCCCGAGCAGGCAGGCATCCCTTTCTAGCCTCCGTCCTTGTTAGAAGTGTAAACCTTTAACTTACACTGTGTGCTGACGGCTCTGTTGACAACGTGCATCAATGGTTGGACATATGAATCATGTATCCATCAATCCTCAGTAAAACAAGAACAGGCCATAACACAATCATTGTGTGCCTCTGAGGAAATTAGAAACTGTTTGTTCCCTCTACTTATTTCTTATTGGCGTCTTCTGGCCTTGGTATTTATTGTTCTCATTTATGGTTCTCAGAGAATACTGTGTGGAAAATGAAAATAGTCATGTGGTTATGAATAAGTAATCACTTTTTTTTTTTCTCTTTACACAAGGAACAAACACAGAAACAGATGCAGGGGGCAAGTTCACATGGGCACTTAAACAATCACCATGGAGACCGGGATTTAAGCATGTGTGTGTGTGTTTACGCGTGCTTCGTGTGGTAAGCACATGCGTGTGCAGGCTTATGTGTGATGTTTCACAAAAGCTGACCCGACATCTATTACAGAAGTGTCTCACTGTGTAAGGACGAACATGCCTCCATTTGGCGAGCTAAATCAACCGTGCCCGTCTCTGGCCAACTGGTGCTGTGTGATGATAGAGGAACACTGGCGAGGAGAAAAACAGGGTAGGTGTTAGCGATCATCACGCAAGCACAGAAATGGGATCTGAAGGCAGAATTATCTTTATGAATAGAAACAGCCTTGCAAAATCTCCCTTGAATGAATTCCTTAATCTTGCTATTTGACCACTATCAGAGTTCAGATTTTAGCAACGTTATGAACCGTAGCAAACCTGGAAGAAACACGTCTAAGATATAATCTGGGAATCCTTCTCCCAGACGCTTATTGACACGCTTCCATTTTAATTCATTATAACCACTCTGTGCCTCTTGAGACAAAGAGTGTCACAGCCTGCCGCAGGTTTCTGCCAGTGCTCATTATGCAATCCTAAGCTTTGATAATTCCTCCAGTGCACCGTTTAATTAGAAACACATGGCCCTGCGATCGCAGAGGAGCACAGAGCTTCTAATGTCTATACAGCCTGCGCCATGAGTAATTGTTTCTCCCTCGCTAGTGCCGAGCCATTTTTTAACCTGCTGACAGCCAGCAAGCAGGAGGAGGAGGAGAGGAGGAGGAAGGAGAGGAATGAGGAGAGAGATGAGATTAATGAAACCATATCTGAGTTACAGTGCAAGGTTAGGAAAGGGTGTGAGGAGAAGTGAGAAGCAGCGGCTGTAGCTGAGGAGGCCTGCTATATCCTCCTTTTCCCTCCTTTTTCTTTCGTCCTTTTTTTTTTTTTTTTTTGTTCTTTCCTCTCAGCCAGGAGTTGTTAAGAATGAGGGAGGTCCCAGGTGAGCTAGAGACCGACGGAGGCTGACATCATGACAGGACACTTCATCAAAACCTGCAGAGGCTGTTTGGATACCCGCCCGGGCTAAGGAAGAAGTGTTATAGCTTCTCCTATATACTGCCAGGCAATGCAGGAACTCTCTACACTTCACCGGATATGTGATAGGTCATGTAATATGTGTGCAAGAGAAAGACAAAGTGCAGTCATTTCTTTTTTTACTCTGACCAATTGAGGCTATCTTGTAGACATTTAATCTTTTTCCATTACTTGTCACCCCTTTTGCTCTTCATCTGGGACAATTGATTTGTTGCCATGGATATGATATTACTTTTTCCCCCAGCTCACCTTTTGAGTGTGTGTGTTTTTCTTAAGAAGTGCCCTGAGTCACAGGCACACCATATGCACACACACACACTCACTCACACACATATTGCAGCACTCTTGGATGAATGATTATGCAGCAAAGGATTAATTGAGTGGAATTATTAAGTCTTGTCTCCTACAACTTGAAGTGGGAAAGAGGAGGAGCGAAAATAATACTTGATGCTAATGTCTATTTCTGGTAATCCCGTATTTGTAATTGTCTGAGTCTTCATTTGGACACGATTTAACCAATAACATGAGCACTTTAATAGCCTAGTCAATAAACAGAAAATTGTCGTCATTCAATTACTTAGGCCATTTATCAAGCAAAGAAAACAAATATTCGCTTTTTCCAGCTTATCAAATGTGAGATTTTGCAATTTTCTTTGTTTTGTGTGATTTTAAATTCAACATCTTTGGGTTTTTGACTGTTTGTCAGACAAGACAAGCTACTTGAAGACCTCTCCATGAGCTATGGAAAAGTTTTTTTTCATTATTTTATAGACTGAATGTATAATTACTTAATGAAAACTTAACAGTAGCAATGCAAATATATATACAGTCACCAGCTGCAGCCCTACATGACATTAGTTGACTGAATGACTGTAACATAACCCTTGTCTTTACCATCATTTTTCACATTTCCTTCGAGGCGTCTGTAGTTCACACTGAGGACACAAGTTTCTATTCTTGGTGAGTGGATTTCTTCTTGTTATTCATCGTCGTGTCGAACTTTGCCACGCTGTGTTTCACGCCTATCTCCTCTTTGTCAGATGTCAGTCATTCCTGGCCAGCGGGTGCTCCCCTGCTGGGTGGTGTGTAAGCCGAACTCAAATACCCACAGCTGTTCGCAAACATTGTAGATGGAAAGATGGAGGGAGAGCAGAGCGATGTGGAGGAGGAGTGCGGAACTCGAGAGTTGTGAAGTCTCTCAACCTCTCAAAAGTCCCAATTAGCTCTCCCCCGGTCTTTCTGTCTCTCTCTGTGCCCTGTCCAGAATAAGCATTAGGTCGCCGTGGTCGGAGTCCCAGCTCACATGACTCAAATACTCCTCTGTGGGAGCTAACTGTTTGGCACCTTTCAGTTGTGGGTTGGTGATGTCACAGACCCGGACGGCACATCGTTGTCATCGAGAGCCGGACTCCGGGCTGATGTCACAAAACTGGTGTTGTCGTGAGCGAGAGGCGGTGACGGACAGCTTGGTGTGTTTGTATGGCACAGATGGTTGGGGAAGGGAGAGGAGGGGGTGGGGTGGGGGGTGCCTGGGTGCCAGCACGGAAGGTGGCAAAGACGCGTCTTATCAAGTGGTGCCACATGCGGGCTCTGATGTGCCATTGTTACAGGACGTTTTTCTCCCTTTCATCTAATTTTGTCTCCTATTGTGTATTTTTTCCCTATTGTGTCTCTTTGCTTCATTCTTGAAAGTCATTAATTAATTTCTCTTTGGCTTGAGCCTTATTTTGCTCACTCCTGATGTTCTTTGTCTCTCTCTCTCTGTCTTCCTCTCTGGCTCGCTATCTTTTCTCTATCTTTTTCAAATTGCCAGCATGCTTGTCATGGTTTATCGAAGTCTCTCATCATTGCTCTCTTTAGTTCTTTTCCGCAATGTCTCCTCCATTTGTAATTGGAAAGCTTTTTAATCCCTCTCTTTGTCCGTCTCTCAGTTCCTCATGTGTTGTTTCCCCCTCTCCCTCTCTCCCTCTCTCCTTCCCTCCATCCCTCCCATTATTCTTTGTCTGGGATTGTGTCTTTTTCCCCTTTGTGTGCTCTGACAGGCCTCTTCCTCTCATTGATAGTGATGGCAGGCTCAACCCCACTCCATAATGCTGCTGATATTTTTCCCACTGGAGACCCCACTGTTGCTGTTGCCGCTGCTGCTGCTGCACTCCCCTGCATCCTTAAAAAAAAAGCAGAAAAATGGACAGAGACAGCCTTCGTCCCTCCCACCCAATCCATACTTCTCTGTTTCCTCTAGCTCTGCCAAGCTTCTACTGTTCAGCAGGGGAGCAGTTCAACAAGACTGGTTTGTTTTGGAGAGTCACTGGGCCCCAGCTTCATAGAGATTAATGCTTAGACAGACGAGGATGACATTTATGAGGCAAGGACTGGAGTAAAGGATAGGAGATGGGGAAATGGTACAGGGTAATGGTGTTGTATCAAATGTGACCCTTTGCCAACACACACTCCCACTTCAGAGGGAAAGAGAATGAGGGCCAAAGTGTGTTTGCACAATGGAGGAAAGGAGAAAGAGGCCACATCTGTGCCCAAGTCCTCATCCAAGATGAAGTCACCATCACCCTGAGCCATCTTTTCATTTGCCACCTTAGCATCAGCATTCAGTGACACGCTAGTGGTCATTCTGATTGATGGCGATAAACTCCGAGCCAGCAGAGTGTTAAAGTAACTTAATCAAATAATTCATTCCTCAGCTGTTTGCCCAGACGAACCATTAATACATGTATCGACATGGCCTTCAGTGAGGAGCGATCACCGCACTTGAACACACGCAGCAGTCATGAATGCATCCATAAATGTCTCCAATTATATCCGCCCTCTGCAGAATGATGAATACCGCTCAATGGCTGTAAAAAGGTGTTTACTCTATTCTGCGCTCCAACGTGCAAAGTGCACTGCAACAAAGGGTTCGAGGGGAGAAGTTATCAATATAGAGCCAAATTAGAATGGATCTGAGAGGAATTAGAACATGCACACTGCTCTCTCTCCACGCGCCGTGCTCCATCACTCTTCGCAGCCATGTGATCAATGGGGCTGAGACAGTGTAGCCAAGCTGCTATCCATTCTCATTACTGACACCCCTGTCCACTGCTGCTTTCTTCCTCTTGTCCACCAGAGGCAGAGAGAGAGAGAGAGAGACTGTCAGAAGCATTGTTGAAGTGGGTTTGCAATAGTTGAAGATAAGCTTTCAGTTGCCATGTTCATCTTATGGAATATGCGTCTTAGTGTGCAGTTTGTGTCTGAACTTGATGTGACTTCTGCACGTGGTCATGAACCTGAACGGTTGGGTTTGCAGGAGCATCACTGCTGATAAAACAAAAGTCTGTTACAGTGCATTACACATTCATTTTTCTGCACTAAAACATGACTCACTCCCCGTGTCTGTTTAATAATACATGGTATGCAAAAAGCACTGACCTCCAGTTTGTGTATGTGTTTATAGCCTCAATCTATGAGAAGGTCTTTGTGTTATTGTTGCACTGTATCTGCAACACTGTCAAGCAAGAGGAGTGCTGGAAAACTAGAGTGAGCATGAAGGACACAGCATGTAATTCCATCCAAAACATACGAGGAGCATGAATGGCATGACTTCTGTGGCCTTTTGTGCTTCCCCAGTGAAGTCCTGTGGAGTTCAGATTATCATCAGCCCCTCTTTAACAAACATTCCTTCCTCTTCTTTGAAGTTGTTTCTTCTTCCACTGATTAAATTCTATTTCTCAGAGAGTCATCTGTGCCACGTAGTGAGTAATGTTGTACACGTGCATGTACGCACAGTCGCATAAACACATACATTTGTGTACATGCACAAACAACGAACCACATACAGAACAGAGATGCATGCGTTCACAAGACAAAAGGCTTCGCACAATGTGCCTGTATGTGCATGTGCGATAGCCCACAGATGTTCAGATGCAGAGAAGACACAAACGCCTCACAGTTATGAAGCCTCCGCTGTATATTCTCCATAACTGGAGCTTCTGCACATGAACATGCCGTAACACAAGATACATCTTGTCTGTCTTAATTCAATTATTGTGGAATTCAAAATATCCGTGCTTGTTTGTCTTGGTTGACTTACATATTAATCACAATTATGTCAACTAAAATCCCCACTGAGCTTTCTACAAACAGCTCCATTGTGAGTTGGAAGCCTTTAGGGGCAGAAGGGATCAGAGTAATTAGATCGAAAGGACAAATTATTTTTCTACAAACACATCAAAGTGCCGTTGTCATGTATGAAGCTAATTGTTTTGGGGGCATGAGACGGACTACTTGGGAACAAGAAGCCTTTTGTTTTACTGTGTTGTCTTGTGTTGTCAAACACCGAGCTGTTTAAACAGCCAGGGACATTTGATTTGAGTTTAAGAGTACTAGTATGACATATGGCATGGTCCTTGGGGCTTTGTGGGTAATTCAGACATGCCAGAGGCTATGGGAACTGCCAATTGGGAATGTTCAACACTGAGATATCATTTCTCTGTAGAACTTTTTTCTAGTTGGGGTAGCGCCCTCTTGCGCAGCAGACATACAGTATGTATGCTAGGGTGACCTTCGAAGCACCACTTGTGTGGTGGATTCATATGTTATCCCGGTTGCACCTGTGAATAAGGCCAATATCATTATTCACCCGAGAGAAAAAGGAAGTAATGAAATCTTGCATCTGGACTGTTCTAGCAAAACAAAGCGCTGAACATACATAATATCGTATTGTGTTGTCATGTAAATATTTTTGAGTAATCCGACAGTATACCTCTTTTATTAATCCCGTGTGAATTGTTATGACTGAGAACCGGCCACAGCGGCAACAACGAGCATGAAAGGTGATATCAGTTTTGATGAATGCCAAATGCGCGCCGCTGGAAATGGGAGCAATTTCACAAGGGCCGAGGGCTGCACTGAAGCACAGAGTGTCTCTGGTTTCAACCAGTGTTCATTTGGGAGGTGCTGCATTCGATTCATTTGTCCCTGTGTGTCATTTTCATAGACAGGGCAGGTTACTGATGGCTGTGGCGGCGGAGCAGTCCTCCATCATGGCTGACGGGTGTGACAGTAATGCAGACTGTAGCTGCTAATGGGACCGCCGGGACTTTCCGCTGTGTGTGACATCAATCAGTGTCCTCAGCATGCTCACTCAAATGGCTCTCCTCGCTCACTCAACACAGAGCAGATGTCCCAGTCTGATCCTCCAGCACGCATATAAATAATGCCAAATGCATTCTAATGACGTTGTTCTTTTGCTTTGACAAAACGAATCCCCATCATGGCTACAAATGGCTGCAAGGTGTTGGGCGTGGTCTTGCATCCTGTTATTGTTGTTTAACGGGAGTTCAGTGTTTCCTCTGCAATTTTTGACATTTGTCTAGTTGAAATAAAAACTCCACTGGACTGAAATGGATATCAGTCTCTGAAATGATTGGGCCATATCGCTTGTTGACAGCTTGAGAGTTTTATTAGACAAAGTAGAAGTTCAGAAAGCTGGTGTTGTTTTTATATTGAGTTTAAGTGGTTCAGATTAGCAGGCATGCTTACTGCATATTTGTAAACATTGCCAGTTATTTCAAATAAAAGAACAAACAAAACCATCTAAAATGGCAAATTCATGCTTAATCATCCACGCCAGAAGGGTTGATGCATTTGTCTCTGTGGTGCAGCTTGTACTCTGCCGTGGCTCACCTTACTGCACTGTTCCACCAAAGGACGGGAGCCAGTGTCTGGTGGTCCCAGGGGTCCCTCTAAGCAATAAAATGACTCACCTTCACAAAGGGTGCTACAAGTTCTTCAAAGTTAGTTGAGATGTGTCTTTATTCTTTCCCTTTTACCTTGTCCCTCTGGCCAGGTGCTGATTCGACACACCAGTGTCTGTTGGAGCGGAGCATCGATCCTTCCTCCAGTCAGCACGCCCTCGGGGGGGGGCGAGAGGGAATAGAGCGATATGCTTAGAGCAGCATAGCCCTTCTTGTACTAAAAATGCTGAGACAGAGAGCAGATGCGCTGATCTGTGTAAGATACACTCCTGAACACTGCATGATGGACGCGATAGACTGTAACCTTTTGGCAAACTCTCAAGGTGTTTGGTGTGAACAGCTTTCGATCTTGTTGTGGCTCATGTTGCTGTTGTAATCTTTGTACGGAGGGCACAAAGCCTTTACTCTTGACAGTCCAAACAAGCTGCATCCTGCTGCCCTTTTTACTAACTCAAGGAATCTCTGGCTTACTTTAACGCTACCTGATTTCATTGGCGAATTACAGCTTTATTTCCTGTGCACATACAGCTCTGTCACCTCAACCCTTCATGAAAAAGGTACCCCTTTGTTTCACTGTACCAGCTCATTTCCTCCATTTTCACTGTGACGCTGGATTCAAGGCCCACAATTTCCCCACTGCCATCATTCCTACCCACTTCACGCAGACAGGGAGGGCTTTTTGTAGTTGGCCCCCTCCTCCTGTAGGCTGTAATCATCCTGAGAATGGGGTAATTAGGGCCACTGTAGGGTAATTACCAGAGCTTGAGTTGTTTAATTACGGCCTTCTCTGGAGCTGTCTGATGTCAGTGACAGTGGAGGCTCCAGTCGCTGATGGAGTGATTTCATCCTCTTGACTGCAGCAGCATGTGAGGGACAGTGAAAGGAAACGTGGTGGTAGAACGAGTGGGCGTGAGTGGGAGGGATCTCAGGTGTTAAATTGAGAGGGAGAGTGAGAGGTACAGGCATCAAGCAAACGATCAGGGGTTGATAAATAATCATGTGCACAAAGTTCATTTCTGAACATAAGTGCACCGTTGTGTGGTTGTCTGTTGCCATTTTGCTGTTTTTTATTATTCCTCACATGAGGAATCGGTAAGCCCCTTGATGACATCAGTAAAATAAATGAACGGCAGAGATTGCACTGCTTTATCTCGGATTACTTCCATACAGTGCTAAGACGATTAGCAGATTTGAGGATAAGTCATTTAACAGGAAAAACACAATCAATAACAATTTATATAATTGAAAACACAGTTTTAACATCTCAAAATGTAACATTTGCTGCCTTTCTCTGTTATATTGTAGAATAAATATCTTAAGATTTTGGACTGATGGTTAGACAAATCAAATAATTTGAAGACATCGCCTTGAGTCTGATTGGTGTTTTTTGTTTTGCATAGCATTTTCTGATATTTGCTGGCAATTAATTTATTACAAAGAAAGCCAACAGGTGTCTGCAGCTTTGACAATTAACTTTTAGAATCGCATGGCTGCTGCATCTGAGTTGGTTTTGGGAAGAAAAAAAAATTGCATTCAATCTATGTGTTAGATTAGTATTTCAATATATATGTGTTGTTTGGCCTCATGCAGGCTTAACCCTTCAGAGTCTGGGGTAAAACGGCGTTTTTTACTACTTTTCATTTTACCTTTGTGTTTCCCATTAAAACTGCTTAGCTTGCCTTTCTTTGTGTCTTTCTTTTCAGCACAACCTCACCTATTTGATTCTACAAGTATTTATTTATTTTGACATAATATATGGACACACTGTATGTAAAAGTGCAAAAGAAACACAAAATCCGAGTAGGAACTAGTTGGATCTTTGAGGGAGCGGGGGTCTGCGCGGACACCTCCTCTCGTTCGTCTTCACGCGCAGCATCCACTTCATCCTCTGAAAGGAGTCTTCCTCAGAATCAGAATGTTCTTCCCCAGATTCAGCATCTTCTAACTCGTAGAAGAGCTGTAGTGCGCGACTTCGGCTCTTCATAAATTTAGTCTTAATAGGCCGATCGACAAAATCCAAACATTTGTAAAAAGTTTGAAGTGTCCGCTTTCCAACAGTCTTTGAATTGAGCACCTGCGTGCTTGTGTCACAGCTTTACGTTTTCAAACGTGCGACATGTGACTTTGACAACGTGTGGCAGTCCTAGACTCCGAAGGGTTAAATTTGAGACGTATAAACCCTGTTATTCACTATCATGTCCTGTTTCAAACACCAGGGGGCAACATGGGAAACAGCTGTCCATTGGTAGCACAGGTTACCTCTGAGAGAACCAAACATGAACGTGACTTACAATACGAGGCCCTCCCTTTCGTCTCTTCCAACAGGCCATGGATGGCCGTCTTGGACTCCAACAGTAAAGGACCTCTGGACCTGAGGATTTGTGGGGCAAAGGGCAAGAGGTCGTTCCCCAAACTAGGGGAAAGGAATTCACCCAGGCGGCCTGACATTTCCTCAGCTGGAAAGTTGACTGTCTGCACAGTGTCTCAGACCAATCCCAAAATAGCGCGTGGCTCCTGCCCCCTACAGACCACAAGTCAAAACATTCTAGCCAGACTTAGATTAACACACATAATTAAAACCAAGTCCTAATATTTTGACCAAAAGCACAAGGTCAGAAATCTGCATGTAAGGTTTGGATTTAGCTGGACTGGAGGGTTGAAATTCAGTTCAGATCCAACGTTTCAGTCTTGTGTGGTCAGAAATGAAATGGTTCTGCTGGACATATTTGCATGAATGTTTACTAAACATCAACCTCTCCAAATTTTTGATATTCATGACTGGTGATTGAGAGCGTCTGTGATGGTGCGACGACTGTTTGAATCTTTGTTCGGATTCCAACGAGCTGCATGTGAGCTGTGTTTGTATTTCCACTGTACCAGAAGACCCTCGTAACTCAAAACATCAGATGAAGATGTACCGACTGAAAATATTTCCTGACAGATGTGTCGATTGACAGCAGCCCTTTGACCTCTTGAACCCCAACCCCTTCCTCCCATATCGCTAGGTTTGGTAGCATTGACCCCTTTCTGGGACACTCAGGTATTTTTGTGTTGGTTGCAGGAAGTTTATTGAAGCAGCATTTTAGCTCAACTGATCCAAGTTACTCGGCAGCAGGTTGTAACTCTCCTTGTGTCTGTGGGGACTGAATAACAGACATGTGTTTCATATAGTGATCTTCTAACAGATGAGTTACAGTTAATGTGAATGCCGCAGATGTGACATACTATCATTCTTTCATATATTTGGCATGATGCTCGACAGATGTTACAGCATGACAGTGGAAGTCCATTGGGTAACGTAGGTGATAGATAAAGTGGCTGCTTTCCCCAGGCTGACGAACCGCAGTAATGCAGGGAGTTGCCTCTGCTAGAAGACAAGGATGACTGACTACAGCACCTAATGGTAAAAACCGCAAGACCCTAAACCCATGACCCACTCAACTTTTATTTGTTTTCAGTGAGTGTATATTAACACTCTGTGAATGTCAGTCAGGTGGAAATGTTGGTCATATGAGTGTAAAAGGAGGAGACACCAAAGGCTTGTTGGGAAGTGCTATTTCCAGACAGCCTCGCCCTCCCCGGCAGTTAAGACGCAGGGTTGGATGGACCCCCTCAAACATCTTTGACACTCTGCACTCACTATCTCTGTCACCAAGTCTGCTAATGTTTCTTCTACGATGTAGAGACACTGCAGTCTCGCGCCGTAATTTTTAGATTTTGTTCGCACGGTGTTCAGATTTGTTTCAGAGGGACGATACAGGAGCTTTGTAGATAACATTTTTGGCCGAGTCCAACAAGCACTATCTTGTGACAGCTCATCCATATGTTGTGGATTATCTCTGATGTGTTTTCCATGTGTGGCATCCTTTCATAAATAATGAGGCTGCTGGAATTGTTTGAAATGTATTAACTCCCCTTGCTCTGTAAAAGCATTGTAATCACGAGAGTTAAAAAGCTGTTTGTTTGCAGTTGCTTTGATTGGCTGAAGATTGATTGCTCTGCCTATAATTAGTTGCTTCCAGCATAATTACTCTTTGAGTGTCGAAGTTCCCATACAGAAATAACTCCACTGTATTTAGAATGCATCTTTTTTGCCAACATGTTTGCTGCTTACGTACGGTCACCTGGCAGATTTCTCACAGTTCAATAACACCATGCTGTCTCACGGGACTTATTTTTAAACAAAACACACCGCTTTTGAAAGGATTTCAAAGCATTTGAAAGAAGAAGAGGAACTTCATATCAGTGACCTTCCTCAGTTCCAGCCATCTCCCGCATTCGTCTGTGAGTCTTCTCTCCAATTAGTGAGAGAAAAACAACCTAACTCGGAGAACTGAAACAAATTCAATCGTCGAGTGAAAAAAAGCAGCCTCAGTGTTTGATCTCTGCAGGCAACGGTATAAAGAAACCTTCCCTGAAAGGTGTTATCTTTAGAAAAGGCTGCCGCCTCACCTCCTCCACCTCGGTGACCTTGTCATTTGGCTCCTCATCTTATCAGAGGAGGGAATGATGTCAGCACTCATTCCTTTTCACCATAACAAGAGGTGAAACCAGACTCTCCTGCAGCCAGTCAGTTAGAAATAATTAAAGTGGAGGCTCAGTGATTTAACAGGAGACCACAGATCGATAATAGCCTGTAGTGCGAAGACTGAAAATACTGGGTAGGTTTTTTCCAGAAAATAAAAATAAAATAAAAAGCCCTCTCCATGGATTCTGATGTGTTTCCAGTGTCACATGAGGGTCGGTGTAATGCGGATTGCTGCCAAAGTCTGGTTTTTAATTGGCTCCCTTGTGTTGATCATTGGACTGCTCTCTCCTGGACTCCTGAAGCAGCAGTACAGTTCTGCTGCCTCGCTGCCCATTAGAACTGACAGTTTAGCATCCATCACTTAATGTCTCCAATTTCTCATCTTCCCGTCTCAGGGAGAACTCTGAGACTTGTCCGGCTGCTCTACTTTCTCCTCTTCTGTCCTCTTTGTTGAAGCTGTATGGATGTATGCAGAATAGCATTAACCCCGTCGACCAGTGTATGTCAATCAACACAGTGCCTGTCCTTTGTGCATCACGTCACTTTTGCCGAGCGCCTTTGGCTGAGATGAAAAAGCCACCTGACCCCTTTTTAAAGTGGAGCTCCGCTTGCAGCCCTGTGATCGCTCTACCATTTGTGCCCTTCCCCATGGTTTGGGTTTGCCCCCACATTTCACGGCTTCAGACACTCTCACTGAGATCAAACTCCCAAAGTCCGGACCCCCTGCTGGGACTCCCTCTGAAAGTGCTAATGACCCTGTTTGTCTGAGGAGAATCCAGCTCTTCTTCTCCTGTGTCTGCCTCCGCCCTTCCCCCAACTCTGCTCTTAACTTTATAGTGATTACTTTGCCACTTGTGGCCCACTTGCACGACCTCAACTGCCTTCTGGGGCGGAGGACTGTTGAACTTTCACTGTAGGTCAGTGTCTTTGGTGGGAGAATAGTGCTGGTCTTATTTTGCAGGGAACAGACGGAGGGAACACCTGCTGACGTGCTGATGACACAGGTGTTGACATGTCAGTGAACATGTCACATAGTGTAGATTTCTATATTAATACTTGTTAGGCGTACAGCTTTGGATTTAGAAACTTTTTACTGTGTCAGTTTGATAAACCCACAAGGACAAAGTACTGTCAGTAGGAGAGCTATTAAATGTTAACGTCAGTGCTGGCTGGATGTTCACAGCCCAAAAATAAATTAAAATCATAACACGACAAAGGACCAGCTGTATCATTTCCATCTGGCTGTGTTTCAATAACACAAACTATGTAAGGAATCTGATATGAGAGCTGCGGCTGTGTATCCGGTGTTTTGCAGTGATGCGTCTTTCCTCTATGTCAGCGGTTAGGATCGCAGAGAGATCATCTGAACACTGATGATGCTTTCCTGGGCTCAGACCAACTCTATATTATCCCTGAGACTTGAATTTGCCGCTCCCCACCCCCTCTGCTCGAGGCCTCACATTACCATGAGCCCACAAAGTAATTTGTAGACAGATAATTTCAATGACCTCTGACAGCAACAACACATTGTTGGCTGTTGTCCTTGTTTGGCAGAATTACTCTCAGGGGTTCAGCTCGTTGCTAGTTTTGGGGAAACTGGCAGGAGTGTTAGTGGTAGCCCAATTAGTGGTTTTGGCTGATGGGGCCGAGAATCAGTGTTAGTTAGTGGAGTACAATAATGTGCTTCATGTTTCAACATCTACGTAGATACAAGATAACCAGTGTAATGATGAAGACACAGTTTAAAATGTAATTTGGTCGTATTTTCATTGTACCGTGTGTAGAGACACAGTATGTGCAGCAGACTGTGTGGACTGGATGCCATGAAAGGCTCCTGCTCAAATATCAGCAACAGAGAAGCTAGAAATTCACAGAGAACTCAGTTCATTCACTTGTGCAAATGCTGTTTATTTTTTTAGTTGTAATCTCTGATGCTGTCTGTCTCTATTTTAGAAACACCTTAAAGGCTACCTTCTCAACTCCAACTCCGAACTTAAACTTTGAAGGGGGTAGAAGTAGAAATGTGAAAAACAATCCTGCCAAAGACCCTTTAATATTCAGTTATTCATACGGTTATATTATATTATGGCAATGCACTGATGCTGTGTAGACTGCATTACTCGCATCTCCTTCAACAATGGATTGTAGCACATATGATCATTATTATTTCCAGAGAGAGAATATTCACTTTACCCTGAAGGCTGTATTTGTTTTTTGTTCTATAAACTGATTTTGCAATGAGAGGCCTTCTGGACATCTCTCTCCTTTCAGGACAATGGCCATTATGCAAGAATGCTCATACAGATACATTCTTAGACCTTCTGAAGAACTTCTCTGTCTTTACTAATAACATTTCATCTATAAAATGAAAAAAGAATAGAACTATGAAATGCTTGCAATTCAAAGTAGAATATGATTAAAGAAGAAAAACAGTGTAATATATGAAGCAGTTTATGGAGTTTCTTTGTGCAGACATGCTTATGTTTAGTTTTATCCTTATTAGCTGATTCAGAGTTTCAAAAATTATTAGAATTAAATGTTTCCGAACTTTAACCAGAATTTATCTGAATTTTTTCGTTTACATGTGATTCCATCATTGTTGTCATTGTGATATTTTAGGGGATACGATATGCTTGCTAAATGATATACTTTTAAAGACCAAGCAATCAAATCGCATTGTAATGGTTTTCACAAGCAGTCTGCTAAGTCTGATGCTTCTTTTCTCTGGCCTAAGTAAACATTTCTACCCAAAAATACATGAACCAAAACACATACACATACATTGTTTGCCTTCAGAGGCTTATCTGTCTGTTAGTTTATAAGACCATGGTGAGATGCAGTAGTCGATGTTATTTATGGTCTGACAGTTATTTCTAGGCTTTTGTGATCCTCCAATGTGATATCACAATGACCTCTTAACATTTTTGTGGCTGTTTTTATGTGTGGGTAAAGCTGCTCTTGAAAAGGCAGCCATTACTTTTTTATCACTCTCTCGACATAGTTAAGCAATCACATAGTGGTCAGTACAAACTTGCAACACATCCACAATGAGCAAAAAGGCTTCATTTTCAGCACAGGCTGGTATGGGTAAGATCAGAAAGCCAGTGACCGGAATACTTCTTGGTGGATGTCTTGAATTCATAGCAGAGGGTCACTTGTGAATGACTCAAACTTATTTTTTGTGGGTTAGGGGGGGGCATTGCTGCTTCGGTACCTGTGAGAAAACCACTCACTATACTCCAGTCTCCAGTCTGATTAGCCAAGGGTTTGGGTTAAGCACTCTGGATGCTTGTGGTTTTCAATTTAAAAGCTTGACAAGCATCCAAATAATCTTGTGGCCGCCCCAGAATAACTTCTCCACTTGGTGAAATCTGGTATGTGGAGAGAAGCAGAGACGTCCAGTGGTTAATTTCATGCCCCTCGTGTGATTAACCAATCACAGTCAGTGATGAGCCATGGGAAAAGTAAACACTTTCTTTCTTTATAAGAACGTAACTTCCAAGAGCCAAACCTTTAGATGGCTTCCTCCTGTCAGGTTACCTTTAATCTAGCTCGAAGCACAAATTTTGACATTGTGATTAATTTACGAGATGAAATGTTAACCTTTAACATGCTCAGGTTGTTGCTATATTTAAACTGGAAGGTATGAACACAGCTTTTATTCCAACATCTACTATTACTTAACGTAATAAATATTTACATAAAACTACACCAAGAGATGAACAGAAAGCAAAGGTATCTCAAACTGAAAATCAATGTGTGCAATTATTCATTTTGCATACATAAGGATTTTGCAATCACAACAATAATTCAAACCAGTCAGCCTTCAGTAAATACCATAAGATCTGTAGGGCAAACATTCTTCATCACATATCACTAAGAAAGTTACTAAACGAAGTAAAAAAATGAACAAATATTCACACAATATTCTAATATTCTAAACATTTCCCAGACCTTAAAGCAATAAAAACACAAGAACAACTTATTTTACGAGTTTAATAGTTAATGATCATTCTGTGAGTCACATTTAAAAACTCCCTTTTCTTCTGCCTCATCGCTCTGTGCACTGGAGAGCTCCCATCACAGCTGGAATCGATACACTTTTCCAAGGAATGTGATGCACGAATAGATAATTACAGTCACAATGGCACGGGGGAGAAAGCCAATGAGTTGCGCGTGTTCCGTAATTACTCCATAGCATGTGAAAATAAGTGCCCGCGGTGCTGATTCTAGTGCTTCAAGTGTTGGTGTTAAAAGGAGCTGATAATGCCTGCAGAGTCACCGCTAGCTGTGAAACGAAAGTAGGTTAGAGACTGAAAATGTGAGGAAGAGGTGCTGTGGTGACAGTAGTGTATTCTACCACATTATAGAGTGAAAGCAACACTGGGACAACGTTTTAAGTACTAATTAATCCCCCTGCTTTGAGTTTTAGTCAGATTTATTTTAAAGTTTTACTCCATGTGTCCCGGGGGAAAAATGCAAGAGCACTGTTTATTTTATCCACTTTTGGCCTAAGACAGTGAAAGCTTTTTCTATTTGCTGTTTGCTTGAATGCAAAATCGGCGCATCCTTGTTTGACCACCCTCCATCCTCCAGAAGGGGTGATTCTAGGGTGAGGGATGAGGTAGGACTGAGCAATGAGCCATTAGTCATCAAAAATCCCCCATGTGTAACCAACCACGGGTGGTATTGGAGAACGCGGTCAGCGGCTATTTTGTGATCAGCGGTCGATGCCGGGTATCTGTTTTGTTTTACACATGACGGAACGCGAGGACGTCAGCTCAACGCACAAGTCTGACTCCTCCAAGTGTTCGTGATGCAACCCGCCAACTTGAGCGTGACGGCCAAGTGCAGCCACAGGAATCCGTTACAGAGAAGGATAGGCTGATTTTAGACATGGCTCTACGATGCATCAATGAAAAATAACCTTTCAGAAGCCATGCATGTTATCCTCAGGGACGGACTCCACGCCTCCATTGTATGTGTGCTGGATATTGTTAGGGAAAAGAATCAAAACTCAATTCTAAGCTTGAATTGTTTTTCTTCAGCAGAGCCAGAGTCTTTCCTGTAGGTATATGAGTTCACTCTCCAGCAATAGAGGCCTTTGTTGTGGCGTAGTGGCTGTGTTGTAGCCGTACAGCAATACAACAGATCTCCCGTGGGACACTGATTGAGTTTGAAATAGGGCAGGGTAGCCCTGAGGTATCTGAACAGGTTTAATGGACCTGCAGGAGCCCCCTGAGGGCGACGCTGGCTAGTGAGGGTCACACCGGGGTCGTGTTTATTCAGTGAATCTTGGAGTGTGCCGAAAACCACGTGGTTCCTCCTCGCCCCCTTCACCCCATTCACCTATTCCGTGTCTCCAGCCCTGACTGACCATGAGCTGGGCTCAGGCCACATCTGGATGCAATTCCCCTTTAAGCTGATGCAGAAAAATCCTACTGAAATTCTTCAGCCTGGGGGAAATAGGGAGATTTCAATATATCCCAAGTGGAAGGGAGATGACATTGTAAAATGGAACTGCTGTTATTTTCTTTGTTTATTTATTTTTTCAGCGGACCATGGTGTCTGTCAGCCTCAAACGATTGCTTATACTGCGGGCTGTCAAATGTGTGGATTTAGACAAATGTGACATATTTATATGGATATTTGTAGCCCTGTGGGATTTATTTGGAGGGAGCATAGTTTCATATATAAGCCCTGTCTAAAATGAGCAGTCACATTTCATTAAATCCGACCAGATTTTCGAGTACCTGCCAATACTTAACTACACTCCTTATGAGTGATGCAACAGGGGAAAACGGCCGTGCATGTGACAAGCAAAATATGGCATCGAATGTATAACAGAAAAAGAATAAGGTGAGGGAGTCACTGGGTTTTCTATACAGAGCTGTGGCTTAACAACAATAAAAGCAGTGTCTGATCCTCAGTGAAGGCTTGGCACGCTTCTGCAATTTAAAGGCGACCACTACCTATTACGCTGTTAGCTTTGCATTTTATACATAGCTGGAAGAGAGGTAATGTCCACCATTAAAAATCTGAAACACTCCATTCACCATGAAGTTAGTCGTAACATGGTCGTAGCATGGTTTACAGTTCCTCATTAAATTTGATATTTTGGACAAATTCGTGTCAGTAACAAAAATATAATTCACTGAACTCATGACACAAACTGGGACATTTTATTGCTAATGGTTTGCTTGTAATGTCGTGTAAACCATTTTTTTGCTGGAAAAAAAACAAGTTAGCTATAAATTAGATTAAACCAACACACATAACATAGAAATATCACTCACGGCTTTAGTTAGGGTCATCACATATCTGAAATCCACCGGGAGAGTGTGTTTTTAAAGGATGTAAAGGATGATATCACTTTTACACTTTTTATCAGGTTACATTCTGACCAAATATAGCTCTAGCCTTTAACTCACCATCTGTAGTTTCTTTTGCAGACCTCATCGTAAGTCAGTTATATTCTTACACGTGATTTGAATCTCTGACAGTTTTATTTGGAATTATCACATTAACTGATTATTCTGCTGCCCCAATAGTTCAGGCTGATATTGTTGCCAAGTTTCTTTGCCGCCAAGGCTCACAGAAACCAGTGGCTACTCAGTTGGCACACACACACACACAGACTGAGTTTAATTGCTTGTGAAAGCCGTTCATTTGCATTGATGGGCTGTGAACTTCCTCTCACCCTTGGACAGGAGAGCCAAAGAACGTAACTCCCTACTACTACAAGTAGAGGTATTGACTTAAGGTGAAAATCCCTCTAATATGGAAAAGAATATATGCTGACACCTGTCATGTCTTGTAACCCTGAGTACTGAGAAACCAAAGCACATGAAGTGTGTGCATTCACAGATGCTGTCTCTCAGAAAATGGTGTTGATTTGTAATTGTTCTCCGGGCACCAGTTTGTGTGTGTGTGTGTGTGTGTGTGTGTACTAACCCATATGCAGACCATTAGTTTCACTTGATCAGGTGAATGTGAATGTGTGTGAGGGTTTTTATGTATATATGTGCACTGATGTGAGTGTATAATTCAGGGACATCAGTGGTCAAGCCCCAGTGGTCTACTGGGATTTGCGAGGTATCATATTCTGGTTTTGTGATCCGGTATAAGACGCAGACTGACCCGCTAAGACAGCAGATAAATCGAAACCAGCTGGGAGACGTCACTCACTGTTTACTGATATTTATCTCTGACACACACTGATTACATGAACGCTATCAAAGACTCGAGAGCTGATGATGGAGAACGAGTCAGTGAGAGGAAAGTGTCCGACAGGAAAGATTTGGTGAAATAAACAGTGATGGGAAAAGAAAATAGGGGAGCAGAGAGTGCGGGAGAGGGATAAGTATGAGAGATGATTGAGGTGATACGGTCAGTTCACCCATATTACCCATATCATTGTTGTTTTATCTTTTTTAAAGTATCTGTCACTGAGATTTTTGCCTCAACTGAAATACAGTGGAGGTAAATGTCGTCTTATTCATGGTGCTCAGGATTTAAAGTTCTTGAAAATTGTTGACAGTGTGGTTTGTGGATTCTCCACAATCAGGATATTTCATCTTGAAAGACACGCTGCCGTTGTGAGCAATGCAAACAACATCCCTTTCACCTCTATTGAATTTGGGTTTGAGGCAAGTCTCAGCACAGAAAACCAAAAATATATTTTTAGTAATTAGGGAAAACTTAACCTGTAAAAATGTAATCAAGGATCTTTTATTGACGCCGACATGAGTGGCGCATTTTGCTCAGAGCTTCATCAGGCTCATGAAAATGTCACATACAAGTGTGCAAATATTGCACAACTACCTCAGTCAGTGTAAATGCCATAATAACAAAAGAATCAAAAAAATAAAAGAAAAATGATAAAATAAAACTAATCAAATCAAATGGTAAAAGAATACACAATGATAAGATTTAACACAAAATAAAAAATATATATATATTTGCTGGGAAAGATTTTCCCTTTAATAATTACTACCACTCACATTAACTAGCTGCCAGATACAGCAGCAAATCATTGATCAGAAGCAACAGGCAGCCGAGGTTGCATGCTGGGATGACGTACCCGCACGCTTCCCTAGCTTCACCCTCTCATCAGATCATGGGCAACGAGGTCAATGGGCCCAGCATCAGGATCCCCCCACACCGACCGCCGCCACCACCCCCCCCTCTGTCTTTCCTGGCCTGTCCAGACCTCAGCATTATCAGCATTGTCAGATCCACAGACAGCGGCGGTCTGGGACCCTCTCCCTGACCTACCCATCAGCTCCCAGAGGAATTCCACTAATGAGGCACTATGGGGAACAGATGCAGAGGGGGCAGTCTGGGCAAAAACAACCTGCCACAGTCACTTAATGATCACACACACGGTCATGTCACATGAGGCTCTCAGGAAGGTTTGTTTGTGTATGTTTGTATGCATGTGAATGTGATAGAGTAACTATATCTGCTTTTGTTTTTGTGAATCCTCGTACCATGTGTGTAGACTATGCAAGTTGTTATTCTCTTTGATGACTCACTCAATTTATTTATTTTTCCTCCACTTTCATACGTCACAAACTAACATTTTATTCAGCCTGTGTCAATCCTCGTCTTCACTCTGAGGCATTGTGTCTGGAGGAGTGAGGGGAGGCTGCTGAAGGCACCTATGGCCACACAGTACTTTCATTACTACAGGCTTTTATTTCTGTACATATCAGGCAGTAGAGATGCCCGCAGCATCTGGTTTGTAATTTCAGGAGGGGCCGTGCCCTCCAGAACACTCTATCCATCCTTTCCGAACAGATGAAGTGGTTTATTATTACAGCGCGGAAGTAATATCAGTTGCGTTGTGTCCACATGCCAAGAATAATGTCCCGAACATGCCTCGAATCACACATGGTCACTGTTCCGCCCCGCGCACACGCACCCCCGGGAAATGGGCTCATTCTAACTCTCCGGGGTTTCAGGCCTCAACTTCAATCATTGCTGTAAATGTTAGGACATGTTTGTGTTTGTGCAATTGCCTGGCGTGTACTCCAATGCCCTGTGTTGTTTGCATCAATCGTGGTCGGATGGGATTAAAGGGCCAGTTCATAAAAACAAGAGGAGGCTGCCAAGAGCAAACGAGAATGAAGGGAGTGGACTCTTTGCCAAGCGCTTCCAGACTGTAAGGAGTCTTTTGAGAAGTTAAACTCTCATGTAATTAACATAGTTTAGCACTATTTCTGTTGTCTTGGTCAGCCTTCTTTTGATCAGTGTTTATTGTAATGAAGTATGACTGCACTGATATCAAATGTGTTTTCTTTTTTTTAACAGTATCACTCTGCATCAAGGGAATGTGGAGGAGTTAGTTTCATAATAGGGAGGAGGTGGTATATCTGCTCCAGATGTGTGCTGACACACTGTCAAGCCGTTTGATCAGGTACCATGAGGCCCAGCCTCTCTTTCCGTCTGTGTCCATCTCAGTTTGTCTCACACTCTCACTTGTCCTCTCTCTTCCTTGTTCCTTTACTGTCATACCACCTTTTCCTGTTTTACCTCTCGTCTTCCGGCTTCACATGTCCACCACGCAAGCCCTGTTTTTTTTTTCTGCCTGTCCAAAAGAGAAAGATGATCCAGACAATGGAAATGAGCGCATGCCAGCTGTTGGTAGTGATCAGCTCACGCTTACCTCAGACCGAGATCAGGCCACAGATTAAATACGAAACAGAAACTGCATCTGGATGCTGATTCCTTTTCATGAGATTCTGAATTGCTTTTGGCATGGCATCAGCAGAGGCCCCTCTTTCATGTACATATTGAGATTTATGAAGTTCCAGCATATGATAAAAGTTGATTTAGAGACTTTGGCAGGTACAGATTGTGAAATACAGATCAGGGTTGACTTCAGAGATATCATAAAGAATTGTTTGGTGATTTTATTTTATTTTTTTAAAGGTCTTTCTTCTCTACCATCTTTAATTGGACAGTGATACAGTATGAATGACATGAATTAAAGTAAATATATTATATAATTATGGCATTTTATTCTCAGTAAAGCACACATTTTTTTCTAGAACTGGAAAACATTCTAGCTTTCTAATACGTATCAGGTTTAAATTTACTCCATGATTATTTTCCACAACTTATCTGTTTCTCACTTAACAGCACGGTTTATGTGTCTAGACACATTTCTAATGGTCTGCAGTACCTTCCATTTACAAGTATCATTAGCACTTTCCTGGCAGGAAACAAGAGTTGAAATGCCAACTCAACAGTGTGGCACAATGAAATCTGCCCAAAACAACTGGGCCCACCCAAATCTAAACAGTTTAACAATGTGACAATGAGAATGTAACACAGAAGGTGCTCCGTAGCTCCACCGTTGTTCTGTGCTGTAAATGTCTCACGGGGAAACGTGAGCACACTGAGAGTGAAAAGTCATTGGCATTGTAACTCAATAAGACAAATTTTGTGATTGCGGTTCAACTTCCAAAAACATAACAAGTCCCCCCTGATTAGCCTTCTGCAAAATCCCTCAGCGTTACTTGAGCGAGACCTCAATGACTGACAACCTTCTCAAGCTGCCCAATCAGCACAATGGAAATGAGACTTGGCAAGTCTTTACAGATTTTTAACAGCCCTGTAATCATATCGATTGGCCTCAAGGTCTGAGGGTCTACATTGATTGAGTCATAAATAAGAGGCATGTCCCACCGAGAGGGATTATACAACAAACAGCTTCTGAATTTGAGCGTTTGAAGCGGGCAGGTGAAATCACCATGAAATTTGTAGAGATTGACCCAAAGGCTGGGGTTAACTGACTTTAAAACTATAATCTCCGAACCAATGTGCTGTTGGGGTCGCCTTTGTGACTGAATAATCGAAGATGCACTGGGAGGAAATGAGGGAATCAGTTTCGTGGGATTGGGTTATCTAAGTAGAAAATTACACTATTGATTTTCATTAAAGCGCCCGGCCACATGTGAGAGGGAATTCATTAAGAGGAATTCTTTTTAGGTCGGCTTGTCTGCACTTTGTTCTTTCCTCACACTGTCTTTTTCTCTTTGCATTTGTTGCTCTCTGTCTCTTTTTCTCATGGCTTATAGTTTGGCAAAATAGTATGGAAGTAAATGAATGCTGTAAGGAACTGAATCGCATAAGTAACTGAATAGTTAACTGTGAAATGTATTCACTACTGGAAACTTAATGCTGGAATTGACATACAGCTGAACTTACAGCACTGAAATTTTTTACTTGGAAGACTATCTTATTTGGTTTGATATTGAATTGAATTACTTTAAATTGAACTCCTAAATTCAAGATTAAAAACTTTACTGATAATGGAATCAATCTGTCCATTCAGGTTATGCTCTGTCAGCCATATGTTTTAAGAGAGAGAAGTTCAGATGAATGACTAAAAACTTTTTAAAAAACCATGAAAATACATGCAGAAATTTTAAAGATGGTTCAACCCAGTTTTATTAGTGATATTGAAATTTCAATATTAGTTACAAAGTAAATGTACTGTTAGATATTCAGTTGCATATAAAATTCTAATTATTATGGCCTTTCTTTGCTTCCATAGTCAGTGCCCATTAAGTGCCTTCCAGTCAAATCATCCAGGTGACTGCAGTGTGCTCCTCTGAAAGAAAAAAAAAAAGTACATAAGGAATTTCAGAGCCTCTTCTTGTAAAACTGTCCTGTCAGAGCAGTTATCAGACCCCCTGCTTCGGTTTCTAATCTTCAAAGGCTTGACTTGCATTCCTTAGTGTTTTTTCGAGAATATTTTGCGTCTGCAAACGTTCCCACCTCTGCGTCCGGTTTCATGTTTCTCTCCATTATGAAACCTCCCTCGTAGCTGAGCATGAGTGACGGGACGGTGCTAATGCAAGGTGTCTCATACTGAAGCCAGATCAAATCTCACCGTGTCATAGACACATTACAGTCTTGAAATGTCTTCATTGTATGATTGGACAGATTATTATCAAAGACATACTCATAAGATAAAGAGCTACAACAAATACAATGTGCCCTCTGTATTTTCGCCTGCCTGGAAAGCCAATATCAGTTACGCTGCAGGTTCACTTTGCATGATTTTGATCCAGCGCTAGAGGAACAGTTGCTGCTGAAGGTTATGTGGAGTTTTTTGGTGAAATTGATATTTCAGCGCCCAAGATTTCATTCTGGATGAGGTGTTTTGGACAGAGGAATACAGGCTTGTATGTACTTTACCTAACCCCTGTAACCTTTTCCAAAGTGTGAGCTCACAGGACTTCAAGTACCAATGATTGAACTTAAGTCAAAGTGATAGACCTCTTGAGCGGAATGATGAAACAGCACCTTTTGACCTATGGGATTGTTCAAGCTCTTTTACTAGTGCAGCAGGGTGTAAGTCATAATGTCAGGTTCCCTAATCCAGGGTGCATGCATCTTCTGCTACACGTGAACCGTCCCCCTCAAACCCGATGACCTCTGCACTAATACAGGTAACACCGTAGTAATACCGATATTGAGGCTGCTTTGGTTGTAGGTATCGAAAGGAGAGCAAGGCAGACAGAAAAGCGCTTTGCTGGGGCATGGGAATCAATGGCTAGGTGGACAGAAGGCCAATGCAATCAGGGAGCCGAATGAAGCGGGCTCAAAGGCTGCTGAGCCAGCACCAACGTACAGAGAGGGAGTCATTTGGAAATGGGTGCCTTCTACTTGTCCTCTGGGCAGCAAACACAACAAAGCTACAAGCATTACAAGCAGCAGTACAAGCATTACATTTTCTCCCAATAGTTAATCTCCATCATGCACATACACCCTCCTCTCCTCACAGCACTCAAAGCATAGCCTGGCTCTATTTATTAATAAGAGCCCCTGAGACAGAGATGGATGAATTCCATTTTGATTTCAGTGCAGTTTTATTTGAGAGGAAAAATAGCTGCAGAGGGAAAAGTGACATTTTTTTTGCGTAAATGAACTTGTTCATAGAACTGCTGGTAAATGAGAAAAACATTGAGGTATTTGCAGGTTGAGGTCACTTGGACTGTTGTACAATGTCATCACATCTGTCCTTTTAAGGGTGTGTGCTTGTGGATATAGTGTGTGTTTGTTTGCATGCTGCTTGCATATGTTTTTGTGGCGCTGTGCATGTTTATGCGTTTGCATGTGTGGAGCATTCTAACCTGGCTTGTTAAAAGCTGTGACAGAGCTCTGCTAGATTTCCATGTTCACTTTTAAACATCAGCACACACTGGATGCTCTGCAGCTGCGCCTCCCTGCCTCGATGCGAAATCTGTGCTTTAGTATGGGAAATCTCAACATACTGTAGGCGCCTGATGGGGAAATTCGTTTCGTAAAAGGTCTCAGACTCCGACACTTTGATTTTCTCTGGGAGCTTTCACTTAAGGGTGGTCCAACTGAATGCAGTGAGGTCACTACTTTCATTCATTTCCAATGAAAGCATGGGTGGTGTGGTTGTTGTAGACCACAGACAGTAGTACTTAGTGTAAAATCAGTCAAAGACTAAACAGGTCCCGCAGCGGAACAGGCAAAATGGCCAATATAGGCTCCTCTTGTTGGAATAATACAGGATTGTTTTCTTTTTGAGATCTCTGCTGGCTGGCCAGCGCTGGCATGCTGTTTTCCTGTTAAGTCTCGGTTGAGGTCTCTGTCCTCTGGCTCCATTGTATACTCAGCCTCATCTGTGAGCACAGTGGGAATTTTTCATAAGCCATGTGTACACTGCAGAGATTCTGATGTGCGTACGGGTACCTGACCTTAAAAATGTGCATGCGCTAGGAGAATTATGTATTTTTGCGTGTTGTAGGCCAAAGCCTGACCCTGTGCAGGAAAAGCCATTGTTGTTTTGACATTTTCTTTGGGAATTGGAATTTATGAGAAAAAGTTTCGAGGGAGATAACCTATAGAGATACCAAGAATCTGACTCTAATTATAACCTGAATGACATTTTCTTCACACTTGATACTATAACACAAAGAAATCAGAGGTCAACTGCAGATTCATTCAGCTTTTTATACTGTGTGTAAACCTCCAATAATATTGTTTCCCCTTGCAGGAAATTACCATAATTGCAAAACAATCATTCCATATCCTTAGGAACTATCTGCAGTGCCAATAAATCAGTTTAGTTTAAAGGTATAATTCATAGAAATTGACACTGTGTATTGAGTAGTGAATCCCTGTGTTTAGAACTAGAAAAATGGAAGAAATCCAAGGCCCTTTTACTAATGTCATATTCAAATAATCCAACTGCTTCTGTTATTTGTTTGACAATATCTATGTTTGTTTATTTGCAGCCAAGAGATATAGTCTAAATTAACATGTACAGTATTTACAAAGCATTTCTGTAATTAAAACGTGCCCATGTCCTTGTGACACTCCTGCATGATGACATTAATTACCTGTTTGTCCCACCACCACTTCACAATGAACCGAAAACGTTTTTACACTTTTTATAATATGTTGTTTTGCTCAGTGGCTACAGCAAAGCGTCTTTCACCACCACTCAGTCTGAAACACATCGCTCTTTAATTTATGACTGGCTAATATATTTGAGCTCAGGACAACTCTGTCTACACATTAAGTCAAAATCAGCCATTTTTACATTTAGACAATTTCAAAGTAAATGTCTCACATTTGTACAGTGAGAAATGGCTTTCTTTCTGAAATGAAATGCATTTGATTCCTATTTCTGCATGAGATATGTCTTTTCAAGCCAATAAACAATGTTCTGACATCAACCAAAGTTTTACAGTTTTGTTTGGTCCCCCAAAATGTTTTTGGTCGGATTTTGATTTATTTTTGGCTTACAGTAGCTTGAATTGTTCTACAAAGTTGAACAGGGAAATGATGATGTGCCCTTTAACCGGTATATTTTTTATTTTCTAAAACATCAACCATTTCAACACTTTTGCGTTATTTATTTGATGGTTAGTCGATTTTGTGTTTTGACCACTTCTGAACTCATCATCATTCATATCTAGGTATACATCCATGTACTTCATTCTCCTTCTGTAGCCCCTTAATTTTGCTCTCAGTGTTCACCGGATTGATTAACCTTAAAATGTACAAAGTTTTCTCCTGGGGGAGTGTGCACCCTAGAGGGTCTGAGGTCTCCCCACCGCAGTCTTACAAAATCCTGTGGGATACACTGTTCTGTATGTATGATCCGCATTGGAAACATAGTTACCTTGAATATATTTTAGCAGAACATTTATAACTAAATCGAGACTGTTGGCCGATTAGATAAATATAATACTAAATAATGAAAATCTCATTAGAGGTTTTAGTAATAGACTCTTGAAGTGTGTCAGCTGAATTACTGTACAGTGGCTGTGTGTTAGTGTGTGTGAGAGAGAGAGCGTGTGTGCTTGCAGGGTTAAATGACTGACTGGGCAGTGTGAAAGCACATTGTGGTAACTCCACTCAGGTCAAACTCTCTCCAGGGACTCTAAGTGGAAAGTGAATGCTGCCAGTTTGGACACTGGGCTATGACAACTGCTCTCAGCAGCATCTCATCTGACAGACCTATTAGTACTGACGCCAACTCACATGCACAGAAACGGCGGACAGACAGAGAGTATAAACATAGAGTAGAGTTGGGAGAAGCTGTGCTTTAAAACAAAGTACAGCCGAAAACCTTGACATCTGTCAAATGCAAGAACACACATCGTCATTGCGCAGTGAAGGGCACATTTCATATTGTGCCTCCTTAAATACAAACCTTGGACCACAGGGTGAGAGACGTTTGTGTTTCATTTCCGTTCACATGCTGTTTGCCAATGGCAGTGTCTTCCCCACAAAGAGGAAATTGAAACATCAAACCCCTGCGATTATCCAGAATATAATTATTTTCAATTGATGTACGACATAGAGAATGGTCACTCTCGGCTGAGGTGTCATTGGGTTTCATGAAGAAAAATTAATTAAATTAAGAAATATCTGGTTACACTATCCAAAATAGCTCGTAACTTATGGTAGTTAGCTAAAATTGTCCATGGCACGTTGAAATCTAGGTTTTAACCAACACACTTCTGTTCACATGGAGGGAGAAGTGTTTGGCAGCACAGACCAAGGATTAGACAAGCTCCAGCCCTTTTGCATTTCCTCTGCCCTCATTTGATTGTTTTCAACAGGCGTCCCTCTAATGACTTCAAACAAATGTTGTGCCGCCAAAGCAAGGCAGAACCCAGTGCCCCGTTTTAATCATTTATGGCACAATAAATGAGAGACAGAAAATGGAGAAGAGACTGTCACTTGGAACCTCACACATAGATTAAATGATGCAAGCACTTTGTAGGTTTCTTTTCTAAGTGGCTTGATTTTGTTTGTGCTCAAGCTTCTTTTAATGCCTCCGAGTGTATTGCGCACAGTTTTGTTTGTTAATGGGAAGCTCTTTGTGGATTAGAACTTGGATCTTAGTTATTTATGCAGACTTGCAGTTGTTTACTGCTAAGTATTTGATTAATGTGTTCAGTTTTCAGCTATTAATTTTTTGTGTGTGTTGCGTCTTTGATGGCGTGCTTCAGGCTTCGTTCCAGAGCCAGCCATTCGTGTACGTTGTCGTAGTTCTGGACTGTATGATCGGAGATCTTGATTTGTGCCGCCTCGCTCTCAATCATCTATTCTGGCTTTGGCTCGTCTGGCTGATGTTGTTGCTCAGACACCCAGGTGTTTCTCATCAGTTCCATAAGAGGGAGTTTACTACTCACCTAAACCTTTCCATACGTAGAGGTGCCTTTTTTCCTCTGCTCAGGTTTCATCTTACTGGCACTGCTGAACTTTGAACAGAAAGCTTCGCCTTTAGACCTGGAGTTTGTTAGGGCTCCAGAAATCCAAGATGGAAGAAGGAGCTGTTGAGGGTTGTTGCGATCTGTTAGTTTGTAATGAGTCTTGTCCTACTTCACTCACTGATTTCTCTGTAGTCCGTCATAAAGCTACTGCTTTATGGTTCACATGACACTGGAAAACCTGCTGCACCTAACTACAGTAGTCACTCACTATATTAAACCAGGCTCTTGCCAAACCTAATTTTGGAATCTGTTCTATAATCCTGGCATTAGTTATTGGTTCGGGTGTCCTGTTGCTACAACCTACCGGCGCCCAATTGTCCCCATAAAGCCAAAGGCAAGATCAAAGCTTTTTGCAGGCTTCGCATTTATAGATTTGCAATCAGGGGTCTGTATGCGTAGCTACAGCTGTGCTGTGAAGGAACAAGCCCACTCTGAACCATTTAGTTTTTAGATGATCTGAAATTACACAACTAAATAGCAGTCACCGCTAAATATAATGCATCTTTTGAATGTAACAAATGAAATCATATAGTTTTAGGTATCCCAGTAATGTAGCTGTTATCACTAGATGTGAACTACCGCAAACTGGTCCTGTCTTCTAGATAGAGGTGAATTGACTTTATCAGTGAAATACTGATTAAAATATTTGTTATTGTCAGCGATGAAACAAAGGAATGTGCTTGATCAACACATTTTTGATCCATATAATTTCATACTTTCCTAAAGATGCTCCTTTGTTTAGAGTTATGTAGCTTAACAAAATATGTCTAACATCAATTCTGATAATGTTTTAATAGTAGTTTGTAGCACTCACAAGTTGGATTTCTCTGAACTGTGCTGTGGTATTTGAGATATGATATTGTCTTCCTTTTCCTTTTTATTCCTCTTCTTTTTCTTCTCATCATTATAGAATTACAAGAGTCCTTTTCCCCACCAGATATCCCATCATAACCCATCATCTGTTTTTATATTAGGACATTGTCTTTATAATAATCTGTCCTGAGCCACATATCCTTATTTCTGTCAGATGTTACGAGACTTAGAGTTAATCTGCCATGTGTTATAATGGTTAGCAGACAGCTGTCAGTTCAACACCACTCAGTATTGTGAGAGAGGGCACTCAACCTTCACAGGGGCCACTGGCCAGTACTTCAAGTTATTACAGAGCCTGGCTGAATTCACGCCTCTCTGTTTAACAGCCCTTGGCCCCACTTTTAGGAAATCGGGCCCGTCCTTTTCATTGGTGCACCTGGACCAATTTTATTTGGTTCGGCTGGAAATATTCAAGGTGCAAGGAAAGGGGACATTTGCGGAGCCGTGGTGGAATGAGCCTCTTGGCTTATATTGTCCCGAGTAATGCCAGAGTACTTTTTCATTACTTCCCCAAACAGAAATTATTTTCTGGTGCTCAGTTTGGTTGTTACATTGACAGGGTGAAGAGGCTGGGGATTGTTTAGCTGCTGTGGGAGAGTTTTCTTTTATGGGACAGTGACCTACAGTGCTGTGCAAAAGTTTTAGGCAGTTGTGAAGAAATGCTGTAAAGTAAGAACGCCCTCAAAAAAATTAAATATGAAATTTTATTGTTATTTTTTATCAACTTACAAAATGCGTTTTACAAAAAGTGAGTGAAGAGAAGAAATCAAAATTTCAAAAACAAATCAGTATTTGGCGTGACCACCCATTGCCTTCAAAACAGCATCCGTTCTTCTCGACACACTTGCACACAGTTTTTGCAGGAACTTGGCAGGTAGGTTGTTCCAAATATCTTGGAGAACTAACCACAGATCTTTTTGTGGCTGTAGGCTGCCTCGAATCCTTGGATGATGTTGAGATCAGGGCTCTATGCGGGCCACACCATCACTTTCAGGACTCCTTGTTCTTCTTTACACTTAAGGAAGGGGTCAATCTGATGTTTTCGTGCATAGTTGAATTGCTCTGCATGTTTCCACATCATAGATTTGGCTTTTTTGCCACAATACTTCCATGAAGACCACTTCTGGTCAGACTCCCCCAGGCAGTAGTGGGTGTACCTGGATCCCACTGGTTTCTGCTAGTTGGCACTGCTGGACATCTTCTGATTTTGAAGGGCAGCATAACTTGTCTTTCATCTGCTTTTTTCTTAGCCGACCACTTTTCTGCAGGCCTCAACCTTGCCCATTTCTTTGTGCTTCTTCAAAAGAGCTTGAACAGCACATCTTGAAACCCCAGTATGCTTTGAAATCTTTGCCTGGAAGAGACCTTACTGATGCATTACAATTACCTTGTGTCTTGTTGCTGTGCTCAGTCTTGTGACAGTCTTACGACCTGTGACAAACTCACATTGGTAACAGAGTTTGGCTGTTCATCACCCAGTTTTAAGCCTCCTACACAGCTGTTTCGGCTTCAGTTGATGACTGTGTCTCAACCCACATATGAAATTTATGATCATTAGCACATGTTTGGTATAATTGGTTAATCATACACCTGACTATGATCCTACAATATCCCTGAATTTGAACGTGTACCCAGATGAATTGATGCTGTTTTGAAGGCAAAGAGTGGTCACACCAAATATTGATTTGATTCAGATTTTCTTCTGTTACTTTGCATTTTGTAAATCGATAAGAATAAACAAGTAAATTTTATATTTTTGAAAGCATTCTTACTTTACAGCATCTCTTCACACCTGCCCAAAACTTTTGCACACTTTCCCCAAGAGAGCATTTATGGATATATCCTCGTCTCTTTCCCTCTTCCCAAGTCACATCAAAACCTCAAGCACTTTCTTACAAGTTTCTTGCCCTACCGTGTTACTCATTTTAGTCATTCCTTTAATTGTACCAAACATACTTCGTTGAAAACCACAAAGTCTTAAAAAAAAATCACTGGCCAAGAAATGGCATGGCCGGCAGTCTTGAAACAAGCACTGCATTTGCACACACGCACACACAAACACTCATGCACACATCTGGTTTCAGTTTCAAATGCCTTTCCTCATATATTTCCCCCCGTTCATCTTCACACACAATAGTCTTTTTATCCCTTCTAAATCTGGCACTACTCGACCACAGTATAGGCCAATGAATCGCAACATGTCATCAGCATAATTAAGCCATTTAGCTCAGAGAACTGAATGTGTCATGCATTTCATACGATGCCTAACATTTCCTCATATAGATCAGGTGAAGTATTTTGGTTGCCTTTTAAGAAAGGCACGGAGGAAAATAAGGAGTCTTCAGTGGCTGTGGCATTTCACAAAAGGCAATTACCATCAATCATGTAGAATTCTGTGTCAAGGTGGCCTGGAGTTGAGTCCTGCACCGTGGGGACAGCGTTCTGACAGTGACATAGGATCTTCTATCGGCTACAAGCAGGAACGTAGAAGATGAAAGATCCTATTGGACCTAATGGGGGCCATGGTCTGGAATGTAATGCATGGCCATTGACTATCATTATGCCCTTGAAAAGCCAATAAACTGCTGTAGGACACAGATCATTATATGTCATTAGAACCAAGCTCATTCCTTTCATCTAAACACATTAAATTATACTGTACCCTTTTAGCAACTGGCGCAGACTCTTTAGGAACAAAAGCCTTTGAGTAAAATAAGGTTAAAGTTAACAAATGACATCATATACAGGGAGGAAGGATGTTTGCACTAAATTTCCTGTCAACGTAACATCAACGAGCTCTCCTTCCCAAAAGCATATCCTCTTTCTCGTCTATCATTTTCCACTCGACACTTCGTGCCACTGCTGTATTGTACACACTAAAAGTGACTGCATAAATATAATAATCAGCTGTTTCCAAGTATCTTCCTGTGAGTGTTTACAGTCCCACTGAAGGAAAATGACAGATCCCACTTCTGTTTTTCCCGCCCTCGGCACAGAGCATTCCACAGTTCTGCAGAGGTGTTGACTAATTAGTCACCTGACCTTCGAGGTCAAAGGTTGCCGGTGCACCCAGCCTCAGGGGAACCCAGTGATATTTTAAGGAGTTTTGATTGTGGATACTTAAAACAGAAGAAACACCCTCAAGGCTCTGCGGGCTGCCTTAAGTGCATTACCTAGGTCAAATAATGACAGGTGATAGGTATCAAGATGGAGCTGTTGCGCTTTTTTGACCGCTGCTGCTCTGCTTCCCCAAAGCTCTGAGGTAAGGAAAAAAGCTTTTAGTTGATGATGCAAGGGGAAAGGGGCAGTCCTTCAAACAGTGACCTGGAATAGTTGCTCCTGGCTGGGGTTGAGAATTGCAGCACATTCCCTGCCTGGACTGGAGAGGCCCAGGGGACAAAGGGGATAATGGCTTACCATAGCACCTACAGCCTAATCACAGCCTCTCTTCTCTAACAGTTAACTGTTTATTTCTGCAATGAAAAACTGAACCCCATTGCCTATACAACTTAATAGCAGTGGCACTGCAAAACAGCATTAGAGGTGCAGAACTGCACAATATGAACGTGATTCCCAGGGATACTAACTGTAACAATTATACCACACAAACATTGACTTGGGTGAATTCTATTTATATAACTAACTAACTAACAAACTCTTGATAGTATTGCTCTTACTACAACCCCATGCACACCACTTGTTGCATGTAGAGAATCCCATAGCTACAGTTGCTAAGCCATCATTGGACAATAACTGTTCAGGGCAGCAGCTTAGCAAATGGTCAATTCAGCTTGAGCAAAAACTCAGTAAGAGCAACAAAGGAAGGATCTTTCTTTCAGGACATAAAGACATGAAATATGTGCCTTATGTACACAGTAGACAGGAGCATAATTAGTAGAATAATGATAGTAAATAAATAAAGTACATAATGTGTGACATTAAGTAAAGGTTAGGTGTAATAACTCAAAGAGTTTTGGTCTAAGTGCATTTGAACACAATTAGAAATGCTGCTGGTGAAACCAGAGTCCTTGGGTACATAGAAAGATCATAGAAAGACCCGAGTCAACACAGACAGTCACAGAGTGAGTGAGAAAACAGGTGTGACAAAGTGGAAAAAAAAAAGCCATAACCTACAAACATGGAAACCCCATTTACAAGCCCTGGCCTCTTCATTATAGATCTGCCTGTATATCTTCCCCACTTTTTGACAGGTGATACCTGACATGCATAAATCCATAACATTCCTTCCCACTGATCTCCCACTGTATCTTTACTACTCGCCACCCAGGTGGAATATATAGCTGTACATATTGGAGGTCTTTGAGTGAATGCTCTCACTCTCCTTTGCCCCACAGGTGTTTGAACATAGTGCAGATGACCTGCCACACCATTAAAATGTGTCAAAGTACAATCTGTGATTTACTTGAGTCTGTTCTGATGCATATGGCGTTTTGGGTGTTAACTGTGTCTTTCGAATAATTTAGTTATTTTCCACGACTTAACCTTTGGCTCACTGGAGAAATATTTGAAAGATTGATGCCCCTCTGTAGAGCAGTATGAAAAGGGCTGATTTGAACTGTCTCACTGTACCTTAATCTGGATGTAACAGCTCAAGGTGTGCTGAGACCACAGTTTTGGTGGTTTGTGGGTGAAAAATTAGAGTCCCAGTCGCCTTTGCAGTGCTGCTGCATCCTTGATAAGTGTCCTTGTGTTGTTGCTGCAGCCACAGTCTTTCTGTGGTGGCCGCAGTGCAGCACATTATTTTGTTTTCCTTTGGATGCTGAATGTGTTTGGACGTTGGACAGTTAATTAATCCTCTGACATAGAAACAAAATGAGAAAGTGAAAAATTTTGGCCTAAAGCAGTCATCTTGAGTTAAAAGTCATTATCATTTGTATTATTAATGACTCAATAAGTATTAAATTTGATACTAACTGAACTCTTTTCTTCATAATATTGGTTTTTGAGTGTAATATCAATTTTGCCACCACTGACAATTATCAGTTGTAAACCATAAATATGTTTTACCCCTGCTCTACATTGGAACCCTGGGGTTTGCCTCCCACTGTTTCTAAATCCACATTTTAAGCAGCAGTGTTATTGCACAGTGAGCCTGAGCAGCAGGAGGTTTACTGAGTGTGTAAAGCATCAGGAGGCCACACAGACAGTAATAAGTCTGCTCTATCCTGACTGATTGGACCGCTTTATTACAGCAACCAGAGAGTGCTGGAGTCCCCTCGAGGGACACATACCTATATGCATGATGGATGGAGATTTTAGTCGAAACAGAACCCCTGTTCGCTTTGGGGAAAGAAAAAGTTTCTCACTTTTATTGATGAGTATCTTTGAACAGGACTTTTTGGCCAGTGCGTGAACAATTAAGGTGAATGGAACGTCAGGAGTTGGAGCTGATAAGATATCGAGGGTTTAGGGAAGGCAGGTTTCTCAGGGTTATTTGTTTCCTCTCCGTCTGCCGAGGACTCGAGTGAATGAGCTCCTCTGTGAGGAGAGGACGAGCAGTTAGGAAGTTTGGAAAGTGTGAAAATAAGTTGAAGGTGCTAAGTTGTCAACTAGCCATCAGGCAGCAGGGTGGATGTAATGAGGTGTGTGTGTGTGTGTGTGTGTGTGTGTGTGTGTGTGTGTGTGTGTGTGTGTGTGTGTGTGTGTGTGTGTGTGTGTGTGTGTGTGTGTGTGTGTGTGTGTGTGTGTGTGTGTGTGTGTGTGTGTGTGTGCGCCTCTGAGAGTGAGAAAGACACAGGTAATTTTGACTGTGTCTTTCTAAGTGTGTATGCTTGGATGTGTGTTACATAGTGGTCATTTCTTTTCCTTTTCCCCTTCTCCGTCTCTCCTCCTCCCTTCTATATCCTTTATTACTTACCAAACACAGCAGGATTGATCAACCCTGACTACTTTACAGGGGCTTTGTTAGCTCACTTATCCCTGCAAATAAAGGATCAATGAATACTATTACAAGTCACCTCAAACTTAATTTCCTGTTTGTTTACAGTGACCTGCTGCATAGCACATCAATACCAGAAAGGCCATCTTTCTATTGCAGTTGGTTGTTATGATTGTTTTTGAAGTCCTTGTATTGAGGTCACTGCTGGTGTTGGAGCTGCTTTACATATCGACTCCTGACAATGTTTGAAAACGTGGCTTATTGATTCATATTAGGTCAGTAGGTTTATAGTCCAGCACTGATGGATGGTGGTACTTGGCTCAAAAAGCTATCAGGCTGCCTGATGGATGTTTGGCCTGGGCAACATGTCTGTATTGATAGGCAGGGTTGGAGGGATTCCGTGCTGAAACGTGCATGCTTATTGATTGGTTGATGCCGATAAACCCTGTGCGTGGGTCAGAGACGTCCCCCCCGGGGTCGTGGATGTGTTGGTGCGAATGTCAAGCAAGGGTGGATCCAGTCATTCTGCAACACGTGCATTTAGCACGGGCTGGGGGCTGTGTGTGTAACATTGCCCCATAGATGTGTGTTGACACTCAGCGTACACTTTAGGGTTTGTCTCTTCATATTTGAGTCTCTGCCGTGAGTGCAAAATTGACTAATGTTCTAAAATGTTTTCTACCACATACTGCATGAACGTCCATGGTCACTGCCAAAATTGTGCAGTAAATAACGCAAAGAAATGTAACTGCGGTGCCCTCAGTCCTGTGGCACACAGCCATACCAAGATAGACTTGTGGAGAGATCTTTTCAGACAGTTGCACTCTCTCTATTTCAAATCTAAACTGAACCACTAAGAATCCATCCAAAGTTGCATTATTCTCATAGTTTATAGATTGTCAGTAACGTGGTAAACCTCGCAATTTTCAAACCAATGTTTCTAACGTTGCTTATGTTGGCAAAAAACACAAAAACAGTTTATAGAACTTGAAGTGATAGATACTGTCAGAGAAACTAAATAAGAGAGAGGAAAAACAACACCAGAGGGGAAGTTTCATTTAAGCACTGTATAGAGTGAATGCATTTCTCCTTGACTTCTGTAGACAGCTGGGGCTGTTGCCTGATTCATGAGAGTTTCAAGTTGAAAAGGACATGCCTTCTGTCAGTAGGGAGGTTGACACTTTCATTTGGTAAAATAAATAGATACTTGTATTTTAGGAACTTGTCTTTTGTTGCTACAGGCCATGCCAAAAACATGTCAATCTGAGCTCAATGAAATTCTTTCAGATATATATATATAATTCAACACTAGTAAATATATTTTATCATGGAAAAAAATTAATCTCAGGACTGGTGACAAATGCATGACTCATAACCCACAAATAAAATCAAGATTTACAATTTGTGTTAATTGTGGTGTTCAGAAATGCATTTTATAATGGCAACCATACAACACCGGAATATTCCATGTCTGATCAAATGAGCTATCCTATGTTTTGTAAAAAAAAAAACTGCATTTCCCACTTTGAAATTCCTCATAAATAAAATGCAAATGTCTGAGAAAAAAAGACTATGTTCACTATATTTTCATGTAAATGCACAAGAAGTAGACATCGACATGCAACTCGATCAGCAGTTGGCACAAGCCTAACAGGAAGAGATTGTTGGTAATGAACTTGACGTTCAGTCAAGTTGGGTTGCATTTGTCTGTAAGATTGTTTTACATAGGCTACACATAGACTTGTGGGCTGGAAAATGCATGAATTGTGTACAATATAAGTGATACATCACACACACATCTGCACATCTTGCTTTTAGTTGAGGATCATGCAACATGTACGTGTGAAGCAGCCATTTCTCTTCATACTAAAATGTATTTGCCAGTGCTGACTTGTATATATTTTAAAAGAAATTTCTAAAAGCTTAGTTTGGACAGTTTTTGTGTGTACTTCTCTAATCCTGTAATGGCTGTGGAGGAGGGAACACCTGCCTCTCCCATCCATCACTATCAAGACCTAAGAATCTCGAGTGCGGTGTACATTTCCTCTGTCAGTAATTGCTAACAGAGTGATCTTTGTTAATGTTACGCTTATTATGTTAGTTTTGTTAGTATATGGCAATTAATCTTATCTGGACAATCCTCTAGTGGCAGTTCTATCAGATTTAGTCATTTGATCCTGGTGAGCTCACTGTCTGGTCTGTCATCGCCCGATAGCAAAGGTTAATACTCTGTCCAAAGAATGCAGTTCCTGTTTGGATAGTGTGTACAAGATGCCCAGGCGGTTTGGATAATATTGTGACAGTTTGTTTGTGAAAATAGCTGCACTGGACTGGACCTGATCCTGCTCTTCCACACCAATTATTTTTCTCTTCAAGCTTACTTTTCCTCACTGTGTGCTTATCTGACCTACAAAGGAGGATCGCGTCATATTTGACGCATCTGGGCACCCCGGCGAGTTAAGTTTCCAGAGAGAGAGACAGAGAGAGAGACAGACAGAGAGAGAGAGAGAGAGACTCATCCTCACACCTGCATCCACTGCGGGGAAGAAGGGGAGGGAGGGAGGGAGAAAAGCAGCAGCGGATCACATGTCTTCATGGCTGTCCAACAGTAAATTAAAACGAGGAGCAATTTCCTGAGGCCCAATTAGCAGAAAATTGGTCCTGTCTGTTGGAGTGACTCCCCTGGGAGCAGGGAGAGGTGCTGTCGCTGGAAGAAACAGAGAGAGGGAGATGGTAAACCCTGCACAGATTGTCATAGTACAGTGGGTGAACTAGATATAGTGCGAGACGGTAAACCATGTTGAGTTGAAGAGCAAAAATAGATTTGTGTGATGACAAAATGAGTAAGGCCATGCAGAAGTTACCGTGCTAAAATATGTGTGAGAAACGGTGGCATAATCCATCAACTCATGTGAAAACGACCTGCACCCTTAGCATTTTCATGTTTGTTTTGTCTTTATCTTTTATTAGGAAAACAGTTGAATCACTACTTGTCTGGCCCCAAACTAGAAAAACAAAACACAGAAAAGGCAACAGTTGGTTGAACCTCTGTTCCTTCCCCGTCACTCAGACTGTTTCTGTATTGTTGTAAACTCACATGTTTTGTATTTTCATTCACATATTTTTCTGCTCCTGTCGATAGGACAAGCACAAAGTAGTGATTTTATTGCGAGTCGTAAATGATACCATTAACCAAGGTGAACATGCACCACTGCATTGTGCAATCAGCTAAATTGACTATAAAATTAATGATGACTGAGATTGCAAGGCAGTTTTACAGTAGCACACAGAACCCAGTTGTGTCTGAGCACGCATGCATCATCGTTTTCCATTTTCCTTGTTCGGACTAGAATTCGAAGCCGACACTTTCAGATGTATCCACTCTGGAAAGTGTTTTCCAAAAAGTGGCTCGCGTCAGTATGCTGTTGCTTTTTCATAAAACCATAATTTTTCCATATCCTTAACCAAGTGCCATTGAGGGCCTAAACATTACCATAAAAAAATAGAAAGTTATGCCTTAATTACTGTTAGTAAATACTGTTTTGCAAAGTGTAATCAGCTGTGAGTGATTTTGCAATGTTCTTGGCAGATTTTTTGAAGAATTCTTGAGAAAAACGCAAATCTGGCGGCATTACATTTCTATCGAGATGTATTTGCTGTTGCAAAGTAGTAGTATGTAATTGTAATTTCTAGGAGACCGGATTGGCAAGGCCTCTAAACAAATTGAAAGGGGCGAGAGAGGTGAAAGAAAGGAGGAAATTCATTCTCCAAGTTCAATCAGAACCATTGAGAAGCTGGATTTACTTTTTACTTACCACAAACAAACATTTCTACACTTTCAATCAATTTCCACTTTTATTCTAGTATGTTATCGTTTAAATCACAGAACAACCTCATAACTAATGAGGCGAAATGTTTGAATGTTTGTCGGAATCTGCTGATCTTTCATTTAACCACAATGGAGAATTGATAACAGAGGCAGCACAGTGATGGATGTTGGTTTTTGGATGACGTCCAGTGCCTTCCCAAGTAATACTCTGCATGTGCTCTCCACAGTCAATTCACACACATTTTGCCCCCAGGGGCTTCGGCTATTGATTACAGTGATGATGGACTTGGGTAGACACAGGACTCAGGAAGGGAGGCAACTGGGTCAATGTCAGTCCTGGTTTGGGATCGACCCGTCTCGGATGCCCGTCACTCAGTGTTAATGAAAGTCCCTGATCGATCCTTGTGCACAATCCTGTCACTATAACAAAACTCATCAGCCCAGCTAAAGTCATTGACCATTGATGGGATTATTGTTCGTGCTCTGGTAATTAAGTAAACATTTATTTAAGCTTTTCCCTCAGTTAGGGTTAAAGGGTGAAAATCAGGGCTTTAATTCTCATCATAAATCTTCCTCTCCAGCTTTTTCCATGGTAAAACACATTTTGGTGGTTTCAACTCAGAGGTTGAGAAACCTCTTTTACAGTTTCACATAATTATGTATGACCTAATCGTGGCAAAGAGATAAATTACTGAAACTGCTGAAAGACTAACAACGAACAGTGCTCGGTATAGTCTACTTCTTGGTTGGATCAAGCCTATAAATTATTATGTATTATTATATTTCTGTCAAAACAGTATAAAATACAATTTTTCATCATGATTGCATGTTGCACGACTGTGATTTATACATTTTAAATCATTCATTTTAGCGTCACCACTCAAAATCTAGACACCATGATTTCGTTTTGAATAAGAGATTCAAAAGGAATGATCATACTTTTAATCCAATGAGACAAATGTTTACTACTGAATTTTGGCCTTGTCAGTATTTATAATAATTAGCTGTTTTTGGACACAAAAGTTTCAAGAGACTAAAATAGCATATGCTCTGAGGACCTTAATCACCCTCTTGATTCATTTATCCTCTTCCTTCAAATTAAATAAATGATAGGCTGTCCCTGTTAATGATTTTCATCTCATCAAAAAATCATCCCAATCCTCTCTGGACTAAATTATCATCTTCTCCAAGAATCAGAGCCAGTCCTGATGTCCCAAAAGAAGAAAGAATAATTTCATATATTCAATCACAGAAAAGTAAGAAGTTAAAACCACCACTGTTAAATCCTTAGACATTTTTTTTGTTTGGTGTGCATTATGCATTGTGGTAAGTTAATAAAAAACATCATTCCTTTAGTGGAGCAGAAGAAGAAATGTCTGCAACTCAAGCAGTTTTTGACTTTGTTGAGCTCAAACACTGATACCAATGCAACACAACTAAAACAATCCAAAATGAACTTTGCACACATTAATCGTATTTGTTTTGCCATCCTTCTGGGATGAGATGTAGTAGAATCAGATTTTAACTGTTTTGTCACGACGTGAATGTAGGGCAAAACATTTTAATGAGCATGTGCCTCTGTGGGTCCAACAAAGGGACTAGGACCCAGCGATGCAGCATTGTCTGCTTCCCTGTTGTTCCTTGCTGATAAGATTCAGCTCTGTATCTACACATCCATCTAATTATCTGTCTACCTGCCTGCCTCTGTCCATCGCCACCCTCCTCTATTGTTATTCACTCCAGGCAGGACAAACATGACTTGCTGACCTCTGGCCATTAGAGACCTTTCAAGCAAAAAGAAAACTGTGACCCTTTTACCTGTTGTGCTTGGGGTCATTGAACGCCACTGTTTCAATGCAACATGCCATTATATCATTTGAAAGAGGATAATGGCAGTTTGCTCCTGCCAAGTTTCATTGCCTCAACCCAACTTCGACTGTGGCTTCCAAGAAGACAAAAGCAAGATAACCCCAACTGAAACCAATTGAAAACTTACCGTCCTTTAAACATCTCTAAACATAAAGACAGAACTTCTCCTTCACTCGGGGGTTAATATATAATCACACACTCAAGACTTTCTTCCAAGACCTCAAAGACACAGGGGCTTGACCTGGATTTCTGTAAAGCTCTAACTCCAGGCGACAGTCGTACTATTCAGGGATATCAAGTCTTATCATCTTCTCTTTTTTTTCCCAAAGCAGGATCGCTTACTTTCGTAAAAGCTCTGGCTTGTAACAATAGGCCTTATTCTCTTGGTGATTGAGGTGCGGCTTTATGCTACAGCCCTTGATGCATAGGAAGGTAATTTTATGGCTCCTTCCTGCAGACACGAATCAGACACAGCTCCCTATTATCAAGCCTTGGATATTAGGCTTCTAGGTAGGGGATGGAGGTGGATATTAAGCCTCAAAGTGCGTGTGTGTGTGTGTGTGAGAGAGTTAGAGGCGAAGCCAGAGAGAACATGAGTATATGTGGTCTTCATAAAGCAATAGAGAGGGAATGGCAGTGGTGGGGGTTTGCGTGGTCCCGTGCATGATGTATCACATTGCCGACTGTGGAGCTGCTGCCATCACATCAAAGAACAAAGGGGTGTTTATGTCAAGCCTGACTGATTTAGTTTTTATTAATGTCTTACCTCCCTTTCTCCCCCGCAACCATCAGCTTCCACACATCACTCCCCTTCCCCCATTATCGTCCAAATGGTGCTTGGGAGACCACACTTTCTTTGCATTTGTCTCCCACCCTTCAACACACACACACACATATGCACACACACACACACACACACACACACACACACACACACACACACACACACACACACACCGCTCAGGGTTCTCGCCCGTCTCTTGTCTCAGCTGGGGCCTCCCTGAAACGTGCCATGTATTCTCCCAGAGTGGATGAAGCGCACAGGCAGACATTCATTCCCACTTGAGTTCCGTTTTCTTCCCCCGAGCCATTTGCACAGTGGAAAAGGTTAATTGCTTGAAACACCAGCGGTGTTATTTCAGCTGATTCCAGAAGCATTGCATTTGATATTAAACAGACAAGAGATGACTGTGATGATAATAAACTTTGTGCCAATAGATTATTTGCACATGTGAATTGGATATGCTCTAATCCTTGGGTAACGTTATAGAGATAACTTAAAAAGGAAATAATAAAGTTAAGCCTCCAGTTTTCTTTTTGTAGAATGTCAGCCATAGTTCTCTAAAGTAAAACCACGTACACCAACACAGAAAGAGAGTAAGGATTCAAAGAGCTTTGCAGGTGTTAAATCATTTTAAGTTGAATCTGCCTTCACTCTCAGCTGTCCTCACCCATGAGTGATGACTCCATGTGCAGAGAGTTGTGCTAATCCCTTATGACTACATTGTGCACAGCATCGTCACACCATGAAGACCATTAGCATCATAGCTGTGGGTGATTGGTTTCTACAGCTCAGGGTCTGACTTGGGTTTACTTTGAGGTAGCCTGGAAGACAGAAAGAGGTGGATTTAAGTCAGGAGACAGACAGATAGACAGAAGGCGATTAACTCAAAGATACATATGATTTGACAAGTGGAATAATGTTGTGAAAGTAAGACCCAACCTACAAAATGTTGACAGGTGATTTACTAATTCACCAATTAGTTTGTCCTCTCTGATTGAATGTGAGCTGATCACTGAAATTGCCTGTACTTCGTCCAGCACTATGTTAAGTGTGTACTACTTAGTACTTAAGATCAGCTTTTTAGTAGCTGTCAGTATCTCTTCCATTTCTGTTCAGTGCATAGAAAGGTGTCGAACACTGCACCCAAATGTGGTGTAACTTGATCTTATGCATTATACGATACTATTTCTGAACTATCAAAATTAAAACATTGAAATTAACGTACAGGTTACCAAACACTAAAACTAGTGATTGAATTAATGCAAACTGGAAGTCAAAGAACTACACAAGCTGCAATCTAACCAAACACAACAGAATTTTGTGAAATGAATATTTATAGTATATATTAAAATTCACATGAGAAGACTTAGGGCCTACAGCCATGCTAGCACCCGTGTCATGCTGTACTTAGACACAGCAGTACTTTGAACTAAATGCTAATGCTAGCAACATGCTCACAATTACAATGCTAACATGGTGATGTTCAGCAGGCATAATGTATTAAATCTCCATGTCTTAGTTTAGTGGGGTAGCATTTGTCGATTAGCTCTAAACAGAAAAGTGCAGGATGATGGTAATGTCATATGTGAACCTGGCATTAGTGAAAAGGTTCAGGCATCACCAGAGCTAGTACTATTCATTGTTTGGGAACCATAGATGCCATAGATTCCATTCATGGGCCAAAGGAACTGTAAATCAATGAAAAATCCAATATCATAATCAGCATTATACTGGAGATACATTAAAAGCACCCAACCAGGGTAAAAAGTTATTATTTTCTCTGCATTAAGCTTAATCGGTTGAATTGATTTCTTTGTATGTGTGTGTGTGTGTGTGTGTGTGTGTGTGTGTGCGTGATTCTCAAAGAAACATTCATGCAATGCTCAAACACATGGGGTGTAAGTGGCGTCAGAGAGGCTAGGCATCGTCAAACAAATGATCCTGCACAAAGAGAGTGGTGGTCTGTGCTCTTCAACACGTTACAGAGATTGAGTTTGAGAGTTAGAGTGTGGCATTCTTTAAACACACGGTGTTTGGGGAGAAGTGGCGTATTCAAACACATGGACAAGAGAGATGGTGGTTGTGTAGCAAAATGCATTACAGAGGTTGAGCGAGTGCAACATTTCTAAACACATTATGTCGGAGCAGCAATGGCATGCTTAAACAGGGTGTTGACGGAGAGTGGAGAGAGAGAGGGGGTCAAGAGAGTTTCTGTTTTATTTCGGCAAGGTGTGTGTGCTTTGTCTGCCCATTGAGTGCTGACTGAGTTTTGACATCAGCTCAACCAGGGTACACAGACTTGCCAGAGTGATTCGTCTCACCTAAAGCACACTTGAGGGTTTATATTGGCACACGCATGCACCCATGAAGACAAATGCGCACATGCATGCACGTAGACATGGACGCGTATGTGAATATAGGCACAAATTGACACACACACCCAGTGCTTCTTGTTTTTTTAAAACTCGAGGTGTCTAATAAACCCAGCATGTAGAATCACTCCCAGAACTACACTCCTGACCCCGCCGATAAAGCCCGTCATGAAAGATTAAGCTCAGATCCAGCAAAACACTTCAAGACATGTTCCCCCATACTTTATCTTGGCACCATGTCCAGCCCAATTAACCTTACAAGCAGGCCCTTTTTCACATTGCCAACTCTGAAGCAGCAGGGGTACCTCATCCCTGGCATTTTTCTTCGCCTGGCAACAGAACACCTTGAACAATGCAGAAAAAACGTAAAAAATGCTCTCTCCCACTCTTCTGCTCCTGTGGCTGGTTGAATCTTTTCAATTAGCCAGGTTGACTTTGCAAGGCTAATTAAGTCCTCATCCTTGATGAGCTGTCTGACTTCTCCTCCAAGCCTCTTACCGGGGGCTTACAGCCCCACAGGGGCCACCAGCCAGACGGATTGTTGTCCAGCTGGAATGGGATTAGCAGCCCGCCATGGGCCTGAGGGCCACAGTCCCTGAGCTTTTGTTTGAATCTGAAGTGTCGAGTTGGAAGGGGTGAAGCAGGGAGAGAGGATTGAGGTAATCCCCTCCTCCTCAGCACTGCGTCCCAGAGGAGCGAATCCCCAGTAAACCCCTGAACGCTGCAGACCACCAACCGCCACCAGAGCCACTGTTTATCCATCACACCCCAGCAGGTAGAAGGCCAATGACGAGGATTCCCCCGCCCTAATATGAATAAGTATGTTCTCTGAAGTACTGTTCAGTGGCTGTAATCATAACATGTTGTTCCCTGGCCAAGTGGAAAATATAGGAGATGTCTGGCAGGATTAGAGGCTTCACACTGTGTAGCAGCAGGTTGTGAAACCCACCTACTCAACTGGGATTTTGTTTGTTGCACCCACAACAACTAGATTATTGATATAATCAACCAATGAACAGCAAATCTAAATGATTTTACTGAAAGAAATGCATGTTGACAAGGTCCCTGAGCACAAGCACGGCTTTTTTAGCAAAGTTCAATACTGTAAAATACATATGTATCAGATGATTGACGTTAATAAATGACTAAATGTAAGACAAGAATAGATGAGACTGACTCTCAAAAGCACTCAAACACACCTTTCTTCAGTGGACATGTTCTTGCTTACGAATAGATATACTATGATCATACATTGCTGGATTGGATAATAATAGATGATTCAAAAGGTATGCGCTTTGTCAAAGGACCTGTCTTGTTTTGCTATGTAGGGTTTTGCCTACATTTTTCCACTGACAACTGTTATTTTAAGGTAATCCCACATACAGAAAATGAAGACATGTTAATCACAAATAGCTTATCTGCGGAGGCTAAACTTGTCAGGTTTGCAAAGTCCTACAACAAAGAACACAATGACTGGTTTGTTTTATAAACCTCCACCTTTTTTGACGGATTAAGGGAGGGGAAAAAAGCTGAATTGTGAGATAAGTAAATTGTCAGATTAGTCACTGCAAATTCAGGTTTTACAAGTTCAAACCAGTATGTATTTACTGCTTAAGGGTGAATGAAGTGTTCTTTATTTTGTCAGTGTGCCTTCGATGAACACCATATTATTTTGTATTGTTTGCATTTCAGATTTATATTAATTAAATGCAAATGCACTGTAATGCTCGTAGTGTGACCTCTCCTCTCTCATGCTACACCTGTGCCTGTGAGTCAGCCTCAGCACAGAGCCAATACCAACAGGCTGTCTTTCATCGCAGTGTGACAGAAGCCTGTGAGATTAGAGCAGAATCCACCAAAAACAACCACACTGAGCTGAGGGATAATCCAGAGCCCAAACATCAGAGGGAAACAGGAGGACACTGCTTCATCTATCATCCAACAAGAATCCACCCCGAAGAAAAACACAGGGACGAGATGCGCCACTATTGTCCACCCTCACTGGCACAGGAAAAACAGGATGTGATGAGTTTCTGTGCCTGAGGTGACTGGCGAACCACTGTGCCACCGGCCTGGAAACTTGTGATGCCAAACAGTGGCTGCATTTATTCATATTCACAAAATAGTGTTCTCCTCTTTGCTTCATTTAGAAGCAGACAAGTGTGCAAAAAAGTTGGCCCCAGCGCAGCTTTGTCAATGAGATGAGCATTGATATGAAGCTCTGAATAGACCTCAGGCTTTTACATTTTTTTTTAATGTTCAGTGTGGTTAAAGAAAAAGCTGTGCTGATTTGAACAGAGATCCATTATGCACCTCTTCTCTGCTCAGGTGACTGATGTGGTTTCTTACACTGTCAGTACTTCACATCTTATTTTACAGTCATCACAAAGGCTTTAGTTCAAAGGCGTGATTCAGTGCCAGAACATGTGCAATACAGCTGTTTGAGACACTTAATACATCGGTATCATCTTAATCTTTTCTTTTTTATCAGCAACCAGTGCCTCACCACACACACACACACACACATGCACACATACACCCACAGGACCCCCTCCCACTTATGTACAGTACAGTATCTTGTTGGCCCTCCCTATTGAAATGCAAGATGGCTAGAGTACAGTGAGTCTGTATGTCATCGCATGGCGTTATTGTGCGTGTTTTTGAGAATGAGTGTGGCAAGCTTTGCCCAGTTCTCACCAGCAGGACCAGAGGCTGTTTTTGTAGCTGCATTTCTTGCGTCAGTTCTCTCAGACGTCAGGACTGACGGGTCAGAGAAAAGGAGCCCTCCGCTGAAGAGGAATGAGACTGATCCTTTGCCAGACAGCCTCAGCTGGGGGCCACCCTCCAAATGATTTTTCCAACAAGTCCCCGCCCCCACAAACTCTCCACTGTCCACCCACTGTCCACCCTCCCTGCGTTCATTTCTGGACGTGCACTGATAACAGAATTTCCGGGGAACTGTCCAAACAGACTGCCCAGTGTTGCAATGTGCGTTGTGTTTTGGGCATAGTGCAAGTCAGGATTACTCCATTAGATTGGTATCAGTTGTCACTGCCTGGTCAGCATTTTAACAGGGGAAAGAAAGTCCCTGTTTGTGATGTTGAGTAGTGGAACAAACCACAGCTCGATATTTGTCCTGTAAACTGATTGTGTTTCTCTTTTCTCTCCTAAATTGCCAAATGAAAGGCTGTTGAATCTGGATCTAAATGCTTGTGCTCCAGATAGTTTCTCTCAGGCCCCAGATGGACTGTGTTGTACCGGTCGAACATAGCATACAAATGACACACTAACTTATTTATTTTAACAAGGCTTGTTATGCAGACACAAACTGTTGACATTTATATCCCTCCTTCCTCCTCCGTCTCTCATCCTCTCTGTCTGTCTCATTTTCTGCAAGTCTGTCTGTCTCATTTTCAGAGTCCTCAAAAGTCATCACGATCATCATCCCCTGATCTCTGGACAGACTTTTTTTTTTTTTTTCTAACTCATGGAGACATTCTTTAAAGACATTTATTATAAGATAGTAAAGAGTAATGGGGTGTTTCATTTGCCATAATGAAACCTAATCACTCTGTGGACAGTGCTTTGAATCCGTCTGTCCAGTGGTTTAATAGTCCAAGCTGAGCCGCGGAACAGAACGACTCTTGGTCTGCAGGGTGTCAGGGAAAGCAGTTAAAGGAAGGGATTTCTTTACATCTTAAAGGATTGAAGTGTGTGGATGATGATGGGATGAGTGGTTGGAACCTTTATCCCTTTCGGAAAAGATGAATCCTGACAGATGCTGGTGGATTCCTTCAGAGAATTCTCACCAGGATTTGTTACGAGGAAATAATACTATCCACTCTGCTGTAGCTCTACTGTAGTGCACAACTACAGTGCAATGTATAGTTTTAAAGCATTACTATGGTATTATAAACCTTATAAACCTTAGTTTGGATCCAACACAATATTTCTGTAATACACAGTAACACAAAAACAAACTAACCAATCGAGGCAGCGATAGACCAGCAACCCCCGTGTTCTGCAAGGTAAAATTACTGTTTTTCTCAATGGAGTCTTGTGACCTTGAAGAGAGTGATAGAACTGCTGTTTCTGTTTTTCTGTCAGACACTTCTAATAACAATCTGAGCTTGTCAGTGGCAAAAACAAGCACTTTTAGTGGACGTACTTAGATGGGGATTATGGTCCATCCAATGCAGCCTGTTTCTTACAGGTCTACTGGAGCAATTTCAAAACTAGGAACTAGTCATTTCGAACCCAAAATATATAAAAATAAGGCCCGGTTTTAAAAATACTGGATTCATCCTTGGTCACACCAACATTATTCACTTGTTGCATTAAGTTCACACAGCTGACCAGTAGCAAGCTGTGTTGGCAGGGCCAACTGGTTAATGTGTTATCAGTTAGCTTTCCAGCTACATTCGTTCTTAAGCAGCCTTATGTAAAAGAGCTTCTAAAAACACATATTTTACTGTGGACTTTCTGGTGTAACTGGCCTTTAAGACTTCAATTTACCCTACATGAATGAAGAAGATGCATTTACACAGATGTCTCAAAGGAATTGTTAAATGTAGTGTGAGAAATATTGACTATATAGCAAAAATTCACTTTTATTTGTTGGCTGCGTAATTATCTCTCTTCTGTACAGCTCTTACTCCTATATATACCTTGTCTATAGAGTACAGGCAAAAGTTTGCTGTTTAGTATTTGCCTGCCTGTATTATTTGCCCAGCAAGTGTGAAAGATAATTGGTCACCTAGGAGATTTTAATGGAGCTGCTTTGATGGAGTCATTTAGTTGCACCGCTTTGCATTTCATCACTTCTGTCTGTCAATTATACTTGATTTACAAGGTGTCTAAGGGACGGTGAATGTGAAGCATCAATTTGTGAGGGGGTGATTGCACTAGAGAGAGAGGAGATGGCAGGATATATCATTCATTAACATGGCAGAATGTCCTTCAATTATCCCTTGTCAAATTGGAGTGAGTCATTTCAGTTATTACTCTTCTGAGGAACGACCTCTCTCAGGTATACAGTGAGAGTCTGCATGAGTGTGCATGAGCTTGTGTGACTTGTATAAGAAGGTACATAACCACTTGAGACTTTTCAAGAGGTATTGTGCTTTTGTACAGGTGGGACTCATCGCTCACCATGCTGGCCTGTCAGGAGTCTGTTTACACAGATGGTTTGTATTCACCCAGGGCCCTATATGAATGCTGTAAAGCTAGCAAAGTACGAGGACTTTGTCTGCATAAAGTAGTGAATAGAGTACATGACAGTTTTGTTCTCAGGGTTACATGACATGGGGTCACATAAAATGTTAAGGGCGACAGACACAAACCACTTTCCCCAGACAGACTGGGGCACAAAGGTTGCCTGAAGTTCCCCAAGGTTGCATTATGAGGCCTGATAAATTTGAACTGATAATATTGTGCTAATGGCTTTGGGAGGGGGCTAGGACAATAAATAAAAGAAAGTAACTACCTTGTGAAAAATGGGTACCATAACTCTGTTCCAGAGTAAAGTCTTTAATGTGGAGGAAAAACAGGGTCAAGTAATGAGAGGTGATGAAGTTTGGTGCCAGCCGAGCAAGACTATTGCATATCTGCGATGAGTTTTCTTCTTTTGATAAAACACAGAAATGTTTTCCCTTGGCGTGGAAGTGTTAGCCTGTTCACACAGCTGGGGCAAATCACCGTGGAGAAATATGTGGCGGCTGAGTCACCCACATGCCACAACACATCTACTATATTAAAAGGAGACATTCACCAACCAAGCTAAAGCACATAATTTTACTTTAAGGTAGCTTTCACTGGAATCACATGGTAGTGATCAATGTTGGACTGGCTTCGCAAAAAATATATTGTTCTCATCCATCATTTCAGGATGAATATTATCTCTTTACTTATTTCTCCCTGGAAGCAGTGATCTACAGTACTTTTACATACATTTTTAGTTTTAAACCACAAATTGGCAAGTGCTTCCTCTCCTACACCTAAAAATGAGGACAACTCAGCTACTTCCCCACTCTCTCCTCGTGAAAGATCAGAAATAAAAATGAAATGCAGTACTGTAGATATCCGATATTCTATTTATTGTAGAATAAAAGGAGTGGAAATACTTCAGTAATGACAAGAGAACTAAATTGTCTCATCTATGTGCCATATGTGACAGGAAGTGGCTAATGATAGTTTAGAGAATGTGGTGCCATGTTTTTGCATAATTTACATTAATCCATTTATCTTAAAGGGTAAATCTAAACATGACTAACTTAACTAAATGAGACTTTGTAATATAATCGCTCGAATTAAAATAGGCATTTGTCGTACTGTGAGAATTAATTCGATTCTTGAGTAATTTCTTATTTCCCAACCCTAAAAGACAACATGACAGTAATGTCACTGGATGGTAGTGAAAAAAAGAAGGAGAAAGCAGAAGAAAAAAAGCACTTGTGACGGTTGCGCTGTGGTAGCCAGAGTCCCTTGGCTAACTTTTCTGCGCATAATCTGTTAAACCAGTCAGATACGTATTAAATAAAAATGGGTTGGGATGTTTCACAGAGCGGTGCAAGTGCAGTTTCCTCATGTGGCGTTTCAGGCTTCGGTTTGAGTCAGAAAACAAAACAACTAAAAAAGCTCCCAGTTGACTATGAGACACTTGCCCAGCAGTATGAATGCAGTTGGACCCATCTGTCTGTCCATCCATCCGTCTGTCTGTCTGTCTGTCTGTCTGTCTGTCTGTGTATGTACGTCTCCTTATTTAACACACATATTCTTGGAAGCGAATGTGAGCCATATTAAATCTGACTCCTCTGTCGAGCAGTAATGCGAGCGCCGGCGGTTAGTTTTATATGTTTCACAAGCGTGTAAATATTTAATAGAAGAGCGGGTTGGAGTGCTGTGTCACTGTTCCTGCCCTGTCAGCCATACAGACGTGGAGAGAGAGAGAGAGAAATACTGAGAGAATTTCTTCCTGACAGGAGAAATTTATGGAGCAGCCAGAAGATTCATAGTTGAGTCTTATTCTTAACCATATTTCGTCGCAGTCGGATTCTTGGATCGTGTGACACAGACATGGATATACAAGCTGTTTATGGTTGCAGAGGATGTCAGTTGGTATAGATGTTGATACCTTACTTAAAATGTCTGAAACATGATGGTGACTAACAGCATTCCAAACTTGGGATGTGTGTTTGGGGGTCCGTTTGGAATTTTTGTTGCTGCATACTGTGAGCTTGCATGGCCTTTTGGGAGCTCAGATGCATTTTTTGGTCTATTGGACCATTTTTCTTGCACACATTTCAATCCCATTTTAGATACTCAACTTGAAATCCTAATTAGTCAATGAGCAGTTGACTAATGATCAAACTTTCCTGTGGAAACTCTTCATGGTGAATGGTTTTCGTGGCCATAACTAATCTGCTTGGTCAAATCATTGCCGACAAAATTGAAAATCTTTTTGAAAATGCTCTTTAGAGGCTGTGCTGATGGTGTAGGGGATTAAGATGTTGACCATATAATAGTAACATGCACGGTTTAAGTCTAGTCTAAAAAAAAGTCTAAAAACTAGTTTGATAATCGATTCATTTTTAAGCTAAAATGACAAGATTCTCACATTTAAATACAAAATTTTTCCTGGTTTTCTTAATCTTCTTTTATATCAAAGTGAACATCTTTGAGTTTTTAATTGTGGGTTGAACACACGGGCAATTTGAATATAGTAATGTGCTTTGTGAAATTGTGATGGACATATTTGACTTTTTCAGACATTTCATGAACCATATGATAAAACCATGTTTGTTACAGTAAAAGGCTTGATTCATCCATCAACACGCATTAAAGGCAGGGTCTGTAACTTTCTTTATCCTCGTGGGACTCCGTCCATGTACAAAGAGTGAAGGTAGACAGGTCGGTCCATGTCCATTGATTTCATTTTGTCCGAATAGAATGATTGGACGGGCTTAATATGGCTCCACCTGAACCACAGATGCTGGATATTTTCTTTCTTTTTTGAGGTCAAACTATTGCACTTATTGAAAATAGTTTGTTGAAATTGGCTGTTATGACAATTTCAACAAATATTTAAAAAATGCTTCTAAAATAGGTTGCGTACCCCACCTTTTCCTGAAGAGAGTTGTAATGCAGGATTTCAGTGGTGGTGAATTGCCATCAGACTCGAAGTGGTGGAAGAAGAAATATAATTGCTGCTATTTCAGTCAGGACACTTAAAGAACACATTCATATAAGTGAAACTAAGTTGGCACTCTCCAACTTCATCTAAATTAGAGCGCACATGGCATAAACAAGGTCCCAGCGCAATGCTTTTAGTCTCATCATTACTTCCCCACCTTAGCAAATCCTTGCCACTCAATTAGGTTATACTTTAATTTCAGCGACCTAGCAGAGAAGGTAATGTTCTTTGAGAGATCTCTCAGAGGCCCTATTCACTTTGACTGTGGGCGTAGATGGGAGGCAGGGGTGAGGAAAAGCAGATTTCTCTAAGGCCTATAAGCTCCTGATTTGGCCGTATAGAAGGAATAATGAGCTTCTCCACTGTTGTCTCAGCCCAACCCCGGACTTAAGTTCTTCCCATCAAACCTCCATTCACAAATGGTGCGTTTTGCATTTACATATACATACACTTTAAAGAATACTTTCAGGTCCCGGATTAGTCCGTGCCCCCCTCACTTCAAGCTTTCTATTGGTCCTTTCCGCATCAGTAGTACCTCATGATGAGCTTCCTTTGACCTCAAACAAGTTAGGAGTCTTTCATCCCAGAGTTGGAAGTCGCTCAGTCACTCATTTGCAACGTTGTTCTTGTTGTTCAGCTACTCTCATTCAAGCCTGTTCTCATAATTTACTTCAGAAGAAGAGTTTACACCTCAACTCTGGACGAGGATATGTTGTTGCTCAACAAGGTAATATTACACAAAACAACTCCTCTGTCCTCCTCCCCCACATGAACGTCAGCAGGGAGTCTCGGCAGGAAATGATCAGATTTTATGAATCAGTGTTACGTTTCAGTCAAATTTCCTTGCTTCCTGTAAACGGTTCCTGATCTGCCTTGTACCACCGTCATCTCATGAGTGGAGCGGACACATCTGTGTGAGGCAAAGCTCCACAGGAGACTTCCGTCACCAGAAGATAGATGGAAATGTATCAGCAATGAATAAATACACCCAACTACTTCCCTTCTTCCCTCCCTCATTGCAACAGATGTTACAGCTCGGTGGTGTTTTCTCTCCCATGGTGCAATGTGGTTCCACTTTTGTTTATTTATCCTCTCATTCCCGTTCTTGTCTTGAGTGGATGCGGAAACTGGATGTGCACGCACAGAACTGCATGCATGCATGTGTAGGTGGAGGGCCTCGCTTAAAGAGATTACCCAAGCTTCGTCATGCACACGATGGGGTTGCGTGACCCCATTGTAAACCTGGAGGCCGACCTCTGACCTTTTGAGAAGCGATGAAATGGAGGGAAACCTCCTATTTCCCTCCGCCGGGGTTTGGAGGCTCTTCTGGTGCAGAGGAGGCCTTGTTAATGAGCTCTAGAATGGATTTTTAATGCAGCCGCCTCTTTGTTTGAAGACTAAGAGGAGGGCAAAAAGAGCAGGCAAGAGCAGAAACAGGTGTCAGCACTTGACTGGACAGACGATAAAATAGGGGGATGATTTTAGATTTTTTGTGATTGTCAAGACTTTACACACAATGAGCTCAAAGAAAGTATATGTGTTTAAACATGTAGCTGCCAGAACATCTTTCTGTCACACTCCAGATGTCTTTTCAGTTAAAAATATCTGTTTGTCTGGGTTTTGGAAATATTACACACACTGAGTTGACACTTTCACATGTTAGTGGAGGCCAACTTTCAGGCTTCATAAACTTTGACATATAGCTCATTGTATCGCTCTCACAGACACAGACAGGTTTACAGAGTTACAATAATGATTGCCTACACAGATGTCTTTTTCGTTACTTTCCCATGCCTACATTTCCAGGTAAATGTTAACTGTGACATACTGCTTGCACAACCAGTGATGTATTTGGTGATCTTCGTTTTTTACAGTCAAATGTGGGTGATGAAAAAATCCAGAGTTGCACACTTTTCTCATTAACTTATGTACCTCATCTTATCCTCCCTTTGGCAATAAATGTTATCAATATAACTCAAACGTGCTGATGTTTTACAGTTTCACTTTCTTCACTTGTCATCTGTTACTGCATCATTTATGGAGTCTACGATACCCCCCACCTTCCCCGAATGCACACCTGTGCACACAGTAACACACTAACTCTTTGCCTCTTTGCTTTAGCCTGTGAGACAGGCAGCTTGAGTTGGCAGTTCCCCACCACACAAACATGAATACTGCTCTGTCATAACACCCACTACTTGCTACTGTTCTTCCTTTGTCCCTCCACTTATCTTTCCTGACTATCTCCCACCTTGTCCTCAACCACGTTTCCTGAACATGTCGTTTGCTGACTAAGGGGTTGCCGCGTGACCTCCCGTAACACGGACTAGTGGGGGGTGTTTGGGAACAGGAAGTGAATAGGAAAAGGAACTCCTGTGGCAAAAAGGAAGTGATGCCTGTTCGCACCTTGAACTTTATATGTCATTTATCGAAAAAGGCAATAAGTCATTCTGTGCCAGCAGTGGCGATGGCCTCAGGAACATTGGGTCAGGTAGGATATGAGCAGGACAGTTTGTAGGTGTGTGCTAAAGAGGGGGAAAGGTCAAAGGGCAGTATGTTCGAAGGGCAGGGTGGGACATTTCCGATGTTCTCTGTAAAACAGACATCTGGGGTCATGTTACCATAATCGTTTTCTCTAACAGGCGCATACACAGAACATTAACAGTGCTTCCCATACCACCGGATGAAGATACACCGTCATATCAGTAACAGCACATTGACACTCGCCACACACACACAGATCTGTTTGACGCCTATCCTCTATCCACTGTGTCCTCGTAAGCAGGGTGTCTCGTGTCCTTTTCTATTTTTACCGGCAGGCGCTGAAAGCTCCTTGTCAATGGGCATCTCATTCCACCGCCAACGGCGTGTCACCATTTATTAAGTCGTCATTACTCAGGGTCACTCTGACTCTGGGTGCCGGGGGGGTGTCTCCGATAGATCAGCAAGGATAGGTTGGACTGTTGCTGCACTCCCTAAAGGGCAACCCATAAATGCGTGTTCCAGCACATCTCACTCCGCCGGTGAAGATCGATGCACGTAGCCAGGCTGCCATTAGTTTGGCTAATGCAGAAAAATGGGAGGAAGGCGGCTGATCAGGGCAGAGGAGAGAGGCAGAGGTCGATGGAGAGAGGCTGAATGTGAGAAGAGGGTGCTTTCATGTGTCTGTCCACACATCTTTTTGTTTTGGGTAAACAGCTAAAAAGGCTGTTTAGACTAAAGGGGTGATGAGATACAAGGACGTGGACGCCACGGTTGTGGAAGTGAATACACAATGGAAGACGTGGTTGCATGTAGGCACACATCAAGATTCATTCAGAACAACTTACACAGATGGAGGGAGAGGAGGTGCATTTGCTTTAACACACTTAAAGGGGTACTCTGTCAATTCCACACATCAGTCTGTTTACAGCTGCTGCAGAGTACTACTGCTCATGTGAAAAGAATTGTAGAAAACCTTTTATGGCTCCAAAGGTACCTGCTTGAAATCTGATAAACTGCCTGAAGCTATGTCACTAAAGGAAATGCAGCATGGGTCTAGAGACTAAAGTTTGAAAATTAAAATATCTGGTGGTGTGGAGTTGGAAAGAAATGAACTCACTAGACCTTTATAGCCTTCTCTTCTTCACTGCTTGAGGCTAGTAGCTTGTCCTATATTAGTTGTCATTAGCTGAACTGTCGGTGTTGGAGTAGGATTGTGGGTAATGTTCGCACCAGGTTTTGACAAGTTTTGCATGGAGTAAAAAAGATGTTATCCTTTGTTATGACTTATAGAACAGTTCCTGTTAATTACAACTTGACTGTGAACAAGTCAATGGTTTAGCCAGATTATCTAAAGCACTTTATTTAGAGCTAAGTCCCAAAGAAAATGTAACATGAGCCCTCATTACACACTGGGTGACTACAGCAGCACCTACAGCAGGTGAAAGATAAAGCAAGGGAACCGGTCTCTAAACTGTGATTGATATTTATAATTAGATTTCACTATTTGGTGTCATTTTCTCTTCCAGATAACGTCGGCTAAACTCAGAGTTTACCAGGTGTTTCTTTTCTCTCTCTGACTGTTAAGCAACGACACTGTGTTTGTAGATCTCAGCAGTAAATTCAGAGAATCTAATGTTATTCTGATCAGTAGGAGTGATGGCCAAAACTACATATGCAAGAACAAAGTCATGATAAACTGGATTAAGACTGAAAGGATGGTGTTCCTCTAATGTGACAGACACCCACAGAAATGATTTAGCCCTGTTAGCCAACAGCTGAGTCTAAAGAAATTACACTGAAATTATATAGAGCACAAAATACCAGATGAGATATTCTTTACAATGCAGCACCAATAATGTCACTCCACAAAGCACTGGTGGGAGCGCTGGAACATGAGGGTACCCTTATATCACCAGCACACACGTGCAGCGGTCACTGTACAAGCCCCGTTCTCAGGTTGTTTTCCTTTAGTGTCTTGAGGTGTGTGAGTTGACACATCAGCACTGTTTATCAAAGCTTTTATCACCTCACCACCGCTATGTCACCCCGCTGAGAGGAAGCAGGAGGTGCCCACTCACACACACACACACACACACACCTGCAGGGGCTAGCGGGGGTTGAGAGGAGGGGGGGTGGCGTTGTTGACCTGCTTTGCTGATGTGAATGACTTAACCAGATACAGGATCCGTCTCAGACTATACAGGATAACTACCAGCATGTGTTGCCCCAAACCGACAGGTTTCATCTGGATAAGTCAAAAACACTCTGTGGGAAAATTTTGGCTTCTAATTTATGTATGATTTTCTTCATAACTCTGAAATATATAAATAAATATTATTAACCCAAAAGATAACAAATGTTAGAAATTAATATGGAAGTAATTGCAACACGAAACAGGCCTTTTTAAATTAATCTTACTTATAATACTTGTATTATTCTTACTTTGTTGAAGGTGGGGCTTGCAGTGTAAATGATATGTCTGTTATAGAAATTAGACACTGTTGTTCTGTCTTGCCTGGCCCCCTCAAGTTTTCCCAGGACCACGACTGTTTTTCTTCATCCATGTCATCCACCCAGATTCGGTCATCCAGTCAGAAGTCCCAAACCCACTTCAATCTCATTTTTCCATCCAGAGATCTTGAAAAAGTCCTGAATATGATCTACAATGCATTTAAAATGTTAAGAGATAATGAGGAGGTTCCTTCTAATGTGTTTTGAGTTCATTCCTAATTCTTGTTTGTGAAAGCAGTGTGTTTTCTGAAATTTTGAATAATGACACATCATGTCATCCTGTGCTGAAAAATCCACTGTTTCTCCACTGTTTTTCTCTCAGCAATGTGTCTGTTCTGGAGCTGTTTCTTCAACAAAATCTAGCAATCATGGCCAACATGGATGAGAAGTCATTAAAGTGCCCCAAAGAATTAAAAGTTTTAACAAACTACACTTTCATTAAAACTTGGGGGCAAACTCTACTGAGGAAGCTAAAAAATGGCCACTAAATGGACCTATTGGTGAGACATTTTTGCCAATTAAATCATGAGTGCACTTTCAATCTAAAAACTATGACTTTCTGTGTTTTTTACCATCAAATTATCTAAAAATTGCTCGTCTAACTTTAGAGACATGGTATTGGTGCATATGTGAAGACCTTTTACTAATTCTCGGTTAGGACAGAGACCTGAAGACATCACACACACTCTTGTGTGTGTTATCAGAAAGCGTCGCTTTATTAAATAACATGTATTGGTGTGTCTTTTGTCTGCCTTTTGGGCACACAGGTGACCTGCAAATCAACTGGGACATTAAACCCAGTGCCAACGCCCAACACCTTGTTTGAGGCTCTTCGAAGCAAGAGTTTCAGTGTAAGAGATATGACAAATGAAGTAATGTACGGAAATTGATGACTCACAAAAAAATGTGGGAGAGACAGCACTATAAAAACCTAACCATCCACTGTGCTTCCAATCCACTACACTGGTTTCATCGTCGCTCTCCAGTCATCCCGCCCCCCTCTGTCTTTCTCTCACCAGCACTCCCCTTCTCTCTCTCAGCTGCTCTCCCTCCCCTCCCCTCTCTTCCCGTGGATGGTGTAGCTCTCTCTCTTTCTCTCTCTCTCTCTCTCTCTCTCTCTCTCGCAGTCTGGTGGAGCCGCACACAAGGATTAGAGGGTTGCTGTGAGTGTCTGCTCAAAGAGAAGAAGCCAGAAGACAGACAGAGATAAAAAAAAAAGAATCTGTAGAAAAGGGTAGCCTTACTATTGTGGATAAGTTATCTAATTTATCTTTCCACAGGCTCTACCTCTCATCTTCACACCAAACTGAAGCCCTGCTGAGCCTTCACCTGGGGGAGAGCAGATAAGCCAAGGGACTATATAGGCTGGACCTCCACACGGGGAGCCATGTGAGCAGCACTCCTTCGCCCACTTCACACTACAGAAGTCCCCCCACAGTCTGCACTCTGAGCTGGGGAGCACAACCAGGATTTTTTTCCCCCCCCCCTCCCTGGAACCTCCACCTTCAGGGCTCGCGTGGAGGGACTCTCCAGGCTCGGTATACCCCAGCGGGAGACACTCATCTCTGGGCACTGGTCGGGGTGTGAGTGCCCCCTGGTCTGGAGGCCAGCCAGCAGCACTCCAGCACCATGGATTACCTGTTTGGGATTGTAGTGCTGCTGTGTGGGGCGGTGCAGCCGGGAAGAGGTGTTGAGCCCAAGCACAACGTACCCAGGCTAAAGCTGTCATATAAGGGTAAGCCCATTCTCTGTTCTCCCTTGACTCCTGCATATATGGGACAGCAGTGGTTTTAACGTGGACCAGCTCGTTTTGTCTATTTTTCTTGCCCGTGGGTGCTCTTTCATGCCTTTCTTTTCATCCATTCTTTCGTATGTTGAGTATCCCTTTTTCCTCTCCTATTTCTGTGAATCTATTTCTGCCTCCGTGTCTCTCTCATTCACTCTTTCTCCCTCTTGGTCAATACACAGCATCTAACTCTCTGCTTAACCTTCTGTGTTTCTTTCTCCCATTAACTCACTCCTTCCTTCTCACTCGCTCTGCCTGTCTCTCAGAATTCAGTATTCTTCTTACAAATGGTCAGATTGGTTCCATATGCTGAGCAAGGGCTCTTGCCTGGAGTTAAATGTATATATTGGCCCCTGTACCAATTTTCCCCTTGTGCTGTCCCCTTCTGCTAGTACTGTACAACCTTGTTAAGTGCTCTGAACAGGCAGCAGAGCCTCTGTTTTGATGGCTTCTGTCCCAAAATCTCAGTTCGGTCATGACACAGAGCCTTTCTTTAAGGGGGCCATGCAGGTTTCCTGACTTCTCATTACTGTACGCTAAACGGACCCAACAGTTGTAGAGTTTTGTTTAAATGTAAAAGCGTATATGCTTGTTGTTTAACGTGCATGCGTTAAATAATGCATTTGCAGGAGAATGTATTGGTAGAGAATGAGAGGGAGTTTCGCGTGTCTTTTTATATCGTGCACGTGTAAGTTTTTGACGTATACAGCAAACATGTTATTCTCTCTCTCCTTCTGTGTTATTTTGAGGGGAGACTGCGGAGCGCCGGTTCTTCCTCTCCTCCTCCTCCCTCTCTCTCTCTCTCTCTCTCTCTCCTCTCTCTCCCTGTGTGTCTCGTCTCCTCTCTCACACCCTACACTAAATCAGGCTCTTTGTAATAGCAGACTTTTCATCTCAGCTAGAAATAACTGGCAACATTTTTGGCATATTTTGGGAAGGTTTTTTTGCGTTTTAATGTCAGCGAGGGAGGCCATTGTGGTTCTTTGTCTTGAAACATGACCGAAAGTATATGGCTGGGAGTGTGGTCTCTCGATTCTTTATTTTAGTCCGGTTTCTCTCATAAAACATGCCCTCTGAAAATTTATGAACGGGCTGATTTGCCGTCGTTGCGCAGCTGAAAACATGAGTGTGTGGTTGTTAGTCCCCTTCTGTGTTTGACTCTCACCCAAAGCTTTGGTTCCTCAGATAATTTCAATTTAAGTTGAGGGAAACCCAAATTTTGGTCTTGAAGGGGGTGAATATGCGACTGTCACTCTAATTCATTTTCTATCTTTAGCTAAGACATTTGGTGTAACTTGTGTTTAGAGGTCTGCTATGTGTCGTACTTCATTCTTTAGATGGAGTTCAAGTTGTAATTTTGGTATATTTGGTATATTTTTCATTCATTTCAACTTCCTAGTGTTCATAACCATTGTGTAGGTTCTAAATCTAAATTAAAAATGCATGTGACTTTTGTATCCTTAACATTTGATGAGCTTTTTCAGTGTTTCCTGATGGTTCTGTGGTTCAGTGTGGTTGGCACATCATAGTCTAAGATTTTAAAGGGTGATGACATGCATTTACCACGTGAACAATATGAATCTGGAAAGAATCATAGTCGAACTTACCTGCTACAAGTCATATATCCCCTGGGCTCCATCATGTCAGTTCACACGAAACGGAGCCTCTAGGCATGATGGGAAAATGTCATCCCTTCTTTACACAGCCATCTGTTTAAAGAATGTGAAGATAGTCCCTCCTGCCCCCTTCTGTGATCCTCTTCACTCTTCAGTCTGACAAGCGAACATGTTGCTGACAACAATACTAGACAAGAGATATGTCATCAAGCATCAAAGTCTGCATTGACTGACTGTATGAGTGATGGATGTGTATCGTCAAACCAACACAGCAGGTCTGCTGGTGAGGAACTAGCCTGTCACTGTAGATTTTGTGGATGTACAATTATGTCTGCGAAAAGTGCATCAAAGCCTCGTTGTTTATGTATATGTGTGTGTGTGTGAATGTTCTTGCCACGTCTTGGTGTGAGGACTCAACACCCTCTCTTGCGATTTCCTCCCTTTAGACTGTAAGTGGTGTCTCGGTGTGTGAGTTTGTGTGTGTTTTAGCGAGGCAAAAATGTGTCAGGTCTGGTGTGCACTCATATAATTAGACACCTGGTTTTGTGCATGTGCCCCGTGCACGTACATGCATGGGCTCACAAATCGGTATCTTTTATTGTGCTGTCTTTATATAATCATGTGCGATCGTAAACTGCTTCCACTGTTCTGTGTGTGTGTGTGTGTGTGTGTGTGTGTATATATATGTATGTAAATTGTGTGAGTGAACATGGGGTGTAAAGGCATCAGAGTGTATCGTATGCCACTGTCTCTTTCTGTGTCTCTGCTCGCCAGTGTCTGCGCTTGAGTCTCGTGCCCACAGGTGTTTGATGGCTCTCTTGATGCCTGTCAGGGGACGATTCTCAGTTAACACCCACACTGTGGCGGGTGGAGGTGGGGAAGAGAGGGATGTAGACACGGTGGGGGCGACGGTGGAGGGGAGGAGATTTGCTTTTAATGAAGGAAAAGCTGACAGACATACAGTAGACGACGCAGAAGGGAAGGGAGGCTAGTCGTTAAGTGAAGTGTCGCTCATCCCCTCTCCCCCCTGCGAAGGCAGCATAGTAATTAAGTCAAATAAACGACAAGGAGGAATCCTCCTGGGAAGGAGAGTCAAACAAGCGCCGAGCAAAGGAGTGGGCCCTTGAGTAGGACGACCACAAGAGCAGACAGTGAAAGAAAGACTGAGGCCCAGGAGGAGCACGGTCGCAGGAACAAGTAGGGCCTGTGATTTGGGGGAGTCAAATACACTCCCAGCATGTGAGCAGGGTCCCATGAAATCATTCTGAAATGGTTGCTGATGACACGCCTCCGGGGACTGAAAAAAAGGAAGTGCCGGAAAGGACAGGGGAGCGACTGCAGAGTGAGCAGTTTGAGAGGTAGAACGACTGAGAAATGGAGTTGGGTAGATAAAATGACCTCTCATGGGACGTCTGGCGCAGCAAGTACCGAGTAAATGATTTCCCAGTGGGGTCAGTTAGACATTCAGCTAAAAGGACTTCATGGGGACAGAACTATGATCACAGGAGTTAATGATTTTCTCTTCTCCTTGAGACTATAATTGCTCTTACTTCCTTTGCCTTGACTTGTAACATAAGGAGAGGGAGGCACAAAGTGAAACTCAAGTCCAAGTTAAAATACTCTTGCTTGACAAAGTTTTTATTGATGTAATTTTATCAACGGCTGACTTGTTCAGACAACTGATAGAAATTAATTGTGAGTGGTAATATCTAAAGGACACAAATAGCAATCTGATTTCCTACTAAAAGTGTGTCAAAAGTGAAAGTGGAAGTGCCAAGCAAAGTGCAACTTACACCATATTAAAATCATCTTAAATAGTTGTTCTTTAATGTTGAACAACAGAGACTATTCAGTTTTACTGCTGCACTACTGCAATAAACCATATACATTTGATAAAACCATGATTTACTCCCATGGATCAAAACCTGCGAATGATCACATTCCTGAACACCGTCCATCCACAGCACTCTCACATACTGTAGCCATCAGGAGGAACACTGACCCCTAAAGGTCAATTGATGCACTCACAGCACACAGTGAACACAATAAAGGGCAGGATCCACGAAACTGCAAAACTTTCCCCCATTGTGATCGCTAAAAAGGAGCCAGCGAGCGGCACTTTCAAACTTGAAAGGTCTCGTTAAACAACCTGATAATTACCCGTGGCACGGGTAATTATGGAGCCTACTGTATGACCTCTTAATGCCACTGCAGCCGCCCCACGCTGGCTGGATGGGTGGAACTGAGGAGGGAGGACGGAGCGAGACTGAGAAAGAGACAGGGAATCTGGAATTGGCTTACAAGCCTTCAAAATAGACATTTGGTGTGGAACCGCACTCAACGCAGTCTGGACTCAGCCCCATAATAAGCCCGTCTGTGCGAGCGTGTCCATGTGTGTTTGTGTGTGGGCGTGCCTGCCTATGAAAATATGTGCTGTTTGTATGTTTGTGGGTGTTTGCATGTGTGTCGGTTTATCAGTGTGTCTTGCCTATTCATTCTTCTACAACTGAATGAGCACCCGAGTCTTTCTCTCGCTCTCCGTTTCTCTCTGTTGTATCTGTCCATTCTGCGGGCTGGGGCTGACAGAGCGGATGTAGATAATTATAAGGTGTTCTCCCAACGCGCCAACTTTGGATATGTCTGCCTCCATCTTCCCCTCTCTCTCTGTCTCTCTTTCTCATCGTTCTTTTTACTATACCCCCTCTTCCCTCTCCTGCGGCTCAGTCGCATCTGAAGGAACCACAACCCTAAGTACAATCTTAAAGTAGGTTGTGTGTGTGTGTGTGTGTCTCTGTGTGTGTGTTTGTAATTTGTTTTTTGCTGGTCGACTTTTCCTGTCTCTTTGATGGCAGCACATTTGATACATATCTTTTGGCTATCGCTGTTTTGAACTCTATTCGGTCACGGAACTACCCTCATCTTTGCTCCCACACAGCCACATTCCATTGGTAAAGCCAATGTTTTGCAGCGGCTTGCTTTTCAACTGTACCCCTATGTTACATCCGAATATATTACATGCCCTTACACTGACTCACATGCCTGACCGCAGCGTTTGGTAAGCCCCATCACCTAAGTCCACAAGCTGAAAGCTGGTATAATGTAGTGCGTGTAAGTGTGTATTTATGTTGACACTCATTGCCCCGCAGATAATTGTGCAATGACTCAAACGCGCTTGCAAAACAAAAAGCCATTCATCAAGTCACAGAAAAACCTGTCACTTGTTTTGCTTGCAGTTTTGCACTTGCATGCTACCACAGAGAGAGGGCGATTGTGTTCGTGGTTTCATGCTTTATCTAGCTTATCTTATTGTATGTAATTTAAGATAATACAGGAATGCAGGAGGAGCGATTAGAGTGTTATCAATATCCCATGTGGCAAAATAGGCTGTTCATAATTTGTGAGTTTTATTTTCTTTCGATTGCACGTGTTTGTAGTTTGCTTTCTAACTCGGCGTGCGTTTTTTGAATGTCACGCATTTTCTCAGCGTATCATTCACTTATTACAGAGCTATTTGCCTTAGGAAATTTCATTCAAACAAAAATGATTATCGAAAACAATCTGACTTTGTGCATATAGGCCACAACAGGACGTAGTGTCAGCGCAGAGTGTGTTTGCCCAAAGATTAATGTGTGTGCACACAGCAGTTGCGTATGTTCAGTGTACGTTTTTGTCTGTGTGTACATAAGTACTGTATGGACATGCACGCAGGAAAAGTATCCTGCGCCTTTGCATCTGTGTTTGGGATGTGGGCTTGGGTTACAGCGCAGCGCAGATTGCTGAACCTCGGGTATGAATGGGTCCCGCCACCTGCTAAGTCTTGTCAGTCAGATGGAGAAAGGGTGCACCATTCAATCTGAACAGAGTCATGTTACAAACGACGGGGACATCTCTGCAGAAAGACACACTGAACGGCTGATAGACAGCAAGCGGACATACAGACGAAGACAGACAGAAACGTCAAATAAGTAGAGATGGTAGAGTGCGTTAGTAGAGTCTTTGCACAGGATTGATGTCACTAAGGATTTGCAGTGATTTACAATAATTATAGACACTGTTAGCGATTTTCAAACCAGCTCTACCACTTATTTTTTGAATGCCAAAATTTAAGGTCAACTTGAAATACCAGTCCCTTAAAATCTCAGTATTTTAAGACTTAATCTGCTTAATCTCCTGTGGAGTATTGTGGGTTTTTTTTTTCTTTCTTTCCCTCAGACTTGTTGAGTTTAATTTCTCTCTTAGTGTAATAAATGTCAGAAGCAGCTAGAGATATAATGAGGAAGATAATGAGGAACACTTTTGCTCAAATGTCCTATTTTACATTTCCACATTGGGAAATGACAAATCAAACATCATCATCAAAAATCTTGATGTTACGTACATTTTTTTTCTTTTCCAAGTGTAAATGCATTCCATAAATTGCAGAGACTGAATTTATTTATTACATGAAACCTCATTTTGCTACGCAGGCTTCCTAAATAATTGTGTCCAGAGCTGAAAAGTGCATCTGTGCCCGTGGATTTGTGTCGGAGTGTCTCTGTCGCATCATTGTGTTTGCTGTCACAGTTTGCCTGGGACACATTCAGATCTGTAGCCTTGCCTCATTAATTTCTAATAAAATGGCAGAGCTGACATTCAGCTACACGGTACAGCTGACAGGCTGCACTAACAGGCAGTGGCTCCAGACATGACCACGCTAACCACAGCCTGGTTCCTCTCAAAGTCCATCCATCAAACTGCCTCGCGATAGCACTATCTCCCTCTCTCTGCACAGCTTTGCAGAGGAGCCTTACTGTGATTTGTGTGTGTGTGTGTGTGCATGAGGCTACACATGGCAAATTTGGCCTCTTTGTCCATGTGTCTGTGACTATATTTGCATACAAAAGTGTGTATTTGCAAGTTTGTGTCTGTGTGTTTTCCTTAAAAGTAATAAGAACCAGAGGGGCTGAGCAGCCTGGTTATACTGTGAGCATTTAGTGGTGTGTGAGTGGGATTTCTGCGGCAGGCATGGCCAGGCCTCTAGCCGTCTGTGGTCACAGCGCTGGTGGAAAACCGCTCTCCGTGGTCCAGCCGTCCAATGACAGGAGGAGACACACACTAATGAAATGGTTCCATATTCAACCACTTTTGTTATATATATATGTGCATTTTTTTTTCTCCTGCGCTCAAGTTTCTGCCTTATTTTGCCCTCATCATGCTTGATTTTTTTTGTCTCTTCTTTACAGTATCTTTCATTATGTTGCTTTCTTTGCTTTTCCTCTCCTGACAACTCTTCTAGTAAACTGTGCTCTTGTGTTCGGTATCCCTCCTCAGTCTGTGTGTGTCTCTCTCTCTCTGTCTCTCGAGGGAAAACAGGAATGTCATGCGGTGACGAGGAAGTCTAGTATTTGGGTTGAGAGAGATGAATGGTGCTCTATGGTGAAATTCAACACATACTTAGGCTACTCATATAGATTCTGTGTGGTTTGGGATGTGGTCACGTTTTCCTTGTTAGTCCCTCTGATATCCTATGGTTGAACATTCTCATATTCACAGGACAGAATATGGTATTAAAATGTCCCATAAGATACAGTACTTGACTCTGAATTATGGCTATGAATCATTTTGGTTGAAAAATAGAAAAATTGAGTTTCTATTGCAACCGAAATTGTGTTTTGCAGAACTGGAATCAAAGAAAACACTTTGAAAAACATCACTGGCTTCAACAGGAAACTTGTCACATATTTAGTGCGGTTGTAATGAACGATTAATTAACACACACTTTGTTCATGCACACATTTTCCGTTCTTTTGGATTAAAACACACACGGGAGCTCTACTTAATCGTAGAGTTCAGGGCACTGTGTGTAAGGCAACACATTTCCTGTCAGAGCTGTCACTCAGCTGCACCTGAATGAGAAATCCAACGGCCTAGGTTTTGTTATACAGAGGGTCACCATGGAAACCAACCCACACCTGCTACTGTGCTTAGAAATAGAGAGAGAGAGAGAGAGAGAGAGAGAGAGAGAGAGGAGAGGTGAACTTTTGAGGCATGTGTGGATATCCTTGAGCTTAGGATAATATTTGAACACTTTGTTAAGCAAAGCTTTCAGCAAATTTCCACGGGGCGGCTGTCTGGTCTTTTTTTCTGACACCTGTGTTTTGTGGCCGAGGGCATCATGAGAGCAGCAAAATGTACACCGCACCACACACAGAGAAAAAAGAAAGCATTTGGAGGCAGGGTTGGGAAAGACAGAGAGATTGACGTGCCAAACCAAACCGCTGGAGATATTACAGTACTGTGTGTCTTTGGTTTTCTGAAGCTAGCCTTGTATTTAAAAGACAAACATGTGTAATTCTCTGCACCAGTTCCTTTTGAGCTGCCATTTTCTTTTCAGACTGATTTGTTTTCCCCCTGCCTGCCTGTCAGCGTAGTAGCTTTTTAGTAATACACAGACACAGACTTAGAATATGACAAACCACAGAAACACACCTTTATGACTCTGCCAGCAGCAGAAGAAAAAGAAATCTATGTCAACAAGAGGAAATTAACAAGTAAAATGTGTCATTCTAGCACTTTTTTACATATCGAAAACCCCCTCTCCTCTTCTTGAGCCACCACAGTATGCATGAGCAAGAGAAGCACTTGAAAAGTGTTGCATTAGTTTAATGGAATATTACCTATCTGTTGAATCTCAGTCAAGTGTTTTCCTCTGTCAGGCTTTTATGTTTCATGTCACTCAAACACACACTCACACAGCGGCGCTTACACACATTCAGATAAACATAATTTAATGCCCCGTCGCCTTTCTTTCATGCTGTTTCATTATTCCGCTATTGCATGGCATGTAGGCGTCTAAAGCGCCTGCCTGTTTGGAGAATGGGGGAGTGAAGAGTACTCCACAGACAATTGCACTTGAATTTTGAATGTACCTTTTTTTTTTTTTTCCCTCCGAGGCTTTTTAAGACAAGAGCCAGGTTGTTTTCCATAATGGAGTATGACAGAGGGACAAATGATAATTTATTTGAATGAATCGCTTGTATTTGCCTGTTTCAAGGGCTGTCCTTGATTGTACAGTGCGTGAGTTTCTGCATGGAGTGAAAATTAAAATGAAGACATATAATGTAGGTTGTTAGTACATATATAAATATGTAGATTCGAATATATAGCATATGACAAAACTGAAAACTTCCATTTTCCAATCATATATATAAACACTCAGCTACAAATTGAGCCAAGACAATGATTTCTCCATTTCTTTGTATGCTCGCAGATTTGTCTACATATTTGCATCTGTGTGTGTGTGTGTGTGTGTGTGTTTGCATGTATGTCTGTGGCGGTTTACATAGGCCACTATACTTGCATGTGTGCACTTAAATGTGCAAAAGGCAGAATGTGTGAGTGAAAAAGAGCAGACAGAGAATGTGTGTAACAAGAGAAAGTGGGATGGAGGTGGGCAACCGAGACTGAGACAGAGTGTGTGTGTAACCATGTGTATGCGTGTGTGAGGTGAGTGGAATGCATTTGCACACACGAGTATATGTGTTTAAATGTGTCCATGATTCCAGCAGCTAGTGTAAGCACACTGTGTGTGGTGAGGGGGGCGTGTGGCATGTGTATGCACACACATACATGAGAAGAGCTGCGTGTTTAATGTGTGTATGAGTGTGTTTGTGTGTGTGTGTGTGTGTGTGTGTTGGGGGGTCCAGGACCGGGGAGTGTGTTAGAGGTAGGTGGAAGCTGCTGAGTGCGCTCACTGTTCCACTGGTTCATGCTGCATAAGCAGAAATACTGATTGGATTACAACTTAGTCTGGGGAGAAGTGTGTGTGTGTGTTCAAGCAGCGTGTGTCAATATGAATACAATATGCATGTCAGTTTAAGGGTGTGGACTTGTTTGCATTTTAAAAGCAGAGCACAGTCATGTTGAACCTGCTTTTCCTGTGTGTGTGTGTGTGTGTGTTATTCTCTGTAAATGTGTGTGCATTTGTCTTTTGCTTGGTTACTATATTATGTATGAGCTGTTCTGTGCGCTCTGTGTCTGCCCCTGCTCCCATTTCCAAAACGATCATGTCAGTGTTTAGGTTGGAGGTCCTGGGGTGCTCCCACCCAGTTCCTCCAATTCTCCAAACCACAGTAGATCCCAGCTCAGATAAAACCTCTGTGTGTGTGTGTTTGTGTGTGCGCGCCGGCCACCTTGTCTTTGTCAGAGATCGCCACGTGTTGAAATATGCGCGTGTGTTTTTCTTCTTTGGCCCATCTGGGAGAAACCTTTCGTGACGGACCTCGGAGGCCATATTGGACCGCATTCCAGGCTCATGGGTTCAGCTCCGGCCTCTCACTTTGCGATGATACAGGTTGTCACAAATCGAGCCAAGATGGCAGTGAAGAGGAGCTGAGAAAGGCTCTCCTAAGTGGAAACAGGGCCATAGAGGATATTGTTGTTTGTGTGTTTGTTTATTTCCTATTGACTGTTTGTCCTCTTGTCCCAATATCTACCATTCTTTTCCTCCCTTTTTAATGTTTTTCCAATCCTTTAATAGCCTGAATCTATTTATTTTTTCATTTCATTCTTCAATTTTATGGCCACCTTGGCTTCGTGCCCCATCCATTTATTTTTCCATTACTTCATAGCTGAAACATAAGAAGACCTCCTCTGGTGTTCTGTCGACTGGAAATCGTATTTCCATGCATTCCTCCTCTAACTCATTTCCTGACCCTGTGTTGTCATGTCTGATTGGTAAAGAATAAGTTACTATCTGATTGGCCACTACTTGGCTCTGACGACACTTCTTAACTTCAATATTTAATTTCTTGTCATTTTCATAATTCTTGGCATTGTAGCATGGAGTGTGTAAAAAAAAAAAAAAAATCTGTGGTACACTACAAATTCTCACACAAACACACATCCACAGACCTTCATGCCCACACCCACCCACTCCATTTCCTTAGCCACAAACTCGGCCTCAAACCGAAAACCAAGTGACGCAGATGAGCTGCAACCGTCTTTATTAGGTGACGACCACTCCATCTCACAGTCCTCATCCACCCCACCGGTACTCGATACAGACGTGGTTGACACACCACTTCCTCCATCTCCCCTTCCATCAATCCCCTCTTTTATGTAGACACAGATGTCCAAGATCTTACACACTGTGAGTGGGCACAGATGGCTCCTATAGCAGCCCGTCAATCAGAGCTTTGTGGGGAGAGCAGGGAGATCACAATCCACTGGACTGTGTGCTTGTGTGTGTGTGTATATATATATACACATATACATAGATATATATACGTATACAGTATATACGTGTTTGTGTGCATATGTATGCTTGTACTTGTTTCTATATTGCATGCCTGCGTGTGTGTCCGTGCTACACCGTGACACTGATGATGATGGATGATGTAGTCCGATAGCGAGGCTGATGTATTGGAGGACTGTACCTGTGGTGCAAATATGGAGCACATGTTATATATCCAGTGGACCAACCAGAGGCAGATGGTTTTAGGGGTTAATTCAATTTCTATATGTTAACCAGATGTTACTGCTACTGTTATTATCATCTTTGAGAAGCCTACACTATGAGAATGGGTGAATCTGGATAGACAAATTGCTCGTTAATTGCGGGAATCGCCCTTAAATTAGCAAAATATATTCCATTGTTTTGTTTGTAATTATGATTAAAGATATATTTATAGTCATTTGTCCAACTTGGACAATCTGCAATAGAAATATGGAATGATCATGATGATGTGAGAGGAAATAAAAGTAACTAATCGAGTGTGTTTATGGTTTACAGTAGTATTACTGCTGGTGATTTTGTGTTTAAGTTTTATTTAGTGCTGCAACTAACTAACACTGTGATTATTGTTTAAACTGCAGCTTTTTTTAAATTACTTTTTATTTTTTAATTAATTATATTTTTTCAGACATTCAAAATGTCATAGTATAACCAATTTGTCAGATCCCAAGGTACCCAAATATGAATATATTAGATAAATATATTCACTTAGTGTGACATAGAATTAACACACACAGCAAATCCTCACATTTTAGGCTTTTAGGTGTCTGAGTCCTCCATTGACTGAATTAAACGTTGAATCTTTACTGGTTACTCTATGACCAATACAAATTAACTATTTTCTCTTACTTGTGTTGGAGCAAACAAAATTCAATCAGGGGTTAACTTGCTCTCAGGAAGGGAGTGTGCTTCTTTGTTAATATAACACCATTGCTGACATGAAAGCTGATGTCAGAGTTGATGCTACCCATCTTTTTTGGTTAAACATTGAATGGCTGTCAGAGGTCTAGCTAGACTTCTCGTGCTGGTTTCCATTTAGCTTGGCTGCATATTGTCGGTGTATACTTAAGGACTTTGTACACCTTAATGGAACACAGTGCAGAAAGCCATGTGCAGTCACAGACTCTTCAGTGTTGATTTACATAATAACCCATTTACAGCTACATGCCACATACACCCGCACATACTTATTCACACACAGTGTCTCCTGTGGCCCTGACTCCATATGAATTATTCAACCAATCACACGGCTGAACAGTCTGAACTCTGTCCCTGATTGGGACATGCTGTGTTCACTTCAAATGTCTCACGCTATACCTGACTGACATGTGTCTGTTTGTAATCGTGTGCAAATGTGCATGTGGAAAAGCAATTAAGGGATCATGATAAGTTGCGAATTTCATACCGCAGGATATCTTGATTGGGGAAGCACTTTTTTGTGTGTGTAAATGTGTGCAAAAGTGTCCAGCTGTCAGTTTATCTTTTAGTCTTTTGATAGCCCTTCCCCAACATCGTCCCATCCACGATCAAGACCAACTCTTTCTTCTGTCTTCTCTTCCAGAGATGTTAGAGTCCAGTAACCTCATCACCTTCAATGGCTTGGCCAACAGCTCGAGCTACGACGCTTTCCTATTGGATGAGGAGCGAGGGAGACTACTGGTCGGGGCCGAAGATCACATCTTCTCGTTCGACCTTGTCAACATCAACAGAGACCACAAACAGGTAAAGATCAGGTGCACTCAGCTTTATTTTGGGTAGTTTGTGTACATTTTCTAGGTTTCGAGAGCTGCTGACCTGTTTTTCTGGTCTGCACAATGTTATTAAAGCTCTTCTCTTCTCTTCTTCTGCTCCCTCTGGAGTCCATTACTCCAGCTCCTTCTCCCCTACCTTCATCTCTCCCACTGTCTGCCTCGGTCCAGACAGGCCAGTCCGTAATTCCATTACTCCACCTGGACTAGGTTAACAGTGTTTTTATCAGATTTGGGCTGCTATCATAGACACACAGGACTGACACAGACTTGCCTGCAGGCTGCAGAGTGCTGAGCAGGGGAATGAAAGTGCTGAAAAATACATAGTCAATGCAGAGAGAGAGAGTGTGTGTTGCCGAATTCTTTTTGCCCTTGGCTCGGATGTGTATTTTTTTTTTCCTTCTTTCCCCTTTCCTTTTGTTCTGATCTTTGCGTCATTATGAGATAAAGGCCAAAAAGCAGTGATTAAGCAAATCTAATGTAATTACCCTAAAAATGTGCAACACAGATTCCTATGAGAGGAAATATCAGCTGATCTAGAAAGCAGATAAAGTCTAGGAAAGGAATGAGGAATGAGTGCATATGGTATGGACATAATAATGCATGTACATGCATGTGCATACATTTCCTTTGTCTGTCTACATCAGCGTGGCCACCAGCAAAAACGTGAGCTCAATCGCACCCACTTTTCGAACATATAATTATCATTCCCCTACCCATTACAGCTCACACATGCACACTCGTACGTACAATGTGTGTTTATAATTCATGTGACACCAGGGGCCACAGATGGATTCGCCTTAAGGACAGCAGGAAGCCATCATTTAATTCACAATGAGTTCTATCTCTTCCAAAACAAAGTAGCAAAAGTCTGATATTTGAAGTGGAGAGCACAACCATATGCTCAGAATTTGAAGTGCAGAAAGGAGATTAACTTTTTAAAAGCCATAATTTGAGCTAAAATCCATGTTTAGACTATATAGTTGTCTATATCGACACAAGTACAATACAGAGGACAACATTCCTACATATTCCTACATACTGTATCTCATACAATTTCACATAAACACAGTTCATTTTTCTTTTCCACTTATACTATACCACTCTATACTGTACTGTACTGTACTCTTTAAAATGCCACCTTTACTTTATCATATGCACATGTAACACTGATGCTATGGTCAGGAACACAGAGGGGAAAAAGGAAGTGAGAAAACTAGGAATTGTAAATATAAAACATGACAAATCCAAAGTCATCTCCCTGGAATTACACAAATCGTGATTTCCTCTGATTCACTTGATTGACTCACTGCGCTCCCTGTTGGACGAAATGTCTCCTCTCCACCTCCAGCATAGTATGACTTTGTTTCTCTCTGTCTTTCATTTGCACAGATTGCGTGGCCTGCCACCCCCTCCAAGAGGGATGAATGCAAGTGGGCAGGGAAAGACCTTGGGGTAAGTCCACATTCATGATGGCATCATCACTGAAACTCTCCCTACAATTTTGCTTCCGTTGTTACAGAAATTATATGACTGGCCTGCGTAGTTCCATGCAATTCTTCAAATATCTCTGGGGTGTGTGTGTCTTGGCGGCAACAATACAGCATGGAGGAAGTTGCCCTGATCCAGTGCCTGTACAAGAGCACTGTAGAGGAGGAAAATGAGCTCAGATAAAAATGATAGCACAGTGGCCACGTTCCATCTCACCTCTGGCACACTGTACTCTCTAGAGGCCATCCCCCACTGACACCGACAGCTAAACACACTGCATGACAGATGTTCGGTCACAGCAATGTGTACACAGTGTCTCAATGGCGCGGGGACAATGACGCATTACCTCAGAGGTTATTTGCTGCTGTGATGCACAGTTTAATGCTGGGAGTATGTTTATGTATGTGTCTTAGAGTGTGCGCATATGTGCATATTTATGTGGGAGTGCACTGATTGAGTCCTTGTTATCTGGCGCGGTGTGTTAGCTCACATGTGCCACTCTGCACAAGTTTGCTGAACACACTGTATGCCACCAGCTTTGTTTGTGTGCACGACAGCGTCGCTGCGTGTTATCTTTTTGTTGCTGTTTGGATAGGCCCTCTCCGTTGTATCTGATCTTAATTTCACGGCTGGATGAGTCTGGAGTGCAGCGGCTGCAGGGTTTTAGGATTATCCAGTATTCCGTTGTCCCATTAAATCACAGAGGTTTTACTGGGGTCTAACTCATCGCCAGCTTTTTGGGATTCTCGCGCAAACGCAAACCACACAAGCAACACCACACCTTCGCTCCTCCACACAGCGGAAAGAGAATGTGTTCTGGCAGCACAGAATCGCACAAAACACAATGATGAGGTATTTGCGTGCTGTGAAAATGTTTACTCTTGAAAATGAGGCAGTGAGAGCAGAGATTGAGTGCAGCATGGAGAGGCCTTGATTAGGACATTACTAAAGCATTCGGAGCTCCCAAACTGATGCATTTCTACAAACCACAATTTATAGCCGCAGAACAAATGTAACAGCTGCCCCCCTCCAAAATGCCTGATGGCTGTATCATTCTCCTTGGCAGGATGAGTGTACAACATCGCCCAGGTTGTTGCATTTGATTCAGTGAACAAAGGGTTCAGATACTGGAGTGTGGATTCACAATTTTGTAGAATTGCCTGATGTCATTTCCAATTAATTCTCCAGCTATTACAGATATTAAAGGGAAAATAACAATCCAAAGTTATCCTACATTTCGAACGCATTTTCCATATTTAACGAGAGAGCTCAGCATGATCTCAAAATTCACTCAGCTCATCCAAGTACATACAAATCTGTCCACCCATTTCTCCCATGGAAATTCATCATCAATACCGAAGAGAGTCATTAATTTGATCCAATAATGACTCATTTATCCTCTGCGGGTCTTGTGGTTTCACATAATGACATGGTTTGTGATCAGGGAAACCATTTTTCACCTGGAGGCAAGACAGGGCTGCATGTTTGAGTGACTCGCATAACTAACCTCTGTCAGTGTTTAGGTGCAGCCTACCTACCACATAGCTAATGAGTGTAACTCGAAGACAGCCACGTTAAATCCTAAACAGAGCTGACACGGGGGGGGGGGGGTGAAATGCACATAATAAGGGCGTGAGAATGATGTGGAGGGGGAACATGTGCTCCCGCTGTTCAACAGTAGGAAACACAGAGGGTAAAATCATTAAGTTACACAGAGACTTGGTTGAGGTCAACCACTAGACATCATGCAAGTTTAGTCTTCCTCTGTGGACTCAGCAATAGGCCTGTGGCTGAAATGTGTTATTGGGATACTGGGTTAATGATAACATGTTCAGTTATAAGGTGTTGAATACTTGCATAAACCCTGGTCTGTTAAAAGCTATGACATCATATGTAGTTCAACAAATCTAAGTTAAGATTTGAACTCAAAAATATGCCTGTTTGCTTTCTCGATGCCACCCATGTCTGTACGCTGAGGCTATAGCTGGCAGTAGGTTAGCGTAGCTTAGCATAAAGACCGGAAGCAGGGGGAAACCGCTAGCCTGGCTCTGTTCAAAGGTAACACAATCCGCCTATGTCGCCTATATCTTGTTTGTTTAATTGTACAAAAACCAAAAGACAAAAATGGCAGTTTGTGGTCTTCTCATCAAGACTTCAGGAGGCCATTGCACGTAGCCAAGAAATAGCTCCGCACATAGCCCCAGTTGCACTGATTAAACAAATTTGCTGGTCGGCAGATTTTGTTACCTTTGGCAGAGAATAGGCTAGCTTTTCTCCCACGTTATCATTCTTTACGCCAAGGTAAGCTAAGCTCCAGCTTTATATTGAACATAGAGAAATCTTCTCTGCCAGTCTCAGGAAGAGAGTGACTAAGCGTATTTCTCAAAAAAAAAAAAGTTCAGAGCTCAAACATGAGTTTCTGCCTTTTTGAAGAATAGCAGGAAATGCAGTGTGTGCTCCCAGAGTCAATTTGTTGTTGATCTGGAAAATGTCATCACTCAAACCTGAACTCAGTGAGGACTTATCCATTTATGTCTCATATGTGGGACATCATCAAATCATCAAACTGAATGCCAAAGAGATTTAGAGGCCTGAAGAGATACACGTGTTAAAAGGAGGGAGAGAGGAGGATAATTTGGCTGTCTGCATGTGATGTGATGTGCGTGCTGTGTTTCCAAATCCCCAAGCAAATATGTGCTTATTTGTTAGGTGGATATTGAACATGTATTTATAATAAGGCAAACCCCAGCCTAATCTCTTAAACATGTGCCCAAATCAACTCCTCCAGGCTGCTAATAACCCTCCTACATTAACCAATCGCGTTGATTAGCACTCTAATAAACAGTCTCACACCGCTGGGACTATCACCATGTGCTGGAGAGCCAACCCAAACACCCTCAGTAAATTCAAACACATGGATCATTAAAGATCTGAGGTAGTTTTGCCTGATTTGACTTACAGGTGGGATTTCCTTGAAGGAGACTCACTTTCATACAGAAAGTCTTTTCCAAACCAACTGGAAAGTCCCTGCTTTAAAGGGAATTCCAACAGAGCTTTTCTCCATTCTCCATTATTCTCTGCTTTCTATTAGCCTTTATTTTCAGTTGAATCACGTCAGGGCTTTTCTCTATTAAAAGTGTCAGCATTATTTTCATAAAGGATAAAGCTTATTTCAAACGTTACGATATGGAGGAAGGGAGTTGGCTTTTTGGTGGTTAATGCTAACATATGTGATCTCTTTCATAAAAATCCTAAAAGTTTCACATGCTTTACAAGGCTATATAATATACTTTGCTGGTAGGATTACTACATAAACAGATATGGTATTACATACACAAAATGTATTTGAATGTCTTTGGCAGCTGTATGTCTCAGCGTATAAAATTATACATCATTTGCGGTTGTGAAGTCCGTTGTCTCGTTTCTTTTCCAGAAGGAGTGTTCTAACTTCATCCGCGTCCTCCAACCCTACAACCAGACCCACTTGTACATCTGTGGCACAGGAGCCTTCCACCCGATCTGCTCTTTTCTGGAAATGGGCAAGAGGGCAGAGGTAATATATGTTAATGTTTGTTCAGGAAATGTTGTGGGGTTTTTCTACATCTTTAATCGATTATATATATGCAAAAAGTTATTTAGATCTCAGCTGAGCATTCATTGAAGAGTCATGACATGTGACACCAGCGCTATAGTAAACTAATGAGAGAGAAAGTTCAATATTGTCTGTGCACAGCAATTGCACTGGCTGCACTGAGTAAAAGCTCAACCCACACACACACACACACACACACACACACATTTTTCTGTCAAGCACAGCAGTAATCATTCCCTTCATTGATTATCTTCTCATCAATGTTTTCCTTTGTGAGAAAAAGTGGAAAAAAAAGTGGTCACTACATGGTTCAACTCCAGCCGTCGGAAATTAAACAAGCTCTCCTCTACGAAAAGTTTAATCAGTCATCTTGATAAAGGACTACAGGTTAATCAATGCACCAGCATGGGCTGTGCAGGGAGGGGAATGACTGTTTGCACCATGCAGGTTTCGAGTACAGAAGACCCTGCCTGTGTTCGCTCGAGTTTAAAGTAGTCTAATTGATTTAAACAAAACTGAGTAAGTTGGGTCTCTCCTTTGTGACTTTCTTTTTAATATATTCAAAGAGTTCAACTACTACCTATTTCTTACTTTATTACCCTTTGTTCCTTTGTGTTCAGGGGTATAAAAAACATCTTATTGCTCTGGTGCGGCTGAAGTTGTGGTGTATCCAATCCCAAAAGCAGCAGCGCTATAACGAGAATTTGGTGTAATTTGAAACAGAGGCTATAAATGTACCTTAATGTCACTTTCCCTGCCCTCACTTTGAACTCTGACCCTCTCCACCACAGGACAACATCTTCCGACTGGCCTCACATTTCGAGAACGGGCGCGGGAAAAGCCCCTACGACCCCAAAATGCTCTCAGCCTCACTTCTGATCGGTGGGTTTGATCGCTGCCTTGATTAGTTCCAGGAAACACACATTTCAGAACTGGTCATTTGTTCCTAACTGTACTTTTTTCGCTGGCAGATGGAGAGCTGTACTCTGGCACATCTGCTGATTTCATGGGAAGGGACTTTGCTATTTTCCGAACCCTGGGAGATCATCATCCAATCAGAACAGAGCAGCATGATTCAAGATGGCTGAATGGTAAAAAAAAAAAAAAAAATTACAAAAAAAAAAGTATGAACAACTGGGGAAAGAAACATTTTAGTACTGAAGGAGAGCATTTTCTGGAGAAAAGATGGTCTTCTTTGCATCTACAAGCTTTCAGTGGAAATTTTCAGACTGCAAAAGCGAGATAACATACATTTTCAGAGTTCACAAATTTCCAACAAACTTTACTGTGAAACTAAATTTGGACACTTGTGGCCTAACATAAATCTCAACTATTCCGTACAAGGTGGAAGTAAACCGTTGTCATTGGAGAAATAATACCACTGAGCTTTTCAACAGACTCTGAACCATTAAATTCTCTCCCAAGACTCAAGTCTCCAATCATTTCCATTCATGTGCAGACATCAGATATCAGAGCCCATTCACAAACTCACTGGATTTGCCTGGGTTAGTAAGATTAGCGCGGCAGTGCGGGTTATTGACTGTTCAGTCTGTCTGGCTATCTTTCGGCACCGTGGAGGACTTAGGGAGCCACAAAAGGTCAGTTTAAACCTTTCCCTCAAGCTGTGCCATCCCTTTTTCTCCTCTTTCCCACAGAACTAATCCGCTCTCAGCTGTTTTCCTGTAGTGGAGTCAAATTCCTCTCAGTTCCCCTCGACCAACCCCCTCCCCACCCTCCCCAAGCACCATCAAAAATCACAAACACTGTTCTCTGCAGTGCTGATTCCTGTGACATATTAATAAAGAGCGGTTTAAAGGGAGAAGTCATTGTTACTGCGTTAATCCCCATCGATCTTTCACCTTGTTCAAACAAATACGCCAGGGGATTGTATCCATTCGGCCCAGCAAAATCCAACTCCTTCTGCACAAAGGGGGGATTGTAATTGCACGGATTACTGGGATGGGGATATTCTATTGAGCCTTTATCAACAAGGTTACATGGTACTCAAATGTAACAAGAGAGAAACTTGGGAGTGAATCCTTAATTGCAGCAGATTCTATAAGGGATTTAGGGTTAAATGGTAGCTTTGGCTCTGCTGGTCTTGATTCATGCAATTTATTTACACATCTCTTCACCATTCAATGCCTCCTCACTCAGCACTGAGTTTGAATTAAACCTCTACTGAATAAAGCAACCTTTTGTTGTATGACCTCAGTGGTTGGCGACACCGGCAGAAACCTGTATTTGTATGCCAGCCCACGCAAAGCCCACCTTTGAATTTATTAATGTGTAGAATTAGTGGTGCACATTCACGATAGAGGTATGGAGCTTGTGTGGGGTACGCATGATTCATACCAGAGGTCTCGCACCCGCGCTGCGCTTATAAATCTGCTCCCCACTTTGGCCACACTTGTCTTTTTCACAGCTACTCTATATCCTAAACGGCCATGGAGGCGTAACATGGCACTGCTTGTTTCTCTCCAGTTAACCCCCGGAGGTTTTAGACACAGGCTCGTTTTACGCGTGACGACGCCTCAGTGACTGCGTCCACTTTTCCTCAGCCCCTCTGCCCCTTCAGGTCAAGAGATATCTCAGCCCGAAGGCCTCAAGTCGCACGCTTAGCTTTGATTTCCTCTTGCGCTTAAGGTCGAGATAAATTTATTCGAGTGTTACCCGGGACAATCAGAGCCATGTGTGTTTGTGAGGATGTGGTCTAGAGACGGGGGTTATGTGGGATTTGGACTTGGAGGGCTCACATGGGGTAAAGTCAGATACTGTAACACCAGGGTGTAAAGTGAATGGCTGTTATTACTGAGCCGTGACTGGAGAATATCATGGGGGATTGGCTTCAGAGGTGTAAAATAGGGGTAAAAGGATTGCCATCGGGGCAGCGGCAGGATTGTAAAATGACATTTGTGCGGGTGTGTGTGTGTGATTTAAGTGTATATGAACAAATGTGTGCATATTCTACTGGGAACAATGTGGTTTCTGCACTTTATTTATTTTCTTTTTGTCCTCTAGACCCCAGGTTCATAGGTGTAAACTTGATCCCAGAAAGTGACAACCCTGAAGACGACAAGATCTTCCTGTTTTTTAAAGAAAACGCCATGGACGGAGAGCACACTGGCAAGGCTACCATCGCCAGGATAGGACAACTGTGTAAGGTAACAACACACACACACAAACGAAATCTTGTCACAGTTCGCCCCTCTGATTCACAATCATTTCTGACATATCTGCATCAACTTACAGAAGTAACTATATGTTTATGTCAGAGTTTGCAGAAATGTGTTGAGGTGTTTTGTGTGTTTGGAATACAGAATGACATGGGAGGTCACAGGAGTCTGGTGAACAAGTGGACCACTTTCCTCAAGGCCCGGCTAATGTGTTCAGTGCCCGGGGTCAACGGCATTGATACGCACTTTGATGAGCTACGTAAGTGTGTATTCTTTATTTTCTGTATGAGGAGAAGTTCACCTCGCAGACTCTTTCAAATGTGTTTGAAAAAAAAAAACTCACCTTCATCCACACTTGCTTTGTGTTTTCAGAGGATGTGTTTCTCATGAGCTCCAAGGACCCAAAGAATCCAGTTATCTACGCTGTATTCACCACATCCAGGTACAAACACCATCCAGTTATTTTCTCGGTGACCTTCTGTGTGTGCAAATGCTCAAATTCTTAAATAGCTTGACAGACGCTGGTAGTATCACATTTGTTATGTTGATTTGTTGCTAAGAGATCAGAAGGAGCTGATATATATTCAACGGGCAACCGTCCTGGACAAGTTATTTCCTCCGTATTTGAAAAACACACACGCTTCATATTTCCTTTCAAGAATTCTTCCTTTTCACATCCTTTATTCCCTTTATCTGTAATTTCCTGCCCACTTTAAATGACACGGCAGGATGCGAGCAACTGAGTGTGCCCCTGTCAAATTCCCAGACAGCGCTCCCATCCCGTAATCCACTTACAGGTGTCTTATGGTTGCTTTCTCCTCGTATTCCTCGTCTCTGATTGGAGATTGCTTCTCCCCGATTCCTCGCTCCCCTGCTACCTGTCCCCTTTTTCATTGAAACCTTGGCAGGGGCTTGTAGGCAAATCAGATTATAGAGCAGGAGGGAGCGAGAGAAACACGATATTCACTCAGCAGGAACGCACGTCTCTCCCCTGGCCGCCGCCCCAGCCTTGAATGGGGTTTTCAGAGGCTGGGTGCGGCTCTGTTGAAGCATGCGGAGAGGTGAAGGCATGGGGCAAAGCAGATAAGTGAGTTGAAATGGCACAGATGGTGCCACTTATAATGATGATGATGACTTTGCATTTGGGAAGGAGGATGAGGAGGGGGAGGGGGGGTGGTACTTTGTGTCCAGTAGTGTCTCTGACTGGCTTTCAAAGGGAGGACAAACACTTCACCATCAATCACCGCTAATGATAAGACAGGCTGAATAGAACAGCGACGCACACTGACAGCCACCGTGCATCAGTAGACCCATATGGCTTTTCTCAGCTTTCTGGAATGTATTCAATGCAAGAGGTCATGCGCAGTGGTTTGTGTAAACCTGCATACCCACATGTATGCCTGTACTCACACACACACACATGCACGCTTTAAAATTCAATTATGGGGCATTGAGGAATTAGAGTGCTTTAATTGGTTTTCTAAGTGGCCGGTTTTCAGAGATGAATAGAGCAGAGATTCAGAGGGACCGGCTTTTAATATCACTGCTTAATGAGGCACAAAGAAGCTGCCACTGACAGATCAATGTGTGATTGTGCCCCTATTTGTGTATGTGTGTGCATGTTTGTGGGGTTGACTGAGTTTGTGTGCCTCTCTTCGAACCGTGTGTATCTGCACAAACTCATGTTCACCCTTCTTCTTAAGCACAGATATTAGAGTGTCTTTTTTTGCCCCTGGAGTTAATTGAATTTCTCTGTAATTAACATTTTCAAATGCTAATCCATTCATCTTCCACGCTTTGGTGAGTACTGTCGGCTGTGTGTGTGTGTGCCAGCCACATCCCTAATTAGTCTGATACAACTTCCCATTGCAGTCAGCAAGACAAAGGACGTCCCGAATCTTTTTGAAGCATTCGATTTTTGCAAATGCAAAAAACTTGCTGTCCAAATAAAAATCTGCCATCGCTAAAAAATGACAGAAAGCTGCCGAACGAGCATGTGAAATGATTTTTGAACATCTAACCTACAAACAGATAATTACAAATCTATAAAATTGTGAAAAAGACCCCCCTTATATGTGGTCAGAGGCTAATGGACTTGATAGTGCTCAAAGATTGAAACAGGCAGCTTACTTTGTCTCAGTCTCCACACAATATATTGTATATGGAATATATTTGTCATGGAATATTCCTGCGAAACTCCCAGTGAGTCACAATGTGAGTGCCTGTGCTCTGAATGACCTGGGACAGAGCATGAATTGAAATAAAATCCACATAATTTTCCTTTTTTGCATGATTGATTGACCTTGCCTGCTTCAGACCTTGCCTGGCTAGTGAAAGCAGAATCCGCCCATTTGGCTCGAACAAGCACTCGCAAAATATTGGAGGGGATTTCAAATATGCTCTGAACCAGGTCTGCTGTTTTGTTGGTGGCGTGCCCAAATTCCTGTCTGTTCTCAAGAGGCTGGAAGCAATCAGAGTGAAGTTCCAATCTGTCATTCCCATACTTAGGTAATGACAACCTTGCTCTCCTCCGTCTTTGTGCGATGAAGGGTCATTTTGTTGTCTGTCTACAGTATTTCACGAGCTCCTAATCCCTGCTTGTGACCGATCGTTCACGAATCCCTTCTGTTTGTCTTTCTTTATGTCACCGTACTCTCTCCATCTCTTCATCCTCAAATCCTGTTTCTTTTTGTCTCTCACCTCTTCTACATGTCTCTCTCTCTCTCTCTCTCTGTCTCTACAGTAACATCTTTAAAGGCTCTGCAGTGTGTATGTACAACATGGCAGACATCAGGAGGGTTTTCTTGGGCCCCTACGCCCACAGAGATGGGCCCAACTACCAGTGGGTGCCTTTCCAAGGGAGGGTGCCCTACCCCCGCCCTGGCACTGTGAGTCTCAAAGAACTTATAACAAAATGCACACAAAGAAAATCAATTATCCTAAACTTACCTGCCATTTTGGTCTGATTCTCAGTGCCCCAGTAAGACATTTGGAGGATTCGACTCCACCAAGGACCTCCCTGATGATGTCATCACCTTCGCCAGGGGTCACCCAGCCATGTACAACCCAGTGCACCCGATAGGCGGGCGTCCCATCATGGTTCGGACAGACGTGGATTACCAGTTCACTCAGCTGGTGGTGGACAGAGTGGAGGCAGAGGACGGACAGTACGATGTCATGTTCATTGGGACAGGTACACTCAAATACACTCAAAAACACTCCTGAAGAATTATATTAAAATGTTTCATAAAAATATTTTGTAATCCAGTGTTATTAACTTTACATTGCTATACAAACGTTTGTAGCATCTATATATTACAAAAATAACACTTGAAGATGAAGTATTTACATCATAACATTAAATAAGTGTACATATTTGGACTTCAAACACTGACTAGCTTCAGTAACAAAGATTATTCATACCTGAACAACACAGACCTGTATTTACATATACTACTATGACTATCTGTATCCTCTCAGACATGGGCACTGTGCTGAAGGTGGTGACGATCCCCAGAGAGAGCTGGCATGACCTGGAAGAGGTGGTGCTGGAAGAGATGACCGTCTTTAGGGTATGACACTGAAAATTGAGTGTTAACAGCCTACGAAACCAATGCCTTTAAAAAATACAGATGATGTTCATAAATTTGTTCGTAAAGCATTTGCATCTGTGTTTGTTTTGTGCAGGAGCCTACTCCCATCACCGCTATGGAACTGTCCACCAAGCAGGTAAAGACCTGCTTTCACTCACAATAATTCATCCATTAGCTGTTGACAGGGCTTCAAATTCAAGTGCATCTAAAAAGTAGGACCTTCAGGGACTTTTAAGCAAAAACTGATATCCAAAACACAAAGATACCTTATGTGCCTACTGAGAATCAAACCCACCACCTCCTTATTTAACTAGAACCTTTCCAGCTGAGCCACACAGGAGGATTAAATTTTTACGTCCTCGCTCTTTACTTTTACTCCCACAGCAACAGCTGTACCTTGGCTCGGCCCTGGGCGTATCGCAGATGTCTTTACACCGTTGTGAAGTGTATGGGAAAGCTTGTGCTGAGTGCTGCTTGGCCAGAGACCCTTACTGCGCCTGGGACGGCACCGAGTGCTCGAGATACTTTCCTACCGCCAAGAGGTAGGAGCATGCACACACCAAACAAATCTCTGACCTTTATTCATCCTCAGAGGATTTGCTGAGCCTGCATGCTTCTTTCCAGCATTTTCCTGCCTTTGCATCAATGCCGTCATACCCGGGAGTCATCAGTACACCTGCAGTCCGCTTTTGCAAATGGCTTTAAACGCTTTACTCAAGGGCATCTCAATACAACTTTGTTTCTCTAACCTCAGACCTCCACTTAGCAAGTGCAGGGAATCCAAAAAAGTGTACACAGATACACGGTACACGCCAAAACATCTAAACCTGGAAGTAATCTGGAGTCAGAATATTACACAGGCACAAAATACAGTCATTAAACACACACAGGCTAAGTATGCATTCAAACAGACATAGTCCAGCAACCTGGGTTATAGCGTCTGCCAGCAATGGTTGTTCTGCGCTGTGATCCCATCACCCTACGGCCCAGATGCACACATACTCACACACACGCATATGACACACGTGAATATACATCTACACAAGTACACACACACACACCCTAAATTATAGCCAACAGGAGCAGTCTGACCGCTTCACTCTGCAGCCAGGAGGTATGAACATATACACCCTCAAATTACCCTCTGCTCTATCCAGCGGGATTAGGCTGACCACTACAGCCCTCACACACACACACACACACAGCACTACACCCCTGCATCTCATTCATCCAGAACTTCTCACACCAGCAGAAGTAGGCCAGTGGGTATACTCCAGCTTGGCAGGGTTACAGAGGAGGTGGCACACCCCGCGGTTAAGGCCAGGACCGGCTCCTCTCAGCTCTCCTCTACACTGCAAATATTTTCCCTCCCAGAATGAGAACCAGATACCACGACCCCGCACGTGCACAGACGGCCAGAAAGGACAGGAATGTCAGCCCAGGAAACGTACAGAGGAGGGACATGTGTGAGAAAGATGAGCGTCCACATATGTATGACACACAGAAGCAAGGACGGAGGGTTGTTAGTGGCCTTGTTTTTGTGTGCAGGATTCACACACACACACACACACACATGGTCATTTCATTCCATCTGTTTCTTTGTTACCTCTAACTGTTAACCCATTTTATTTCCTTCCCTCCAAGCCTCACCTCACCTTTGGCTTACCCCACCTGATTTTTACAGCGCCCATCAGAGATTTTAAACACGACCATGACAACTAGGAACAGCGGAGGCACATTTGCAGTTAGTCAGTAAAGCCAGGCTGTGAAAACGCCCCTCCGATGCAGGAAAAAAGCTGAATGACTGTAGACTTTCAAATTGAGAGGACAAAGAGTGGGGCTGGTTTTAAAAGGCATTTAAAGGGTGGAACAATACTGCATGTGTTTCATAATAACGGCTCATCAGAAGGCAATGAAGCACACTGATTCATTGCTCTGCAGGTTTATGTTTCTTACATTGTGCCAGGGCTAGTGTTTTTTTTACTCATGTGATTTAACAGTGGCTTGAAGGCTGAATAAATACCCACTTTCCAGTTCTGAGATGTTGGTGAAGCTGAATGGAGTATTGTATTGGGTAGCATTGCCCCCTAGTGGCTGAAATTAAACAATGCAGAGAACAGAGTGTGATAAGTTCTTGTCTGTACTATTTAGTAGAACGCGTCGCTTTAATCACCATCAAAATATGTTTCCACTGCTGCCATTAACTTTCACTGTGCTTCCATCCCAGGCGAACCAGGCGACAGGACATCAGAAACGGAGACCCTCTCTCCCAGTGCTCAGATCTTCAGCATCACGGTACCTTAATGACCACACACACACAGACACACACACCTCCACTTTCTCCCCCTCTGGCCACACACTTCTCACTCGCCTGTCTGTCTATGTGTGTGTGTGTGTGTGTTTTGGTCTGAGCAGAAGACACAGACGGCTTAGGGGGCAGCGTGGAGGACAGGAGTGTGTTCGGCGTGGAGAACAGCAGCATGTTCCTGGAGTGCAGCCCCAAGTCTCAGAGAGCGCTCATTTACTGGCAGCTGCAGAAACCCAACGACGATCGCAAGCAGGAGGTGTGTGCGTTTCTTGTGTTATCTCTCTCTTGTCTTTTAAAAGCAGGTGACAGAAAATATGGAAAATGCTGCTGGATGATTGTAAGATCCACACATCCCAGTTTGGACTATTTCACACTAATTCAATTCCTGCAAACAAAACATCATCTCTGTGCCAGAGGCTACACCTTTCCTTCTCTGTGTTATCATCTACTGACCTCTGACCCCTTTGACTTTTAACCCCAGGGGCTTAGAAAGGGTGGTGACCTTGGAGTGTGGATGTTTACACTGACTTTTGACCCTGTGATGTAACCAGTTACTTTTGCCTGATTTTCAACTGCGGCTGTATTTGTCTAAACTAGTGTTCAGGGCGTGACGAAGAAATTCAATCCAAGAATTCCAGTTTGAGTCACAGAACCAGAGTTTTAGGGCTCATCAGACTCAAATAGTTGCACAGCAGGTTATAATATTATGTGGAATGATTTTAGGTCTCTGGCTGCAATCATTTTATATCGTATCTTTTTTTTTTTTTGCTACATCCCTGCGTTGACACCCTTACTGCTTTAACACAACAGCCCCTTTCAGATCAATAATCTGTATTTTCATGCTGTGTTGCTGTCTGTCTGATCATAGCTTTAGCTTCTACTAAGCCTTTGGATAAATTCAAATGCCATCCCTCCAGATTTGGCCTCAAGAACTTAATAGTCCCCCTCCATTCAAAAGTATGATCCACTGGTCAGAATGATGTCTGTGTGTGTGTCTCGACCCGAGGGAGCTGTTATCACACGCATCTGCTGAGGAGGGAAAGTTTCTCTGTGTTCACCTAAAACTGGTTCAGGTCCAGCATGCAGCTTAGAGAAGTGTTATGAGGACATTTGAGACCTCCAGTGCACGTACTCTGAGAAGGGACTTTTAGGAGAAATCTTGTGTTCAGTAGTTAAACTGTGGGAATTAATGAAAAATATTTGCCTTTGATAGATTCTGGATTTTTTTTAGTGAGAGAGAGGGACGTAATGTAATTACAGGATGTACTTTTCAACAATAGATTATTTTTATGTCTTAAAACATGTCTGGAGACGATCAGTGACACATTTTAGAATTTGAAAGTTCTAGAAACTAAAGTCTTTTTCTTATTTCCTGCTCTTTATCTATGTCTTTGTCTTTTTTCAGATCAAGCTAGATGACAGGGTGCTCCGTACAGACCAGGGCCTGCTAATACGCAGTCTGACCCAGTCTGATACAGGTGTCTACCACTGCCAGGCTGTAGAACACGGCTTTATCCAGCCCCTACTGCGCCTCAACCTCCAGGTCATCCCCACCCAGAGACTGGGTGACATCCTGCCTGGGCTCTCCAGCGCAGGAGGCGGCGTAGGTCACTCTGCCAAACACAGGCTGTGGTATCGAGATTTCCTGTCTCTCTTGGACCACCCAGACCTCAACAGTGTGGAGGAGTTTTGCGATCGCGTTTGGAAGAAAGAGCGCAAACAGAAGAGGGTGAGGGCACCCAACGGTCAGGCCAAACCTGACAGCACCGGCGCTTCCGACCCTGCATTACGGCCCAAAGCTTTGGCTCCCAACACCCAGAAGCAGCAAGCCAGTCCACCGCAGAGCAGGCTGTGGCTCCAGACTGGAACTACAACAGTGGAGGGGGCAGCTCGGGGCCAAAATACCCAGAAAGGTCAACCAAATCTGGGTATGTTGAGCGGCCAGGCACCTAAGAACAACCAGAAGAACAACCAGAAGGGGCAGGGCAGTTCTCAGGTCGCGGGTGGGTCTCGGGCGAGCAGCCAGCACGCGGCCAAGTGGAGACGGATGCAGGAAAATAAGAAAGGACGCAACAGGAGGACCCATGAGCTTCAAAGACCCCCACGTAGCGTTTGAGACAGGACACATCCAACCAGATCTACACACACGAGCACAAACCCATGCATCCACACATATAAACACAAGCACATTCTATAGATTGTGTATCCAATGTATGTTTCAGTGACCTCGCCACAAGAACAGCAGAACAAAAACACCTATTAGACACACACTTTTAGATAGATATACATGAACTGCACTCATGTAACATCAATACAGCTCTCATTCAAAGACACACACACACACACACACACACACAAATGCTCATAACCTGTGAAGAAGACAAAGATGAACAGAGGACTGAAAAACTGGAATGGATACTGTAAATGTGTGAGGATATGGCTGGTTGCCTGGGATACTGCCTGGCAGACACTTCAACCTCCTGTACATAAGCTACTAAAATAAGACAGGGACAAAGATGTTTAGTGAGGTGTTTGTTGGTAAGCAGATGGACTTAATATGCTGAGAGGACAGTAGTGGAGACACGAATAGATACACAGACATTTATGGAAGCAGAAATTATGCATCCACTGCAACCCTGCTGCCTTCTTTGACCTGAGCATGTGAACTGCAAGATAGCGTACATGGAATGGATTAAAGACTCTTATTTTGAAGAACTGTTTGGGGAGAAGAGAAACTTCCATCTCGTCGATCAAGCGAAGACAGACAACAGCACCCTTAGAGGAGAAAAAAGGGAAGGGTTGCAATTGACCTCGGGGTGTGCACAGCTTGCACCAGTGGCAGTAATGTTAAAACAAACACAAGCGTTATTACATGCAAAAACAGCCACAGTGGAGAAAAAGTGCTTCATCATTACCCTCTCCACCCGAGGCTGGGAAAGCATTGTGCATGTTGTTGTCAGTCAATGTTTTAATAAGCTAGTTATTTTATGGAATTCTAGAGGCTTTTTTTACACCCTACCTAAAAAAAAAAAAAAGTTACATATTTCTTTTATATTTACTTTCCTTTCCAGACCAGTGCTTCTATTTCGGGGGCAAAAATTACAAGCAACATAGTAGTCTCATTGTGCATTATCCCTTCTGCTCTCGAGGATTCTGTGTAAGTTATTATGTTGTTGCTTTTTCTGGGATTTATAGGATCTGGGCACGAATTCCAGTTGTAGGCTATGCTAAAAACCCAGTCTGAAATAGACTGCCAGTTGTTTTGTGTACATATATACAACAAACTTAACTCTCTGTGTATATACAGTACAAGAACACCACTTGATTATTATTTATTGCTCATTGTTTTGTGAAAGGGTTGCATTTATTTTTGATATTATGGTATTTTTGGCTCATCAATATATTGGAGAAATAACGGCAACAGCAACTAAGAAAACTTTGATGGACCAACTGGCTGAAATTGTGTCAAGGAATCCCTTTTTGGGGATAAAAGGGTCGAAAAGGACTTCAGTGTAGGAGCACGAGTTCAGGGGTTTGTGTCACTACTCGTAGTTGTGACAGATCCCACTAACGATAAGCACAATTTTGTCTCTTTTGACTTTCATAAAAGATTATTTCAATTTTTTTTCTCTCCCGGATCCATCCAACATGTCTTTTTTTGATCCAGTAGCCATTACGTGTAAGATAATTCCCCAAACTGAAAAAACATTAGCTGTGAATCTCTGTAAGAAATAGTGGAGAAAAATGTTAAATCTAGTCTGAAGGAGAAGACACGTTATACTGCATGTGAATGCTACCTACAGTAAGTGCATCTTTTTTATCGTCTCTTTACGTGTTTTGTGTAAGAGGTTAAGTTCCCTTAAAACAAGGTGTGAATTACTTCTGTCCTTTTGCCAAAACAGTGATATTAACAACTCGTGATACTCTGGCCAAAGCTGTGTAAGATCCAGCCTCCTTAATCTTGGATTTAGCAATGGTACCCTGTCTCCCCTGTCCCCTTAATACATGACAAGAGTAATGTGTCAACGCAATAAATTAGAGCAGATAGTGTTCTCTACCAAAAGTCCAAAAGTTTGGTGTGTCCCTGATTCAGGTCTCTCCCTCGGAGTTAGAAAAGTGAGAGAGCTGAAAGTTACCGCTGCTGTAACACAGTTCTTTCTGGCATGCATTCAGTTGTCTAAATAAACATCTCCGTTACAAAAAAAATAAAATAAATAAAACTGCCTTTGTTCTCATTTCAGTCAAAAAACCCATTTGCACACAGTGTCCTCAGCCTCACTCCATTTTATACAAGGGAACTCAATGAGCTTCAGCTTCTGACACTTTTATTGTCCAATGGCAAAACCCAGCTGCACCTATAGGATCTATAGAAGAACATATGCAAATCATAACGCTTAAAGCTCATTTCACTTTAGTGTCATGTCATCTAAATTATATGAAATCCAGACTAAGACTCTACAGCAGGGGTGCCCAATAAGTCGATCGCGATCGCAAAGGTAGTGCTGATAGATAATTAAAAAAATAATAATTTTAGTCTCATCTATCATCCCAAATTAGGACTAAGCAGTTCAGAAAATGAATGAATGTATGCATCCTCCTTATGGCGTTTTCGACTTGATTGACGTACAGGGCGGCCAGTCTGAGAGCTCTTCTCTGCTACGGGTCACGGTCAGGGACATGCGCGGTCAAACGCGCTAGCTACTGCAAAGCTCCAGCGAGCGGCTAGTTAGCCTTCCAATTTATATCCACTAAAGAAGGGATACTCTGGGATAGCAAGGGATATTCTACTCCATTCAGTGCAGGTCATCAGAGTAAGGTAGTGATAGGCAATATTGATGGTTACATCACTGTTTGTCACCTATGTGCATTACTGCTGTCAATATTTATGTGTCATACCAAGGGTTACATTAGTTGCAGTAATGCAGTGTACGCCAACATGTATTGTATACATAAAGTACACTCAGTATATATACATAAATAAATATTTGTTTAGCATTTTCAATGTAGGTAGAACATTTTGACCTGGTCATTTTAAAAGTAGCTCGCAAGCCGAAAAAGTGTGGGCTCCCCTGCTCTACAGCAATGCTAGCGCCTCTGTGTAGCTACACATTGAGCTAAATGCTAGTTAGCATTAGCATGCTAATGTTTAGCAGGTATGGTATTTAGCATGTATCTAGCATGTCGTAGTTTAACTGTAGTAGTTAAACTGTTAATATTTGCTAATCCGCGTTAAAACACAACCGTTTTCAGTCTATTTCTGAATGGAAGTAGGGTATGCTAGGTCCACGCTAGCTCTGTAGCTAGCCAAAAAGTAATCACAGTAAGTCATGACCGATAAGCTTGCCAACAATTTTGATCGTGATAGCAGTGAAAACAACCACATTTCATTTAGGTGGGCTTGTTTCAGGATCCTGGTATTGTGGATGCCGCCTCGCTGTCATGGCGCACTTTATGCAACTGAGCCATCAACCAAAAATTGGTTCCACCTGTGCTTCTTCCTGCTGTGGAAATTCAAAATGTCTGCCGTGACAAAACCTCCTCTGGGAGGCTGGAAAGCTTTGTGGTATCTTTGGTTTTACTGTATTGAGGTGGAGAAAGGACCAAACTCAACCTACACCTGCACAGCTAAACACCACAAGAGGTGAGTGAGAGTTGTTGTTGTTGTTGTTGTTGTTGTTTGTGATTGAAGTGAACCAACAGTACACCTGGAGCTCTCAGCTGCTGTTTCTCATCAATAGACTGTCTGACTTTTTGTCCTGCAGTGAATATTCAGGCTAGTAAAAGAACAGTTTTTCACAGCATACAAAAGCTCAGGTGTTAGTTACTAAAAACATGAACTGGCTCTATTGCATTCAACTGTGACAGTGTTAAAGTGCACCAACATGAACACCAGCACCCTGAAACTGAATCCGCTTAGTGAAATTCAGCATAAATAAAGATTATTGTTCAAACTTCTGCTTTATCTTCTATAATACCAAAGAAAAAAGGCCTGTACACTCAAACATGAAGGGGAATGAGACTATGATGATGCTCCTGAAGCACCACCAGAGGTCACTGTTGTCCTTGCAGCCTTTTGTCAAAGCTGGAGCTTTGGTATCTTAACATCTTCATCTTGTTATGTTTTTGCAGAAATGCCATCTTTCCACAGTCAGACCATCACCCTCGCTCAGAAACTGAGCGTGCATGCGCATGCACGTCGTCTGAAGTGATTAGAGGGCTGCAATCATGTTTCCTTGCCCTCAAGTTTCACGCGCCTGTTATGAATTGGCTGGTCCTGTTACCATGGCTACTGTCCTTGAATGTCCTGTGTGTCTGTCTGAGGCTTAAAAAACACACATTCTCAGCAGTAGGAAGGGGCTGTCTCAACCATTATGTTGAAGTTTTATTACTTTGTCCTTTGCTTTAGGGGAGCTTCTTCACCGTCTCAAGTGCTTCCCTCTTTATGTCCGCTCTTGTATTCGCTTCCCAGAGCTCCATTTCTGTTTGGCACAACAATTTTGTTCACAGCAGACTCAACAATAGCCTTCGACAGCCAACATTAGCTCTTCCAAGATACGTCCACATTCAGCCATCTAAAGGCATCATCAATAATAACAAATGGCATTCAAATTGACCATTATGATGCTTCTAGATCGTGTGTGTATGTATGTATGTGTGTGTATGTATGTATATATATATGTATGTATATATATGTGTGTGTGTGTTTATATGTATGTGTATATATATATGTATGTATATATGTGTGTGTGTGTGTGTGTGTGTGTGTATATATATATATAATATATATAGTGGAAATCCCAGATCATATTTTATTTTAGATGATTGCAGGAGTCTTGATTTCTGAAATTTATCAAATCCGTTCCTCAAAAACAGCGAGTAGAACTGTTGGTTAAGTGTTATTGTAGCGCCCTGATCAGAAGACTTGACCAATTATATCTTATTGTTTACAAAACAGCATGTCACAGTGTGTGTGGAGAGAGAAAAGTGAAATTGACCACGTCTTCATGCTGCCTTCAGCAAACATTTGAACGTGTGTGCACATGCAATATGTGTGTCTGCATATCCAGAGGTCCTCACGACTCCTGAAAGTAGGCTCTATCAGAAGCTCTGACTCATTCTTCTTTGCCCAGGAGCTAGCCCAAGGGATTGTGGGAGATCAAATCTGTGGGCAAGGAGCGAGGGGGAGATTTAGGTCAACGGCAGGACATCACACCGGCAGATTGCTGCCCCCCCACAGTATACAGTAAATGTAATATAAGGAACATACGCTTTTCATTTTCCTTCATTTTGTGTAGAGAATGAATTTCTATCCTTTTCTGCTACACCGTCTACCTCCCATCACTCTTCCGGTCTCTCCGAGCTGATGTTGAAACATCTGTAACACCTCTGGACCCTAGTCCATCCACCCTTTGCCCCCACCTGCAGAGTCGCTGTGTAAACTGCTGTGAAAAGCTCTGACACGTGTTCAGATAGGTTACAGCTGTAGCCGTGCCTCCACTGTACTGCTAGGAACTGTAATGTGCATTGCACTAATCTTCAAGTGATTCTATAATTAGGAAGCCTGCAGGTGAGTGGCAGCTGCTGCAGAAACCATGGCAACTGGGGAGGCATCAGATCCAGAGCGGCTCTCCCTGATGATGGGTGACATTTTCCATCAAGACTGAACCCCACTGAGACACAACTGTGTTCTCCAGGTGCAGCTTTCTTTTCTGACCTCCTCACTGATTGCACACTCTGGGTCGGTCACACTTGTCTAGAAAAGCACACGTAGGCTTAATGTATAGTATAAATATATTTTAGGTACTGACATATTTTGGGCACTGTCCATTTCAATATCACTGAGTGAGAGCAGCCATTTTTTTCATATATCGGGGGCGTTATAGTAGATTACACTGCATGTATTTCCTGGTAACTGCATCAGCCTCTCATCATAACCTTCTGTTTTCCTATTTAATTTTACTTTTTAATAACTTTTTGACTGTCTGCCAGTACATCATACTCTGCATTTTGTTAATTGAAGTTATGCTATTCTATATTACCGGAGGGAAATATTCAAGCCCCAGACTCCATGTTTTTTTGCTTGTGTGGCTGTACCATCAGGTGACAGTATTACATTAGGAGGAGAAAGATTTTTATTTATAAGCCAAGAATAAATTCAAACTTTCTGTATTGGTGCCGGGCATAAGAAAAACATATCAGAACAAGAATATTTTTTATTTTGCATTTTGAGAATAAAAGAATAAAGTTGGAATAGTTGACACTTTCCTCATTTTTTCTCCACTTGTGTCTCGCGCTACTGCTCGTCTTTACAATATTCTACATGTCTTGTGCATCATTTTAGTCTTAATAGTGACACAGTGGAGGCACTTGCTTATTTGTCACATAAAGATCAAATCACTTCTATCCAGTCTCTTAATATAACATGAACTGAGCTGAAGTTTGACTTGCGAACATGAGGATAGCAATTACGATTCATTACACACAACACATTTGTGCCATTTTTACCTTTTACTAATCAAACACTAATCACATAACCAGGCACTTTGTTTCTCTGCACATACATTCATTGGGGTTTCAGTCTATACAGAGTGCCCTCTGGGAGTGCTGTTTACCCGTCTGTCCTTAAGAAGCCATGATTTATGGCCGTGATCCCGCCTCGTCAACACTGAGCTACAAGGTTGTGAGTCATAAACAGAGGCACCTTTACAGCTGCACAGCCTGCTGTGCGTGGGGACAGATATAAAGTGACTCACCACTTTGACCTCACACACTCTCCATTCACTGATTGCGTGGGATTGATGAGGTGATCAATGACCTATTCCTGTCCGTCTCCGGAGAGAATACTGGCTCACACCAAGCCGAGGGGTTACGCTCAAGGACTTGGTAAATTATCAAGGACTGCCAAAGCTTCCTGGTCTAAACCTCACCATAATAATGCCACAAGGCAAGGAAAAGGGATTTTATTACAGCTGAGGCAGTGTTTGGAAAATGTCCATAAAGCCTATAGAGACAGTTTGCCTTGGAGTATTTTATGTAACCCCCTCATTAGCTTCCAGTGTGATGTGTATTTGTACTGTATATACATGCACACATTTGAATTTGCCTTCAGTGTGACTCATCTGTATTTAGTCTAGCTAAACTCAAAGGACTTACCCCCTCGCTGCAAAGTGATGGCGTCACTGGCTATGACGCACTATCTTGACAACAGGTGTGTGTTGTTAATGATTCATGGACTGCAGGGCTGTGTATGACTTGATTGGCACCCAAACCCACATTACTTTGATATTATCTCTCATCTCTTTCTGTCTAATATGAGCTCTTTTTTTCCCCCCTTCTAAAGGACTACTCCCAGTGCTCTTCCGCTACTGATGAATCAGCCCATTAGATCCTGCAGCAGCATTAGTTAAGATGTCAGCTGCTGTCAATTCACGGAGAAAAATGTAAGTGGAATGTGAAGTGAGAGTGGGAGATGAGGGGAGGAGGAGACGACAAATCATTTACACTGGTGAGCCATGCTTTTGAAGGTTTCTCTCAAATACAGTTCTCCAAACAAATAGAAAGGCAAGGCATGAGTCAGATGTGAGCTGTATTAGACATTTAGTATCCATATCAAATGTAGTTATTAATACGGTGATTATATATCATCACTGCTGTTCAAAAACTATATTGCTTGATAAAAGTAGAAGTATTTCATCGATTTTCAAATAAAATAGTTTGATATTTTGGGCAGCATCTTGTTTGTTTAATCTGTTAAATTGTGGTTTAACAGTGGGTTGGACTTATATGTCGGACTATTTCTTGGCCATGTTTAGTAACCCACATTTTGTCTTTGTTGTACTGTGCTGCTAACCCCAATCATAACCTAACGCTAAACCTAGTCCTAACCTATAAGCCAAACCTCACAAGACTTGGAAATCGAGGGTCGGGTGCTGGAACTTCCTTGCTGGTTCCCTGGCAACTGCACTGTGACCTCAGGTTTAACGTCCAAGTCGGCATTTTGGCTATCACCATCTTGGTTTCAGAAGCAGAAGTGACGTTCATTCAGACCTGCGTGTCTGATTAGTTAGGTTTAGGCATGGCCTGCAATATTGCCTATTTAACTGTAAATGGGACCATAATTTACTAAATGAAAATCATGCTATACTGGAGAAGACTTAAAACTAGCTATTGAGACCATAAACTACCGTAAAAATGTTTACTGAGGTAATAAATCAAGTTTAGACTTCCATACAATCAGACTCTGAGTTGCCCTCTGCTGTCCTTTAGAGAGAACACAGGTTTAAGGCACTTCGGCATTGGCTTCGTGTCTCAGACCTGTAAGTCATTTCCACTTTTATATCCCATTTTTCTCAAGAAAGTGAACTACTGTAACATTAATTCACAAAATGTTGATCTATTCATCTAAGGTAATAATCCACAAATATATTTTGAAGCTGATGTCCATTCATAAGGGCTTTCTGCTGTCTTAAACCCCAGATTTACTCCAGAAATATCCTCCAGTGATGTGTTTTCATTTCTTGCAGCCACTTGCAGCTGTAGAAAGCCATGTTAATTAGCATGAACAGACAAAGAAAGTGACTGGAATACTCACAGGAGTTACAGCTTCCAAAGAACAGCACATCAGAGAACTGCCACACATATCTGAGCGATGCTGAGAGAAAGAGTGCACCCACTGAGCACAAAGTAGAAACTGCTGAAATCAGGGGTGTCGCTTGGGATGATGCTACTTAGGGGTCTGTTTAGATGTAACTATGATTATAGATGTATTTGTTCACTACATGTTTTCCTTGTTCTGACCTCACTGTTAACCCTGAGCCTGTTTGGCTTAGAGTTCATGTTGCTGTTACATCAATCAGCCACTTGAAGTCGTGGCTTTGGAGATTGGCTTCTAGACGGTGGCCAGTAAATCCTATTAACAGTCCTGTTACCGGTTAATGTCTCCTTCCCACGCCCTTCACCTAAGCACCAAAACAACCTTGCCTTGAAAAAATCCTACAGACACTGATTTCAGATCTCTTTAACTGTCCAAAAATGATCTTAGGACTCCCTGGCAGTGATTTAGACTGACAGGAGAATAGGAGGTGAGCACTGTGATCCCTCAATGACTCAATGCACCTTTTCTTTTTTTAATCCACTTCAGACATGGCAAGGAGATGCAGATGAGAACTGGAGGCTTACGAGTCCTTTGTGTTCCGCGTCACCTGATAACTGAAGGCCGTAATGTGTCATTTAGCTTCCAGCACATGTCGGCAATGTTTTACACACTTCATGTTATAAAACCTCAGAGACAGACATCAATTCAAGCTTTCTGTCAGCTCACTGCACACATGCGTCTTCTCGACCCTGCGTGCTCGTGTCTTGCTGCTCTTGCTGCTGTGTGTGTGTGTTTGTGTGAAACAAAGGGACTTGTATAACTCCGACATTGTGTTGAGTCTCTGAATCAGACGCCTTTTGTGTGTCTTCAGGGAGCGAGGAACATTATTCACAGAGAATTCAGCTGGAACAGAAAGTACCTCTACATGCTACGAGAAAGAAATGCGGCCTATTTCTCAAATACTGCAGAGAAATCACATAGCTTTTCTCTGATGTTGCTGTTATGCCATCCGTTCCCCTTGTTTCTGTTCACCAGGTTCAACAGATGGTGGTGTTATGGCTTCTCAATGCAGCTTTGGAGGCTGCTGAGAGGGAAAAGTATAGTGAGGGTAAAATGTAGTTTGGCAATGAATGAATAATTGATTTGAGAGCCTTTTTCTGCTTATTTGCTTTGTTGTTTCAGTTGATTGCCAGAGAGTTACAGCAGGACTTCATGCACTGTGTGTACAAGAAAACGGCTTATAGCGCAGAGTGGCCTGTGATTGGCCTATCTCTCAGAAGAAAAGAGGATTAGAGGGACCTCTTATGTCCGTGCATGAGTGTGTCGGTGCTCGTGTCCGCACGAGCGTGTGTGTGTGTGTCTGTGTCTGTTGGCAGCAGGTGCACCTACCCACGTGCCTGTGCGCATGCATGTAGATACCAGATAGTAAGACTGAGTGAGGAAAGGAAGGGCGTCTCTGCGACTTTAAATATATTTTTAGTGCACAGTGCGTCTCTGGTCAGAAATTGGCGTTGAGGACGGAATTAGGCACATGCCACGTTGCTAATAGGGATGAGAAAGGCTCAGCTCTAATTTACCAGAAATTAAACATCAGTTGCAAGTCCACCGTCACGCGGGAGCTGCCTCACCTCATCAAGCACTTAAAGAATACCACCAGATAGACGCTCCAGCACATTAGCACTCTAAAGTAAAGGTATGTGACTCTTTTGTTCTTTTTTTTGAGAAATAATAGGAGGAGATTATGGAGTTAATGCTCTCTAAGTAAGGTTCTAGTAGTTTGTTTGGATAATAACTCCACCTTATCACAGGGGAAAAGAGCTGTTGTGGTACCGGAGTCTCAAAAGTATCATACGTCTATGGGGTGTCTTTGGTGAATTGTCTTATCCAACTTGTAGTATCAAGGAAGATGTCGTTAGTATTTTGAAAAGTACTTTGAAAAGTAAAGTCCTGTAGTTCAAGTGCCACTGAAATTGCCTTTGTTAGTGTCTTTGCCTCATAGCCCAGCTGAGTATTCAAATTTAATGAACACAGCACAGCGTGTGTTATCTGGTTACCAGACTCAAGTTACACTGGCCAGGCCTCATGGCACAAATACACCCCCGACAAGCCTTAAATGTGGAGGAGAGGAGGTGATTTGAATTATGAATTTAATGTAGTACTTTATAGTGTTGCTGCTTTACTTTTTAGAGGGAAACATTGTGCTTTTTACTCCTCTACATTTCTCTGACAGCTGTAGTCACTAGTTAACTTCCCTGCATAGTTCATCTAATAACTGTTTAAGGCTCATAGAGGCATCTGTAGCAGTCTCTAATAATATCATATATGATAATGTATCAGTTACAGGGGTAGTTTTTTCATTGATGATGTCTCTGTGCATTCAGGTGAGTAGGAATTTGAACGCATTCTTCTCAGTTCTGAGTTTGGCCAAAGATACATTTCGATAACAGATAGAAACACAGTGTTTTTGTTCAGTCTGTAGCAGGAATGTGCTCAGAGAGCCCTGACAGCATGGCACTAGTGAGTCTGCTGTGTGTACACTGCATGCAGGTGTGTGTGTCTGTATGAATTGCTTGGTTTGCACTTGGCTCAGAGCGCGCTTGTCCCCAGGCTTGTGTTTGATGTTGTGCGTTTACACCTGTGTGCGTTTGTGCGAGTGTCTGTCTGTCCGTCTGTCTGTCAGGGTGACTGCGTTTGCTTTGCATGACTGGAGGCTTTAGTCAGTGTGTTTATGTGAATATGTGGGTGAGATACAGGGAGGGAGAGAGAGAGAGAGAGAGAAAACGAGAGAGAGAGCCTGCATGTACGGGCCGCTTCCGCCTCACAGCGTAGAGACAATCAGGCCATGCCTCAGCGATCAGTGGGAAGAAGGGGAGGAGCAGAGCAACCACTACACTACCATCATTTGTCACTGAAGACAGAGACCAAAACTCACCTCTGCCTACATGTACACATACACTAAGGTGAGGAGGAGGAGGAGGAAGGAGGGAAGGACAAAGACTAAAAGAAAAGAGGGAGATAACTTTAAAAAAATGAGGCATCTATACATATCTATATATAGGACAGTCAAGGGGATGATGTAAGGATGAAGAAAGTAGGAGGACTTTTGGTTGGGGAAAAAAAACAAAGTATGAATGGAAACAGGATGAGAGTGAAGGTGGAATTTGAACCTGTAGCCTCAACACCCGCCAAAGTGGACACCATATTCATCTGTAACAACTGTGTTGAAGGAACAGTTCATCTTACTTTCTTTCTGAGTTCAGCATTAAGACAGGAAGATGGGAGAGTACATGAGCTTGGCTTTGTCCTCACTCTGCAGGCTCTAAAGCTCACTGTTCAATGTGTTACATATATTTTTGTTTAATCCTAAATGTTGTGGTTTTGCTGCAGATTTTGTGCCGCACTATTTCTTGGGTGGGTGCAGCAACGTCCTGCATGTCAATCCACATTAAGCCACAGCATGTCTGATTCATACTCCGGAAGCTCACTCTCCATCCATAGAGGAGCTTTTCAGGTTAATAGCGGACTTATAGAAGCTGTCAAACATCTAAAAATCAACTTTAACCATGACCTGTTATGTCACACGGTCCTAAATGCTTTTATTCAGATGCTTTCCCATGTAGTAAAAAAACACAAAAATGTTGTGTTCCCCTCGGTGCAGAGCTCGTCACCCAGGCCTTTCCCTCCCCGCCCAGGTACTGAGGGTTCTGAGTGGGGTGCACAGAGGACACATCTGCCCCAGAGCTCCACAGACAACACAGCAAATGAGCACTCGCTGTCATATTGCAACACATCCGCTTGATGTACAGCCGAGCCGACACATTTTAATATCCCACTCGCGGGATCTGGTGACTGGTTGTGCATATTCTCAGTACAGTGGAGCCGAATCCACTGTTTATTTATACAGTTATTTTCAGCAGGAGGGCTCATGTAATGCAGGTGTGCTCTATCATTTTGTTCACAGCTTCCTATATTGGTGTGCGTATCGTTATGTTTTAAAGATGCAGCCACTGTGTTGTCTTTTCATCACATGCACCATAACACCAGAAATCAATTCTTCACAGGAGGAGAGGAGCTAAACAATTCATTGTGAACAGTCGGCCTGACTTTCCCACGTGCTTCTGCCAGCCTGTAGATTCAAATTAATATATTTCAGAATCTAAAACCTTGAGATTTAGAATGAGACATCACACAACTGCCAGTAGAAAAAAAAAAACAAAGCATATGTGGTATTATTCATATTATGAGTCATCTCATCTGATGATGTTCACAGATGAGTTTCTGAGTATCTTAAAGTAACAATTCCCCCTTATAATTGGATATATAGCAATTTGGCATCCCACTGCTTTAATGTTTTTGTTCCGGATGGACAAACACACACAGCCTGAAAAGCTTTTCTCTGATCCTGGGGAATCTGAGGTGTGGCGTTCATACAGTATACATGAACTTCCTCAAGCCTTTCTCTGGAGCCACAGATGCTTGACCCACAACCAGCATTCACAGCTCTCTGCGTTTGGGTCTCCTTTTAAAACGAGAAGCACAACAAAGAGCTGAAGGGAAAGACGCCCCGCTCAGCCTCAACTCTTCCAACAATCAAACCACATTTCAAAGACGCACTCAGTTGATTCAGGCCCCTTTAAAAACATATTTTCCTCCGCTGATGTCTTCTGATCACCTGTCAGAGGCGGAACATGCGCGGTGAGCAGGAGAGAGGAGACGCTGGTGGAGCATCTGCGTCAAAACAACCAGAGTTACGTAGAAAAGCAGCGGACGTGATGAAAGTTTGCTTTCAAAATAAAAGCCCTTACGTGTTTTAATGAAAGTTCACTGAGTAGACCAGAATTTATTTAGGTTTTTAAGTGAACTCATCTTCTTTACGTCCTTCTTGGCCTATTATGGGATCCAGCTACGATGTGTTGGAATATTTTCTTATATTCCTATCAATTTCTGGCTCCGCACTATGCAGACTAGTGAGGATATTTTTGAACTAAACAAACTAAACACCTGCATTGATGGCATTTGTGGATTTTATTTTGTAAAATGTACCGGAAGCCACCTTTTGTGACAGTGAGCCATAGTAAAACAGAGACCCCCATCACGGAAAACTGTGGTAACTGGTGTACAGCTGCAGAGATGCGCGACACGGAAAAACAAGGAGAAACGGGGGAAATGGACAGACAGCTCAGGGAAGGAAATTAGCCGCTGAAAAGAAATCATCTGAGATGCTCCGAGACACCGAGGGACACCGTGATCGCTGCGCATTTTGGACATAAAGACGCGGAGAGGGCTCGGATCGCGCATTGATCCGAAGACGGGGGACGGGAGGGGTCGATCATGGGGAACGAAGCGAGCCTGGAGGGAGGCGAAGGGCCGCTCGGGCTACCAGAGGGGCTGGCACCTGACGGGAAGGGCGGCTTCGTCCGGGTCCCCGACGGGACTCCGGTCAACCTGAATGAACTCAGCGAGGAGGAGAGGAGGCAGCTCTCCGCGGCGATGTCAAGGGCGCAAGGCAGGCAGCCCGGAGGCGCAGCAGCTGCACGAAGGCAGGGCTTTTTTTTTTTTTTTTACCAGCAAAAAAATGTGATGCACTTAAACCCCCCCACCACCACCACAGACCAGGCTATGATACGTGAGAGAGGAACGAGTGGATGTGTGAGGCATCGCTTGGAGAGCCTCTCAGATGCAATAAGGAGGCAGAGAGCCCGTTCACGCCCATGTGTAATCCTCTTCTGCAGCCGCACCGAGAAATGAATCCATTCTTTGAGCTCACTGTGATGCTTTATCATTAACATCTGATGGCCTGCATGGCAGAGAGAGATTGTTGTCTATCTCTGTCTGATGCAGCTCTGATATTGGCTGGGCACGTTCAATTCATTAGCTTTCTTTCTTTCTTTCTTTACATGGATGCACAAGCTTCTATTTAACCGCGATCGCTTTGCAAATGTTCAGTGTGTGAAATTAGTCCGATTTGGTGAATTGAATTGACTCCGTGGTTTGTCTGTCTGTGTGAGATCAGAGCGTAAGAGACACACCTCCACTATTTGTGCGAAATTTCCGAAATGCCTGCTGGGTAAGAAAATCCGTCGTGCCTAGTGTGTTTTTTTTTTTTTTTTTTTTTTCCTTCCATCTGAGCGACGCCTTAACACCAAGCTAAACACATTATTTCTGTTGCCAATCAGCCTGTCTTCTTCTGAATTTCACTAAATTGGATTTTAAAGAGAGAAGATGTGCTGTGTTGTGGAGGGAGGGGGGGGGGGGGTAGATGAGATCTGCTCTTAAAAACAATATGCCTCAGCAATCACCTCCATAATGCTTCAATATGTAAATTCCAATTACATAACCACGAAAGAATCCTAGTTATCTGATACAATGGCATGATGTGCTGGACTGCTAATTGGCTCCAATTGGTGAGGAATGTTATTTATATCCGAGCTAAAGATGTGGGGGGGGGGGAGGGGTGCATCAATATTAATATGACTATAAATAGAACAGCAGCAGTAATGTCATCACTCATAGACTTCCCCCTCCTGCTGCTTTCTGATGTTTTTAACGTAAAAGTCGGATTTCATCTTGTGCTGTTCAGGCTTGAGAGTCTCGTCGCTGTCCGTGGTGCTGAAAGCAGCCGCTGCAGTGGATTGGCCAGCGGTGGGCATTGCAACAGCACTACTTCTAGTGTTTGCTGGGCTCTTGGCCTGTTAAGTCATGTATTACTCACTGCTCATTGTAAAAAAAAATAAATAATCAAAGGCTGCATTCATTGCAGCATTAAACTTTATTGTAATTGATCTCACGCATGATGGCAGAAGCTTCAGAGACTTTCAAACTGCAGCCTAAGAAACCAATTGTTCTATGTGTTGTATTCACACATCATCATGCAATAACAAAACATCATCCAATCAGCCCATTAGTACACTGATGCATGTGTCCGAGGATCCAACGTCGACTTTCACGCTCATGCCCCGCAGTGCGTGCAGGTTGTATATGTTGCCTCTCAGCTCGAGCCAACAAAGATGTCTCAGCTTCCCCCCGTGGAGCTGAGCGTTTCCCTCTCTATCTCAGTCATCCACACTGCATGTCATTCAGCGGCATTCACTTTCCTGTCAGCTTCACTCGAGGGCTGCTAGCTCACTGATGTTCACTGATGTGTTGAAAAGGCCTGGGCTCACAAAGACCTAGCGCTAGCGAACTTGTATTACTAGGGAAAATGGCAAATAGGTTGAAAGGACTTCATATAACACAGTAGGCAGACACCACATACACAAAAGTGCATTCTAAGTGTTCACATTAGTTCTGCATCCATTTCACTCAGAATGGTGACAGAGTCTTAAAAGGGGCCTCACGGCCATGATGGACAGATCCTGTGTTTATATCAGTCTAATGCTAGTATCATTTCAGACAATATGAGTGTGTATTGATTCAGCAGAGAGAGTTATTTAGGTTATAGCCTTCGTGATTTTAATATCGGCTGATCACCTGCAAATAAATGTCAAATTAGGGGACGAAGAAGAGCGAGGCCCTAAAGTATGTTTTAGAACTGTTTGGTCTTAAAGTCTCGTTCACATTAAGTCTGTTGTTTTTTTTTTAACTAAAACTATTTATGTTTCATTTTCCTCTTTTCCAGACCGTCAGAATCTGATGCCCAGCAGCGTTCCCCGCAGGTAGGGGCCTCTAGGGGCCCTACAGGTCTCAGTAAGAGCCGCACTGTAGACGCCTTCAACCAGGGTCCACCGGGCAAGCCCACACCGGGCCGCAGCCCCTCATCCCTCAGCCTCTTTGAATCCAGATTCCGGCAGGAGCCAAAAGATTCAGAGACCAAGTCATCCAGCATGTTTGGCTCCAGCTTCCTCAGCGGGGCCAACCCCCTCAGTGCTATGACCTCCTCCATATCCTCCATGGGGGATTCTGTCAACATCCCCAAGTTTGGACTATTTGGAGATGAGGAGGAAGATGCACCTGCACCACCTGAGTCCAAGCAGGGAGGAAAGCCACCAAGCAAGGGCCCACAGCAAGGCCCGGGTCCCAAGGGACCACAACAGGGAGGACCTCAGAAACAGGGACAGGGGCCAAAGCCAGGGCAAGCACCCCCTGGGCAGGGACCCAGGCAAGGACAGGGACCACCAGGCCAGGGGGCCAAATCAGGTCAGGGTCCCACTAGCCAAGGACCCCCTGGGCAGGCCCCCAGGCAAGGTCAGGGACCACCGGGCCAAGGACCCCCAGGTCAACAGGCCCCCAAACCAGGTCAGGGACCACCAAGTCAGCAGGCCCCCAAACCAGGTCAGGGACCACCAGGTCAGCAGGCCCCCAAACCAGGTCAGGGACCACCAGGTCAGCAGGCCCCCAAACCAGGTCAAGGACCACCAGGGCAAGGACCATCAGGGCAAGGTGCCAAACAGGGTGGCCCTCCCCAGCAAAAGGGTGGACCCCCTCAACAAAGTCCTGGGAAACCTGGACCCAAACAACAAGGACCACCGGGCCCTGGGGCTCCTCCTGGAGAGCCAGCTAAGAGTGCTGGGCCTCCTGGTCAGCAGGGGGCTGGAAAGCCAGGAGGTGGACTCTGTCCACTTTGTAACACCACTAAGCTGAACATTGGATCTAAGGACCCACCTAATTACAATAACTGCACTGAGTGTAAGAACCAGGTCTGCAGCCTCTGTGGATTCAGCCCCCCAGACTCTGCGGTAAGACAGTGAATTTATTTTTTTTTATTTTCCTTTTCAGAGTTTTAAAACTGCTCTGTCCTGTGATGATGTGCATTGGCATGAACATTTTGTATATACAGCTGTATCCAGTTCACTGCTGGGTATACTGACATTTATCATACACAAGACAGTTTCAAAGTCACAAATAATTAAATTTTCTGTGTGTGAAATATCAAATTATCCCGTCAGTTTTCTCAATTCACATTACACTGCAAGAATGTAATCATGTAAACGTATAAACTCCAGTATTCAGACTGAAGATGTAGTCTTTCTTACCATCATAAAATTACTCTGTGATACAGAGAGAAGAACTTCTTTAGCTGAATAGGAAGCTGTGGAAAATAGTGAAGCCTACAGTGTTTCAAATAAAGGCTCCAAAAATAAGACCAATTATTATAATACACGGAAATTTTAATTGTTTCGTTGAATCCATCACCAGTCTGTTAGCAGCATATTGCCGTTCTTTGAGCCGGGCGAAGGGACTGCATCTCATAAGAGTGGCACACGATTTGAGGAACAGAGAGACCATATGGACCCAGGGAATGTTGATCAAGGTGACTCATGTCATGGCCACAGGAAGATACTGTGCCAGCCTGTGACGACACTCCGTCACACATGGACGCTGGTGGGCCGTGATTACAGCACAGCAGAATGACTGGTTCCTTCTGCCTGAGCTTCTTCTTGGGATTTGTCACCGTAGAGATCAAAGTTGAGGTCATCTCTTCGGCAAATTGAGCAGTTTCGGATTTTCTTTGTTTTTGAAAATATAGTAACAAATGTCATACTGTCTGGAGTTACAGTGTACTATGCTGTAGTATATATTTTAGGCTGGTTGAATAAATCTCATCTCTGTTTATATTATATGCAGGAGGTACCGTTACAGATAAAAATACACACATTGTTTGGTTCAAGATAGTGATCAAATTGTCAACACTGGCCCTTTTAAACACTGTGGTTTGCACACAGTGGAAACCAAGGAGATATCCTGTACACAAAACAAAGAGCACTGAGACAGCCGGGCTTTCTTGGGAACAGTTATTGATATTTGCTGCATGGTCACTACAAAGACAATGCAATGCAACCCCTTATGATAGTTTAACATATGCAGTCCCTATGGTCAAATAAAGAACTAACTGATACATAAATAGTATTTGCCTCTCTGCCAACAATATGTTGAAAATGGCCCTCTGGTTTACAGACTCTGTGTTATTTGAATTGAAACAATCAGAAATAACAGTTTTCTTTGTCTAATTGAATTAGAAGCAAACACATTATTGTACAAATTACATGTCGTAAAACGTTCACAAGAAATGTCAGTATTGTCTGAACATAAATAGCCAGTGCCTTTTTTTGACTGATTAGTATTTATGTAACTGTTGCCAGATTTGTATTCTCTCATGTTATAAGAAGCAATTCGGCTGGGAAAAAGGGGATTCAACCTCATTTGAAACACAAATTAATGGACATGTCTGTGAATTTGGCTTTATTTTACATCAAACGAGAACAGTTCATTTAGGGATTTAATTGCTTATCATGCTTACTTGTGTATATACTGCAATTACATGTGCCACTGATGTCTGTGCAGAAATTTGTTCCAGTCAAGTCTAACCCATCTTATGTTTCATGTGCAGGGTAAAGAGTGGCTGTGTCTGAACTGCCAGATGCAGCGAGCGATGGGAGGTATGGATCCCCCTGGCATGACAAAGCCGAAACAAGGCTCGGCCCCACCCTCGCCCCAGAGACAGGCATCTGGCAAGCCTGGCAAGCTGCTGATAAAGCAGCAGAGTACCACGGACCAAGGGTTGACGCCGCCAACCACACCAAGGCAGAAATCCCCAGGTTCTACCTCCCCTGGACCGCTTTCTCCTGGATCCTCTATGGGAGGATCTCCCAAAATTGACCCCAAGACAGGCCGCCCCATTCAGCCCAAATCCAGTCCCCAGCAGTCTCCAGCTAAGGCCAAACAGGAGTCCAGCTTCTTTGGGGGGTTAGGAGGTATCAGTCTGGGGGGCTTAACAGACTCGGCCAAGCCTCCTGCGGCCGCTTCACAAGCTGCGGAGTCCGTTACAGGAAAACTGTTTAGCGGGTTCGGCGGTTTGATGGAAACGTCGAAGCCTCAAGCGCAGGCCTCGTCAAAACAGGAGGAATCCGTGACTGGGAAGTTGTTTGGAGGTTTAGGAGGGTTGACCGAATCAGCAAAACCTCCTGCCGCTGCTTCTCAGATGTTCAGCTTTGGATCATCGCTCTTGAGTTCAGCCACAAGCATTGTCACTGGAGAGGATGAGAAAGGAGCAGATTCTTCACCTGGGTCGCCGCCAGACTCCCCCGCTGACTCTGGACCAGGTTCCCCTCCGGATTCTGACCCTGGCTCACCACCAGATTCCCCGTTTTCTCCTCCTGGGTCTCCTCCTGATTCGGACTCAGCTCCCGACACCCCACCTGCTAAATCCAAGAAACCCCCCAGAACCCTGTCTGTGGAACGAGAAGAGAAGGCCCCAGCAGCCCAACCTGCGCCTGCTCCAGCCTCAACAGCCAAGGAGAGCTGCCCTCTCTGTAAAGTGGACCTGAACTTTGGATCAGCAGACACGCCCAACTACAGCCTTTGCACCGAGTGCAAGAAGAGAGTGTGCAATCTGTGTGGATTTAATCCAACTCCCCATTTAGGAGAGGTAAGGAACCTTACTAGAACTACAGTTTTCTATGACCCCTAAGCTTCCCATGCTTTCAAACAACTGCACATACCAGTAATTTATGCATTCTGTCGTATATAAATAGAACGCAAACATCCTCTAGATGCTTCATTGAAATAGGTCACTGTGAAGATACCATCAGGAGTGGCAGATTTCTCAGCTCTGTGTTTTTCCCCCACTGGCATCCAGCAAAGTACTCCGTAAGGAGGATGGCAAGTTAGTGCACTAGTTTAACCCAGAAAGACATTGTAACAACAACACCTCCACATGTTTGACCACTGAATGAATGGATGTGCTCAATTATGCTGCATGTTAGAATTGCAGGCTCATTACTATCAAGCTTTCTTTGGTAGAGGGGCCAGAAATGTGAAGATAAATTACGTTGTTTAAATGCATCTCATCATCTCAAAGCACTCCAAACAATTGACACTTGACTCTGAAACTAAATACTCTGCGTATGTGTGTACAGCATGTGTGCGTGTGTGACCGTGTCTGCTCACATGTACAAGTGTTTGGCTGTGTGTACAGAATGGACAACCTTCTTCAAATCGACAGTGTACTTTTATCATATTATTGCATTACTTGTAAGGTTCTAGTATGTTTGTTTGTGTGTGTTTGAGAGCATGTCTATTCATCGCCTTAGCTTGCCTAATGATGACGTGGAAACCAAACACTTTTGGCCTGCTTATCGCCTGAAGTGTGGGGACTAGTTTTCTGGTGTTACCGTGGTGTTTTGTCTCATATGGAAGCAACGTCACAAGACTGTGTTGAGCTCCACAGAACAGATGGCACTCTATGGTGTATGATCAGTATATTACAGGAATGGAGGCCAAAAAGTGCTTTCGGTTGAGTGGCTTTTCAGCATGCAGGCAAAACATATTCACATATACTACACTCCCTTGATATGCCAAGTGAAGTGTCCTACTTATTGTGCAGTGTATATGCCACATAGTCTCCAGTCTAACACATTTAGTGAAAATTATAGCCAGGCACAGTTAAATTGACTGAAGCCATAGGTCACCTGCAGTTTGATCATGTCCTCTTGACATGGTCGTGCGATTCAGGGCACAATCACGTGTTCGTCAACAAACAGCTCTATCCAGCCTTCACGTGTTGGCTGCTTTTTAGCTGGTGGTTTAAGGTTGTCGTTACTAAGCTGCTGAGTATTTCTGGCTCTCTAAAGGCTTCTTTTAACAGCAAGTGAAAGTGAGCTGGGAATGGACAGCACCTATCCATGTTAAGGAAGTTTGGTAGAGAAAAATCTCACAAAAGAGTGTTGAGTTCTATGAGATATATACTTTACTTTTAATGAAGTAGTTTTTTTAGTAAATTAGTATTTTAGAAAAATACAAAAAATGAAAGAATCCACTCTCGTGAACTTAGTTAAAAGACCAGCAAGGAGGAGAAACTGTTATTTCTCGACTTGTACCACCGTCTCTGTCTGTAATACAAGAAATATTTAACGCGTCATTTAGTAATCTTTAGAGGTGCTGGTAGGTGGTTTTTGTTGTCTTTGGAATGAGCCAGACAGCTGTTTCCCCCTGCAGTTTTTGGGTTAAGCTCAGCTAACTGGCTAGCTTCATATAAAAGGCAAAGACCTGAGCGGTAGTACAGTATGTATCCTGCACACTGAAAAGCTGGACTGTTAGTTTGACCCACTAAGTTGTGTTATCACAAAAAATATATAATGCAGTCTTATATTGGTGTGACACGTTAGACACTGATGAAATCATCCTCTGCTGCAGTAGCATTCCTAAACAACATGGCCACCATTTACATTACATTACAGTAGTGGCAGCACTATTAAAGACTCTAGTTCTTTTAAGTTTTTCAGATTGTTGTCCTTTTCTGTGGCTCTTAATTGTACACGCTCGCCGGGATAATGAGGAGCTGAACTGCACAATCACTTAATTGAGGCCAAGCATGGGGAAAAATGCAATTATGCTGGAGAGATGGGCATCCAAGCTACTGATGCTCTAATTGGATATGCTTTGGATTAGTCCTTTCAACACCATCTTGTCTTAAAGCCAGAACGGTCACCTCAGTTTTGTTTTTAAGAATGATGCAGCTTGAAATCGGTACAAGAGTGAATCATTTTTGACTCATATAGGACTAAATACCATTAAGAATTTGGTGAAAATGAGATGCTTCAACTGAATAGAACAAGTTAAGTCTTAAAAGAGCAGCCCCTGGTGCAATAAAGCTTCCTGAGACATAACACAAAACCCCGGTTGACTCATCTACCCCCTACATACCTCGTGCCTCGCTTCAGTGTCATTCGCTGTCATAATGTCGGATGTCAGTAGGGGTTCATTTGCTGACGCATGACAGTGGTGCACTGTGTGTGTGTGTGTGTGTGTGTGTGTGTGTGTAAGAGTTAGTGTGGGAGCTGAACAGTATGTTTATTTGCTAGACTGTTGAGTAAGTTGGTTATGATTCAGACTGGGCAGGCTGGTGTGAGCGCGCATACTGTAGGTGTGTTGTGTGTTTAAGTGACTTTTCGTCACTGTAATCTGTGTTTGCACATGTGAAAGTTTGGGGATTTTTAGGGGATCTATTTGACTAATAGTTTTTATGTCTTGTCCTTCTTTTCTGAATGTTGAGAGTGCTTGCATAGTGTCTGTGTCAACACGTGTGCATGTGTAGGCTTAATCTCTGTTTCCTAAAAGGATTTAAAGGGCAACAGGAAGCCCAGCATTTCTATTGAGGCTTCATCTTAGACTCAGGTGATTTATCACTCAGCTTCATTGTCTTTCTTTCTTTCTAACTATCACAGTCCTCCATCATTGTCCACCATTTCCTGTGTCTTCTTTCTCCGTATCCTTTAATCTTTTCCCATCTTCATAAGGCCTAGAGGAGCCTCACTTAATGCCGGTGTTCTTTTGGTGCTTATCCTCCTTTTAAACACAGTGTTTTCTCTGTGTCAGACTCTCCCTTAGCGGTGCCATCCCTCTGCTTTTCTCACTGTTGCACCCTTTGATGTGGGGAAAGTCTGTAAATGTTGTGTCTGCGTCTAGTGCTGCTCAGCGACGTTACTGTAGCTCAGGCTCCATGTCATGTTGCCCTTATCAGTAATGAGTGTGCTCGTCTGAGACGTCTTACGTAAAATGGGAGAGGCATCACTGTGCTAACAAGCATGGCCCAAACAATCCAAGCTGAGAGAGGAGGCTGCAAGCTGCCTCCTGTATCACCTACACAAGGAAAAACCAATTAATTCTCCCTCTCTTACTAAGCTCTGTGAGAGTCACAGCTGATTTTGTCCAATTTTGAAGGTTAATAACAATCGACGGTCGAAGATCCAATCATAGATACAGTGATGTAGGATGAATGCACCGGTGCCCAGTTTCCTCTGTAAGTCTGACATAAGTATTAACTGTACCAAATGTGCACCATTTTAAGTCATTTTTAGGTTCATAATGATGTTTGATTGGAGATTTACACTTTTATTTACCACTACATTAGTGCAGGTAAGCAGCTGACACTTGCCAGAAGTTTCTGCTTTGCTCTAATATATCAAATAGTCTGGCCTTAATTATTAAATGCTTCAAGGCTGTGGATAAGGAAGGATCTTAACAACCGAAGTGCTTAATTCCAAAACTCCTTAATTTCCAACTTAAAAACTTGAAAAACTTGAAAAATACAGCAGCAGGACCCTGAAAACCAGTGAAAAAAAAAACTATAAACAGTGAAATAGTTGAAGCCCAAGACTTTGAAAAATAGGTCATCCTCATCCGCTGACAAACCTTCAAACATTCAGGCTCAAAGACTGACATCACTTTTACCATTTCATTTAAAGCAGAGGTGAAAACAGCTACTCTGGGTCTTTCCTGAGATAACAAAACCCATGTACCACCTCCTCTAAAGCTCACTTACTAAAATGTTGTATTGTATGTTGTATTCTACAGAGAATTTAACCATGTGTTGTTCAACGTGTTGTTCAGTGTTTGTTGGTACAAAACGATCAAATGCAAGTATAGTTTGACTGGATACCACTTGGTCTTTGGTTATTTCAGTCGATACCTTAAAGGCGTTGATAACCAATATCCAGCCTGGTGATCTGTTCAAGGTACAGTTTTGATAATGGCATGTAACGGCTGGAGTGAAGGTGAGGGGTGTTCACTCGACAACACGCCTAACGCTAACCATAACCTACGTTAATTCAGTGTGCTCATAAATGACAACAAAGATGGCTGTGTGTGTGCGTTTGTATGTGCGTTGCATGATTTCGTTGGAAGGCCCGTGTCCTACGCATCTTCTGTGCAGCTTGATTTGCTAACACCCACTCACTACATGGTATTTCCTGTGTCCTCGTCCCTCATTGTTATTCTGTGGTCGTGCCCACAGAATAACAACACCCACCTACAGTCTGAACCCTCCAGAGTCTGCACTGGCAGTAAAAGGCTGACTCCATGGTCATACATACACTACACACATGTACATGTAGAGTACAGTAACAGCCTTTGGTATCATCTGACTGTCATGCACATTTTGGCTTGGTGTAGTTTGCTCATCTCACATCTTATACAACCCAGCTGTGACATGACTCTGTTCTCTGCCGTAGTTTGATTCCTGTTTGTGTGTAACCCAGGTCGGTCTGTATTGGGCCCATAAAGTCCAGCTGCCTCACAGCTTCGCCATCACTTGCCCAGAAGGTTGAAGTGTACAAAAATAGCCACAGCCACAAAAGAGCCACAAAGAGGAGAACACAAGCAACTGCAGGGCAGCTCTCTCTGAGTCTCTCTTTCTCGCTCCCTCTTTTGTGTTCCCTCTTTCATATTTCCCCCTTTCAAAGGGTCTTTCTGCTGTACTAGGCAAACCCACAGAGTCCCCCCTGACGGCCACCTTGTAAGGCTTGAAATTGTTGGTATTTTTAGACATTAAGGTGTTTGTGTGGGTGCAATGCTTGGTCTGTCTGTTTGAGAGGTATTCTAGTTAATTTGGAGGTGTGAATATACTGTATATGTTCTATTTTTATATATTCATATGCCTGAGTGGTTGGACACACAGGCTAAGTGATTATTGTCCTGTGTTCCATATTTGCCAGGTCCTGGACTTTGTTCAAGCAATGACAAGTGGTTTATCATTGTTTCAGACATTGCTGTGATTCAAATGAACTGTCCTCAGGCACTGCAAACGACTTCTTCTGTCTTCTTTTTTATACAACACCCCCTCCAGCTCCACTCCAGAATGATTTCCAATTATCCCCTTTCTAATTTACTGGTGCTTGCATGCTTAGCAAAGGCCACATTTTAGCCACTGAGCCCTCGGTGCCAAGAAGTGGGGAGAAAAGCCAAGACATCATGAGTGCCAGCACTGAGTCCTGGTGAGACAGAGAGGCAAGGGCAGGCAGGCAAAGACACACCGACACTTGAAAACACACACATTCTGGCACAGGCCTCATCTAGTTAGCACAGGCTGTTGTATTTACATCCTGGACACACTTTACTGCAGGAGAGTCTTTGACTCTGGCCCTGAGGACGGGGTATCTGACTCCTAATTCCTCCCTAAAAATTGATATTCAGTAGGTGAAGCCAACAGCACAGCCTGGATTAGGAGGTGGCTTCACCTCCAAAAATAATTTCCATGCATTAAAAAACCTGACAGGAAAGTGAATTAACTTTTTTTTTTTAAGTGGTGCCTTTAATCCAAATGGGAGAATATGGAAAACGGTAAAGGGAGTGATGGAAAGCATTTGCTGGACTGACAGATTGTGAGACACATGTATGTGATCCTTGTCAATTACTATCCCTGTTTATTCATTTACTATTACATTTTGAGGTGTGAAATCAGCAAATACACACATGCATGAGCCAAGCTGAAAAACATACATCTTCTATCCTGCAACGAAGTAGGGAAAAATGGGAGAGAGCGGTGAAATGAGTAACAAACTCACAGACTGATTGCATGTGAATGTGGAGTGGGGGAGGACTGGCCCAAAACAGAGAAGAGAAGGGACAAGGGGGGATTCTGTGACAGAGAGAGGAGTCCAATAAGGGAGTGAAGAGGAGGGGGGTGTCACAAAGGATATGGGTGCCAGCTCATGCAGCCCTGAGCAGTGCAGGCCACGACAACCTGACTATTGTGATTTGTTTTAGCACTCGTGACTCACGCCTCTGAGTCACATTAGCACCTATAGGCAGAATTTACCGTCATCTGGCAGAAACATCTGATGAAACAAGAACTGTAACATCAAACAAGAATTTGTGAGATTACATGAACCTGACGTAGCAGTGGTTCTAAGGGGCCGTGCTGATTTGATTAGAGTCTGCGAGGCTGATTTGTGTCCGTAGCTGAATCCAAGTAATGTTGAATGCAAAAATATCTAATTGCGATTTTCTAAACAATTTTGCAGTTTCATTGAAATTGTGAAAACTCCAGTCCTCTCTGTGTGTGTGTGTGTGTGTGTGTGTGTGGTCTATGTAATTTCAAAAAAAGAAGTGAACTGCTAAATAAACTTTTCTATAGAAATATCGACAAGTTCAGCACTTCCATGATACATTACATAATCAGTCAGTTAATGGCAAAATGCTGGTTTATTTGTAAAGCTAATCTAAATTAAATTAGGTCACGTCTGCCAATGTTTATCTGAATGAAATCCTCTAATAACTTGTATGTGTTGTATTAAATACGGATCAAATATGCGTTGTCATGTAGCAGCTGTACAGCTGAAAAAAAGCCTTCCCAAGTGCTGTAAATGTTAAATGTCACACACTAAACATATGAAGCACTACATTTTCATATAGAAAACTCAGCCACATTAATCAACATATTAATATTAATCCTCAACAGATAAATCCCTTCACTCTTGTCAAGAGGGAGCAAGAGAGAAGCTTCGAGTGACAGATTTGTATTTAGAATTGGATGATTAACTTTTATTCACCTGTCATTGTTGTGCTGATGCCGTAGTTCATTCTGCGTCACTCATATTCAGTTACACACATTCCCATGTTGGTTCTCACCAGTAGAGTACCAGTAAAGCAGCTGAGGGTTAAAAGTGCATTTCAGAGGCTTTTTGACAGCAGCACTCAATTTATTCAACATCCCTGCTTAGTTTTGCTGCTTGTTTTGGGACTGAAGCCAACAATCTCCTGGTCCAAAGCCCAGTCCTCCAACCCCAAGGCGATCGCCATTCGCACAACATTTAGTTTCTTGATTCAAACGGGAATTTCATCAACACATGAGCATGAATTACTCGAGAGGGGCGCACACAGCACATTGAACCTGAGATCGGAACATCTATAACAGTGGGACATTTATTAGGACAAAGATCTTTTTTGGCTTACAAAGGAGCTGATGCTGGGATGTCCTGCTTGCACTCTAGTGCATTATAATTAAGTTGGCCACTCAGCAACACTCATCAATGAGAAAAGGGCAGCGACTTCCAGACTTTACTTTTAGCACTGGAACGTGACTTGAGCAGTGCTGCAGAAGGGACATTCCTCGACTTGTATAGTCTTTTATGAAAACCAACAAATCCAATGAGCTACAGACACAGTTTCAAAGCTCTATGCAAGCTGTAGTGTGCTGGCCAGTCTCATGTTTAAGGGAGTGGGTTGTTTTTTTGTAAAAATATGCTCATTTGCTGTCTTGCTGAGACTTCGATGAGAAGTTTGATGCCACTCTTGTATTTCTCCATTCGATATATTCAATACAGCCAGGAGATGGTTTGGTTAGGGGCTAAGCTGTTAACTTAAGCTATCCAACATAGCTGTAGTCATAAGTTATGAGCAAAACTCTTGACAAAGAAGCAAATAAAGATATTACTGACAATGTTGAACTATTTCTCTACACTTTTTCAGACTTAATTGAGAAATGACACTGAGTGAAAACAAAAAGTCAATCCAACAGGCATCAACCTGGACACAGAGCAGGACATTTTGCCACTTTATGTGTAGGTGACGTCAACTAAAGTGTCATCTGCACATTTTAAGTTGCGTCTTGGCTGTCATTTTGAACTGCAGCATGTCCTGACTTCCTTACAATTGATTAGCAGATTTGCAGGGTGATAAGGTTAAGCTTGTTGGCAGGAGCTGGTGTTGAGTCACCTCCAATGACTGTTAAGCTCCTTCACTTTTACTGGTTCACCCTTTCCCTCACTACATCATGCTCCTTTTCTCTCCCTCCTTTTGTTTCATTGGGTTAGTTTATCCTCCCCTGCGTCTCTGTTGTTCATCCTCTTGCTTCTCTCTCCTCCTTCCCACCATCCTCCTATTCATCCAGATTGCCACCCTTTTCTTTCTTGCGTGTCACATTTCCTCTACCTGTCTCCCTCTCTATCCTCTCATCTGTCTTCATCCATCTGTCCCATCTTCCTCTTTATCCTCTTCTTTTCACACTCTCAGTGCCAGGCTCCATCTAAATTTAGATGGGTAAAAGCCTCATAGGATCCCTTGTCTTAATCAAAGAGCTGCACCGACCTTCACAACACTCCAACTCCCGGTTGGAAACAATAACTGAACATGGATACGGCTACAGCCCATCTTGTCTTAATACCTGGTAGCTGTCTGCGGTTTTCAGTTTGTCTTCCCTCTGCATCCTTGGAGGAAGTTTGAAGAGGGTGGAAAGTTAGAGATGAAAGAGAGATGGAGTCACTCACACTCAGTCTGTCTTTATTCATTCATGTATGAGTTTGTATTTGTTTGAGAAATATTATGTGGGAAGTAAGAGAACAAGTTGTCGTTTCCTCCTGAGGTGTTCCATGCATTTCATCTGAAGACATGTATGCCATCACCACCGTCACAAACTCTCTGTGGGTGCCGGTGTGTGTGTCACCTTTTTGGTATCCATGCTCCTGTGATGCTAGAAAATGTCCTTGTAAGGTGGGGATGTGAGTGAGTGACTCTCCGGCTTTTATGAATCATACATGCTGCTGTTTGCAGAACTCATCACAGCAGACAGACAGACTTGCACACAAGGCATATCACATTATTTGAAAGCAGTAGGAAAGATTGTTATATAAAAATATGAAATATAAAAATATGAAATATAAAAATACACCTGTCTCGTTAGTGTTAAGTTCAAGGCAGTACTGCAAGAGAAGTGCGTACTATTCCTGCTAATTTAGACCCTCTGTAAATGGCATTTGTGATGTTTGTGGTGGTACTGATGACAAATCTTATCTGATGACAAAAGGAGACATGAAGAGACAACTAACTAGGGCTGCATCTAATGATTGTGGCATCTTTAATTAACTTGTTCATTAAATTCGGATTGTCATGACATTTAGTACAGAAATGATCATGACCCGAGGGTGAATCCTAATGACTATCGCCACCATAAGGCTGACATATTTACATTTTATCGAAATATCTTAACAGTTATTGGGTGGATATTTGGGGGAAATCACTCCCTTATTTGTGATTGTGCATCAGGAGCACCTGCTTTGCATCACATTGTTGTCAGATCAAAGACGCACTTTCTCTCTGTTTTATCGTGGGTGTATTGTCATGCAGTTTGATGCAGATAGCCATCAATGGTGCCCAGATGGTGAATTCTTGGCGATCCACTGACTCTTCCTATTGCACCATCATCAACACAAATTTCTGCTTGTTCAGTGCAAACTGATAAACTGGGTAAATATTACCTGCTAAAAATCAGCATGTTAGCATTGTCACTGTGACCATGCTGGCATGCTGAGCATTAGCATTTAGCTCAAAGCACCGCTGTGTCCAAGTACAGCCTCACAGAGCCAAGAGCATCAGATAAGATAAGACTGTTGATGATTGATGATAAGTTGATTGTTTTGTCTGACAAAAGTCCAAAATCCACAGTTATAAAATTTACAATGATATTACACAGAACATCAACAAATCTTCAAATTCTAAATGCTGGAAGCCACAAGTACTTGGCATTTTCACTTGATAAACCCATAGAATCATTCATTATCAAAACTAGCTGTACACTGACTAATTGACTAATCAATGAAATTACCAATTTCAGTACTATTTGGGGAAAAAAATCTTAGGTATAAATTGATCCAGGCTACCTGGGTATTGCAGTTCACTGTGTACAGACATCTGAAATAGATTGATTTCTGGGTGTTGAAGTCAGACCCAGTGACTTGACGGCCTTTCAGGGTGATTGCTGTTAGCCATGTCAGTAGGAAATACATTGGAGGCCACTTAGCAGTAGTGAGTTAGATTAACATGCCAGCTTGAACAGAGCTTGTAGGAAACACACTGACCAAGTGTTTTTGAGGGAGCAGTAAAAGCTTTAAGTGTGCCTGTTGTGATGTGTTGATAATGTAGCTGAGGACTGGCTCTGAAGTGGCCGTGGCTGACCGACTGTCTGACTGAGTGTGTTTTCAGCTTTTCATATCGGCGGCCACATCTCTGGCTCTCTGTGCCTGCTCTTTCTGGTTTAACTGATGAAGCCGTCAAGCTGGAGAAACTCCTATCTCAAGTCCTCTCAGCAGGGATGGAAGCAAGGGGTCATGCTGATAGTGTATGCTTTTTCACCCACACACACACACACACACAGAAATGCACTTGCATCTGTGCTGTGTCCATCATCATGTCTGAGGATTAACTGGATTTCTGTCGAGTTAGGCCCATAACTCACTAACGTCAGCAAACCTTAGTGATGGAAGGAGCACTGGCATCTCTGTAATATATTGTTTTTTTCCATTGGTCCATGTGTCTGTTTTCTTCTCTCCTTCCAGATATTAAAATCCTCTTTTTTTGTTTCTGCTTCTTTCGGTTTGAAGAAGATGAAATATTTTTGCTGCCTTTTTATGGTTAGGAGCAATCCTCTGAGATGTGTTTGTAGGTGTGTCATTCTCTCCTGAGTGTAAGCTTCCTACTGTTTAGGCATAGGCTGAAACATGGCGGCTCATGCCTTATTTACCCTGACTTTGCTGCTGCGACATTCCCTCACTCGTCTTCCACCCCTCTCCTCCTGTGTCCCTTCTTCTTTCTGTCTCTCTGTGCTTGGAGAGAGGTGGCTTGTCTGCTGCATGGTTTAATATGCAGGCTGCGATCTTCTCTGAAGCCTGAATTTAGCATAAACCCTCCTGTTAAGCCAGGCGAAGGCATTTACAAGAGGGGGGGGTCACAGACGAATGTTGGAGCACTTGGCGCAATGTGAAATGAGGTGTTTACATCAGCGTGGAGGATGGTTGATGGTGTGTGTGTGTGTGTGTGGTTCCCATAATGCATTTTGTCATCTAACATCACCATATTGTGTAGATGAGTGGGTACACTGTTCATAGTTGTTGAGTTCATCATGTTGATTGTTTGTCATCACTTTTATTTCCACCTCAAGCAAAGCAGTGCTGGATACTTAAGTCCAATAATACCTGCAGCTCTTAGATTAAAGCCCCAGGCAGGGCCTTCAGACTAGATCTGTTCCTCTACAGCCCTGAGTTTAAGTGAGTAACTGAAAAAATGCAACAATAATAAAACAGCCATGACAGGACAGATTTAGCAGCACTCTTACATGATAGATTAGAACAGCAAAGCCACCAGTGTGTTTGTTTCGTGTTCTAAGCAGCGATGGTATTTAGATTTAGGTAAGGACGACATCCCAGGCGAATTAAAGCAGAAAATTAAGGTCAAATTATTGTACTTAAAGGGATACTTTGCTGATTTTTAACCAGCTTTATATTTTTGCAATGTGGGTAGTATATGCAAATTAATGTTTTACTTTCCTCCCTGTTGACTTCACCCAGAGCTCTGTAAGGCTGATGCTGTTGTTGGGGCGGTTCTTCGATTGAATAACTGACTTAACAGTCAAAAATAACAGTGATATTTTTTTCTGTTAAGTCAGTTATTCATTCAAATAACAGCTGCAAAACCAGCAAACGTCCAACTGATGATGCATTGGTGCAGGCAACTGAGAGCAATGTACAAGCCATGCACAAATTTTTGTCAGCCTCAAATGATTTTAAGTGGTTGAATTAAGAGGTTAGTGTTTAACAGAGTTTATTCAGTCACATTTAAAACAAGCATACATGCATGCACACCAAGTTATACAATCATGAAAACATACATTTAAACACATTCTCCCCGTTAAGTCTGCTTCATGAAATGTCTGCACAGGCCGACCAACCCTATGTGCCAAGCTTTGGTAAACTCCTGTCCCATTACTATGCATTATACATGGGCCTATCTCTTTAGTCCCATAGTCTCACAAATGTAAAAGCTTTCCTTGAAATAGAAGAAGTTACACTGGTGCCTCGTCACAGTGACGTTTTGACTCCGTAGAAACATTTTGTTTCACATATCTGAAATAGAATACAGAGAATACATTTTCATTTATTTATGGTCATTTTCCAGCAGTGTTGTCTGGTCATTTTGTTCCAAAAATCTGCTATATCCATTACTTATTTTCTAATTTAGTGTTAGAGATCATATTGCAGGAAACTGTTACAAAGAATTCATATGAATTACTAACAATTTGTTCTTATCTTTGTCTTACAGAAAGAATGGCTTTGCCTCAACTGTCAGACCCAAAGAGCCATGTCAGGCCAGCTGGGAGACACGCCACCTCCAGCCATGGCTTCCCCAAAGAGGCAACCATCTGCTCCCGCTCCCTCCTCCACCCCTGCCCCTGCTGCTGTAGATACCAAACCTGTAGTACAGGCAGCAGACCTAACCCCACCCGCTCCTGAGACCAAGGTAGTGCCCTCAACCATTCCCACACCCGATAGTGCATGCATTTCACCTGATCACGATGCCTCTCTCTCTGGTAGTGCCCCTCCTCCTGATTGCACCCCTCAAGAAACACCGCAATCAAAAGAGCAAAAACAAGCATTAGCAGCTGAACCTGTAATCCATCCTGAACAAGAAGCTCCAATTTCAGACAGTGTAGCTGAGAGTATTCCTAAAATCCCAGAAATTGAGCAGCAGCAGAACAGCTCTGAGAGAATAGCAGACGGCCATCCTCACTCTGAGATCGGGCCATCTGACGATGATCCACAAACACAAAGTGCAACTGTCAGTGAAATACCAGCAGCTGAGCAACAACAGAGCAGCTCTGAGAATGCGACAGAGGACCTCTCTCTCCCTGTGGAAAGTGAGCCACAAAATCTATTGACTAATACAGGTTTAGACAAGGCAGCAGTCCCCGCTGAGGTAGAAACAGAGCCAAATCCCAAGATTACTCATAATGAGGCTGCAGCTCCCCTGACAGATAATGAGAAAGTGGAACCTACGCCAGAAAAGTTTCCAGAAGTGACGGCAAATTCAGTTGAGCCAGAGCCTATCTTGATCCCAGAAGTCTCACAGGAAGTTTCTGTTCAGCTTGATCCAAATGCAGATTGTACAGCTACAAATGTGAAAGAGGAGAAAACAACGGAGGTAGACGTTGGGAAGCTAAGTGAGAAACCCCAAACAGATGAACTCCAAACTACTCCAGCAAGTCAAACCACATCAGATACAGCTGACACAGCTTTTAATGTGAAGCAAACAGACGCCACTTCAAAACTTGAGGTTGACAGTGGAGCACCTGATGTCAAGAATGAAGTTACTGCAGAAATGAGGGTAGAACCTGAACCTTTAATAGAGAAGCCAGTATGCGGAGAAGTTGCTCCTCCTCCAGTTGAGGCTGTAGACAAAGTAGCTCCTACAGCCCCTATTGAGAGCATTGATGTGCTTAAACCTGGCGAAACCAAGGAAGAATTAAAACCAGAACCAGCAAAATGTGTGGAATCTGTAAATTCTTCGGTTTTGCCAGAGGAGGAAACAGCTAAGCAGAAAATATCTGAGAAGGCTGATGAAAATGAGAATAAAACAATAAAGGACACTGCTGAAGAAAATAAAGCTGATGAGAAAGTTGTTGAAAAAGAAAGCATTGAAGGGAGGGCCATTGAGACGACAGGAATTGAGATTAAAACATCTAATAGCAAAGCCTTTGAAGAGGAGGAAGTAAAGAAGAATTCAGCTGTAGAGAGGGCTATTGAGGTAAAAGCTGACGAAGGGAAAGTTTTTGAAAAAGAGGCAGCTGAACAGAAAACAGTTGAGATGGCAAATGACCAGAAACCTGTGGAGGAGAATGTTAATGCAGAATTAAGTCCAGTGCCCTCCTCTCCTGAAACAAAGAATGTTTGTCCTGTAGTAGAAAAGAAAGAATCAGAAATGACAATAGAGTCAGCTGAGACTGTTGGTGAGAAAATCACAACAGAGGAGACACAGATGCACAAAGAGGAAGAACCAGGAACAAAGTATGAGCCATCACCGGCTGAGGAAAGCCGTGTTGAGACAGTATCATTGCCAGAGAAGCCAGAGGAGAAAGAAAAGCCTGTTGAAGCAGAGAGTGTAGCACAGAGTGAGGAAAAGCAAACACATATAGATACAGCTGTGAGAAAGACACAAGTCTGTCAGGAGAAACTCATTCAGGATGAAACAGAGGCTGGTTCACTAAAGACAAACAGTATTACTGAAAATCAATCAGAAGGAGACAGAGGATCGTTAGCTCTGACAGGCAGTGATGAGAAACTGCTCGAGAAAGTTGCAGAGGACAACGTGTCACTCAAGACACAAGAGAAGGAAGAAGAACTTGGCAAAAAAGAAGTAGAATCACAACCTGTTGTTAGCAACATCCCCAAACCTGTTTCAGTATCAGAGACGAGCGCTGCCTGTGATAAAGATGGCGGTGCACAGTTAGATGTAGGAAAGAATACAATATCACTTATGAAGGATGAAATTTCAGAGACAGCTTCTGAACATGGAGGTGTGTCTGTATCAGTGGCTTCAGTCCCAGTAGCAGAACCTGCCTCTGTAGTTAGTGAGCAGGACAAAGGCCTGAAGGAAGAGAGCACTAACATGGAGGAGAAAACTCAGCCTCCGGGAAAGCCCAGTGATGTGGATGCAGTCGCTGAGGTGACCATAGTATATAGCATGTAGTAGTAGTGATGGATTATGTGATTGTCTTTGGTCATTATTTGCTTTATTTCTGCTATATTTAAAAAAATATTTAGGTACATATAGAGGTTAGTTATGCAGAAATTAATACTGTACCATATTGGCAATATACAGAAGAATGTTTTGATTGCAGACAGAATGTATTGCATTCATGAAGACTGGAACTTGTACAGTAGCTGGCAAATAATATTAATTCTAATATTGTAAACAGTTACAGCTTTTTCGTGTGTCTGTAAACATTTGTGTTTTCATCTTCCATTCTGCTGTAAATGCTCAATACTTTTACAATACAATACAATACAATTAGAAAGAAAGATTAAACTAAACTGATGGGATTTGTTGTCACATGATCATTACTTTCTTATGTACTGGAAAACATATACTTTATAACTAATTGATGGAGCTCCAGAGAGCATATTTTCATCTCTATTTGTTTGTCCTCAAGAGTGTATATGCACCTACACACAGTGCACATGTATAAAGCTAACATAAAGCTTTTCATTTTTTACTGCAGTGCCTGAGGAAAAAACTTAATTGTGTCTTATTTCAATCCAACAGGTGAAAAAATTGGAGACCTTGAAAGAACCTGAAGAAAAAGAAATGGCTGCCAAGGAGGGCAGTCCCACCAGCCCATCAGACCTTGCAAAGTTGGAAAGCACGGTCCTTCCTATTCTTGAGGCCCAGGCAAGCACGCAACCAAAGGATGATGCTGAGAAACTAACAGACACTCTAAAAACCAGACGTAAATTAGAGGTGCTTCCTCTCTCACCTGACTCACCTAGCTCAGAAGATGACAGAGAACTTTCTGAGAAGAATACCAAAGGTACCACAAAGAAAAAGCTCCTTGTGCCCATGGATGTCAGGGCAGATTCCCTGGATGATAGCAGTGAAAGTTTTGGAAAAGAAAGCCCAATGTCAGGGGATGATGAGGAATTTATCCGAAAACAGATATTGGAGATGAGTGAGAATGAGGATGCTTCTCCATCTGATGAAGATAATGTAATCCGGCGAAAGATCAGAGAGGATGAAAAGAAACAAATGGAACAGAAGAAAGTGGAGGCTGTGGAGAGGAGCACATCAGGAAAAGCCAGGCGACTTACCAAGAAAAGCACCATAAGTCCTGATGAAGAAGATGATAAGCAACTCCGCGGTTCATTGGATAAACCTGATATAGACATAGAGGAGGAGCGTCAGACTGGTACTGCAGTTCGTAAATTCCAAACTATGGAGCTGATTACAACCAGCAGTCCTACTCGTTTACCTAATGATGACGGAGAGCCTGAAATGGAAAGCCTAACGGACTCACCAGATGATCGGTCTCGAGGTGAGGGGTCATCCAGTCTTCACGCATCGAGCTTCACTCCTGGGACATCTCCAACATCCCTCTCATCACTGGATGAAGACAGTGACAGTAGTAGCCCCAGCCATATCCGTTCTGGTGAGGGTAAACAACATAGGAAAGCCAAACACAGACAACCTGGTCAAATGCTGCCAACTATTGAAGACTCTTCTGAGGAAGAAGAGTTACGGGAAGAAGAGGAGCTGCTCAGGGAGCAAGAAAAACAGAAGGGCTCAGGGAAAAAATCCAAGAAAGACAAAGAAGAGATTCGAGCCCAGAGGAGGCGAGAGCGTCCTAAGACACCACCAAGCAACCTGTCTCCCATTGAAGATGCATCACCAACTGAGGAACTGAGGCAAGAAGCTGAAATGGAGGAGATCAGGCGATCATCCTGTTCTGATTTCTCCCCCAGTATTGAATCAGATCCTGAAGGGTTTGAAATTCATGCCGCGAAGATTGCAGCAGTTCAGAAAACATATCAGCTGCCTACATCAGTATCGCTTCACTCCCCAACAGATGATCAAAATACTGATAAAAAGCAGAAAAAATCTCTCAGATCTGCTGATGAGGCCTATGAGGAAATAATGCTGAGGGCTACATCTCCAACAGTTGACAAAGGTGAGACTCAACCAGGAAAGGAATCCCTTTACGGAGGCATGCTCATCGAAGACTATGCCTATGCATCTCTTATTGACAATTCAACAGCTGATCTGGGGGAGCCTGAAAAAATTGTTGTTCCTGCTCAGCCCAAAAAGCTGAGATCACCAGATGAAGTTTATGAAGACATGATAAAGAAGAGAAAAGAATTCATGCAGCTGGAGCAGGAATATCAAAATATGCAACCGAAAAAGGAACGTACTAACCCAGAAATTGTGTTGCAACCTGCTGAGAATATCTGTACCTCCAAAAGCAGTGCAGAAACATTGGGTAAAGATGGGAAGCCATTGTTAGATGCTGAAGCTGCCTATGAAGAGCTAATGAAAAGAGTACTGACTCCCGGAACAAGTCCAACTCAGGAGCCAGAAGTAGAAGCCACTGCATCTAGAAAGGCCCTTCATCCCATCCCAGACTTAAAGGTGACACAGTGCTCTTCAGGGGAGTTGTCTTCTGATGATGAGAGTACAATCAAAAAGGAAGTGGAGACAACTACAGCATCAGACTTGACGTCAAATACGGAAACTGAGCCTGTGACAGTGTCATCCACATCAGATCAGCAACCTCAGACCACAATAGCAGCATCCCAGGCTGATGTTGTGGACTTATCTAGTGCAATCCCAAGACCATCATCCCATGTGATTGCCAGTGTATCACCCTTGCCCACAGTCCCTCAGTACACACCCAGTATCCCAAGCGTAGTGTCAACTGCCCCACCTGTGCCCCCCAAGCCAAGTGTCCTGCGTAGGGCTAATTCTCAGGAAAAAGCAGAAATACCTGTTGCACCACCACTGCCTCCTCCCACCCCACCAAAACCTACTGTCTTTCCCAGGAAGCCTCCAGTTCCACTTCCACCTCAGGCCTCAGCAACTCCAATCAGGCCGGAGACAGTAGCTATGACTGCAGTCCAAGGGCCACCTATAAGGCAAGCAGTTACACCAATGTACAAACCTCATGTTCCCCCTCCTGTTCCCCCAAAGCCATCCATTCCTGCAGGGATTGGGGATAGCCACAGACCAGGACATGTTGTCAAACCACCAATTGCACCAAAACCTGCCTCACAGCCTACATCACCTGCCCATGCCCCACATTCACCAAGACCCACTGTACTTCCCACTAGTCCTACTGACATAGCCCTGAATCTCAGCCCTTCTTCGGAGAGCAAGTCATTTCAACCCTCACCAAAGTCTCCTTCTTCTCCAAGATATGCCAGCAATCTTCGTGACACATATGTAGTCATCACACTGCCATCTCAGCCCAGCTCTCCAGTAGACAGTGTCTCAAGTCAAGCTCCCTCCAGCCCTGGACCAGCATCTCCTTCACGCCAAGCTCAGCCCCAAAGTTATTACCAACCACAGCCTCAACCTCAGTCATATCCACAGCAGCATCCACCACCAACCCCTCCTCAAACAAACAGGGTGCCTCTGGCATTTACACGTGTCACAGAATCCATTGAAAATCAGGAGATTTGTGGCCCAGAAAAACATGTATCTAGTTCTTGTCACATAATTGAGGCTATATCTGCCTCAGCACAGCCACCTGTAGTCATGCCAAACCTCATTTCTCAAGTGGTCACCACAGAAGTCCAAAGGACCACTGTCTCCGTCGTTCATGAAAGGACGCCACCACCAGTGCCAGCTCCGAGGGCAAATGGTGTCCCAATCTCGATTGAGAAACCTAAGCCCCAATTGCCAGCACAGAATGGACAGACCTTCCAACCGTCTGAGGTGGTAGATCTTAGGACTGTGAAGGCAGACCCAGATTCAGACATGAATGGTGTGGATCTGTCTGCTGGCCCAGATTCACGACGTCAGTCCTTTGCAACTGATGTCAGTCGTCAGAACAGTGCAGTCCAGTCACCTGTAGTCAACCTCAGTGCTGAATCATCCACTGTTTCTATAGTGACTGATAGCATCACCATTGTGACCTGTGCTGCTACAATCCAGCAATCTGACAATGTAGACACCTCTCAAGCATCCTCAGTGCCCCTTCAGCTGACAAGAAACAAAGCATTTGAGCCAGTTTCCCAAATTATATATCGACCAATTGATTCCCAGCCCTGCATTCATTCTGGTACAGAAATCCCTATTAACCTCTCAGTTGGATCAAGCACAGGTGGAGGAATTTTCCAGACTCCTCCTGTCACTATTGCACCCACTTCTCTTGCAAGTTGTGTTGCCAATGGATTAACTACGGGTACAACCACAGTGGCAGGAGCTGTTGACCTTAGCACAACAAAACCATTTAACACCATGGTATCAGTGGATGCTGCTTCTGCAGAAGTGGCTACAGCTGTAATCACAGATGATGATGGCAAACCAGTGGATCTCACTGCAGGAAAGAGAGCTGTATGCTGTGATGTTGTGTACAAACTCCCATTTGCAGGAAGCTGCACTACTCAGCAACCTACCACACCCCTGCCTGAAGATCGTTTTGGATATCGTGATGACCATTACCAGTATGACCGAACACCTTACGGCATGAGAGGGTTTGGTGGAATTAAACCATCGATGTCAGACACTAACCTCGCCGAAGCTGGCCTGTTCTTTTACAAGAGTAAGAACAGCTATAATTTCAGTGGCACCACAGAGGGTGCAGTAGATCTTTCTTCTGCAAAGATTTCTGATGCAGGTCAGTGCAGTGACATTGCAGACCTGTCAATTAAATGTCACTTTGAACTGCCTCCACTCATTCATGGCTAATGTGGCATTTTTTTGGTTTGTTTTTACTTTTCTTTTTGTTTTGCATGGACAATTCATTTTTTTGTTCTTTCATCATACTATTTTTGCATGTGCCTGCATGCTGTTACTGTACATCTTGTTTATGCTTGTTGCACTTCTCAACATTGGAGGTTTTTTTCCTTTTTCCAACTTTTTTTTATAATTTGGATATGGCATGGCTTACTTCAACATTGAATATCATCTGCATTATTTGGACTCACCTGATATTTTTGACTTTTAACAGGTGAAGCCGTTGACTACTCCAAGAAAGGGACTTATGCAGGAATGACAATTCCACCCTATTCCCAAGCCAGAGTCACAAGTGCTGTTGGTACACTCTTTGGTACGAGCAGCGTCTTGAGGTCATCAAATGGGGTGGTCTATTCCTCTGTTGCAGCACCAATCCCATCTACTTATGCCATTACCACCCAACCTGGGTCCATCTTTAGTACAACATACAACACCCTTTCAGGTATGCATACCAGCGACACTATGCCCTCCCTGTCTAACCTCCAGAACTTGCCACTAACACGGTCCCACAGTTTTCTGTCTACCATCTCCACTACTGCAACAGAAGACCTAGGAGATGCCCCACTCAATCTGGAGCTCTCTAGAGCGGGTACTACTATAACAACCTCTTTGTCCCATGATACCTACACTGATGCATCCCTGGAGGCCATAGCTGCTTCACTGGAGGCTCTGTCTTCACCTATGGTTCCTGGGGATGGCCAGTATCAGGTAGAGCGTGAGAGGCTAGAGATGGAGAAACTCAAGCAACAGCGTCTGGCTGAGGAGTTAGAGTGGGAGCGCCAGGAGATTCAGCGGTTCCGTGAGCAAGAACAGCTTCTGGTACAGAAGGAACTGGAGGAGCTGCAGGCCATGAAGCAGCATATCCTAACCCAACAAGAAGAGGAAAGACAGGCTCACCTTATGATGCAAAAAGAAACCTATGCCCAGCAACAGCAGCAGCTTGAGCAGATTCAGAGACTCCAAGAGCAACTGCGCCTGCAACTGGAAGAGCAAAAGCTTCGCCAGATGTACCCAGGTGGGGATTTACCAGGGCATGGCTTGCAAGAGGCAATTGTCTTAGGACCTGATGGCACAGTGCTGTCCCGAAAGATTACGGATAGTGGGTGCCAGACAGATGAAGAGGATGAGACAGTCAGCAAAGCTTACACAGCAGGAAGAAAAAAGAGAAGTGCTAAAAAGAGTGTTGACAGTTGTGTGCAGACTGATGATGAGGATCAAGAGGAGTGGGAGGCTCAGGCCAGAAGCCGACAAAGCCGACCACGCACTGCCAGGGGTGATAGGGGTGGGCAGTCAGAGATGTCTCTTCAAGCCCACACTGAGATTTCCATACAAACAGATTCTGACGGGAACATTAAAATGGACACCAGGATGGAGCTGTCTGACTCTGAAAGGACCTCACCAAAGAAACGACCTACTCCCTTAGAAATAGGCCAGTCTCCTAACCTCAAAGTTGATTCATCTACGCTTCAAGCCCCTCTTAAATCTCCCAAAGTGCTCTATTCCCCCATATCCCCCTGTATATCCCCTAGCAAATCCCTTGAGTTCGTGTCCTATGACAAATCACTGGGTGATACAAGTCCACAAAAGCTAAGAGGAAGTACGGATCCATCAAAAGCCTCTCCAGGAAGTCCCAGGGGACCAAAAGCCATGCAGAGATCCATGTCTGACCCGAAGCCCATGAGTCCAACGGGAGATGAAAGGGCAACATCTGGCACCCAGTATGGTGATAGCTTTAGTGTGAGTATTATAAATATCCCTTTAATTAGCATAACTACATGCACAGATGATAATACATAAGAAAGAACATAGATGCTGGCTAACAGAAACACAAAAGTGGATGTTTTAACTGTAAGAAGATGGGGATGTTTTTTGAGTTTAACCCGTTGTTATAGTCAATTATGTTCAAACTATTAACAGCGTGAGTTCACTTCTTGATACTGTATAGAATACCATGCTAATAGCACCAATGATGGCTGTTTTTCTCAGCTTTGGCTTATTATAGCATTAGGTTTTACATAATTATTCAGCTTGTGATTTAAATTAATGCAATCCACTTATGGTTACACAATTGGATGGTTTTACTCACACATAAGTAAATATTTGTCCAATGCAAATAAGAGAAAGACACTTATACCATGCAGCCCAGGAATTACTTCTCCCTGTGAAACTAACCACAGCTCAACGGTCACCATCACTAGCTAATCATTCTGTCCTGTCATGTACAAGTGACATAGTGGCTCAGATGTTAGCACTCCTGCCCCACAGCCAGAATTTGAATGTTTGCATGAGGAAGCTTACACACCATACTGTATGGCATGCATGTTAGGCAATAGGAATACTGAGATTCAATAGAAGACCTACTTTGTGTATTCATAGAGTTTATTTTTCAGCCTGGCACACAAGCAAATGTAGTTATACTCAAGTCAGTGTAATGCTTAGGATTGCGGATATATACTATTTATTGAACTTATTGAACTGATTTTCTGGTCACGTAAACTGATGTCACTCTAGCCCGAGGGTTGTACAAAACCTCACATTCTGACTATAAAGACATTTGCAAATTTACTAAATGCAGACTTGGATGTATGCATTTCTAAATGCACCATGTTCATTTCCTTATTTACAGTAATGACTTTATATTAACTCTTTAGAGAGATTATAATTGAAGTCCTTTCCCCTTTTTTAAATTTGACAATATAATTGAAATCATGCTTATATCATTTTTCAAATGAAAGATTCTTTTAGGCCCCTCTCCATAAAAGCCCAGTCTGCTAACCTGCCAAATAAACGGCAAAACTTACAGCTTTCAAGTCTGAAGTCACACCACAGACAGCTCGTATCTACCCATCTTTAAGCTTGTGCTGTTACTGGCCCTCGTTAAGAAAGTAATACTGAGTTAAATAACGTTATACACACACAGTTATGTTTTGCAGATTATTTATTTATAGTAAATCAGCATGGTCTGAATACTGTTTTGTGGGTTTCTGCAGCCAGCTGCAGAACAATTTGGTGCTACAACCTTTAGCATCTTATTACCAGAGCTACAAAGAGTTAGAAAGCTAGAGAGTTAGATTCAGGCTTTCAGTGGGCAGGACCGTCAGCCTGCTGAAGTGCTGAAGGAGGTCACATGTTCAACAGGCCAAGGGGCCAAATCTGAATAGCATGTTTTCGCACACATTAACTGGAAGATGGAGCATGACAGTAAGAGAGAGGATAGATTTTCTTTAGACATATATTTACGTTGAAAAGACCTTAAAAAGTGTATTTTGAAGTCCAACAATCCTAATTGGTTCTTATTTTTTATGCAGGGAAAAGGCTCAGGTGGCACACCAACAGGCACTCAAAAGAAGGTGAAGAGGACTTTACCCAATCCACCATCAGAGGATGAATCAACAACCAGTGGCCAAACAGCATACAGCACTGGTTCTGCCCGTCGGAGAATGTGCCGTAATTCCAACATGGCACGTGCCAAGATCTTACAAGATATTGATCGTGAGCTAGATCTGGTAGAGCGTGAGTCTTCTAAGCTCCGCAAAAGACAAGCAGAACTAGATGAGGAAGAGAAAGAGATTGATGCCAAGCTTAGGTACTTGGAAATGGGGATTAATCGTAGAAAAGATGCACTACTGAAGGAGAGAGAGAAGAGAGAAAGGGCCTACTTACAGAGTGTTGCAGAGGACAGAGACTACATGTCAGACAGTGAAGTTAGTAACATCCGAGAGACTAGAGGTGGGCGTGGAGGTGATGAAGATGAGGAGATTGAAAGTCATGGTCTTGAACGTCCCAGGACAGCTCCCCAGTCAGAACTGGATGACTTTGTCCCACCTCAAACTAAGCATGAGTATGGAAAATACTCTCAATACCAATACCCTCAAAGCCAATACCCACAAACTCTCTACCAGACTCCCCAGTCCTACCAATCTCATTCTATCTACTCCTCTGTCCCCTCGCTCACTAGCTCACAGCAGCAGAGTTACCACCAGATGCTCCTGTTGCAGCAGAAAGCTGCCAGACAAGCAGCCCTTCTCTCAGAGTTGGATGCAACTAAATATGATGTAATTAGCCGGCAGCCTGATCCCACATCATCAGCTTACCTGGGAGTCAAGTATGACAAATATGGCAACCACCTTGATCTCAGAGCCTTGGAGGTGGGAAGTATAGCTCGTAGTCCCATGTCAGCTGTTTCTGACTCCTATTACACAGATGTAGATCACCATACACCTCGGAGTTACATGTTGCTGGAAGATGCTGCAGAACTGGCTAAGGGCTCTACAGGTCTGTCTTCATCTTATAGTCTGGCTGAGAGGGAGCTGGCTAAGGCAGAGAAGCTGTTGCGCAGGAGTGCTGCAGATCTGGGGTCCACTGACTATCTGGGATCCACCTCTAGACTCCATACTTTTGGAAAGACCCCTGATGAAGAGGATACGATGGAGGAACCCTATGAGCTGAAACTCCTGAAGCAGCAGCTCAAGCAAGAGTTTAGGAGAAGTACAGGTGGAACAGAAAACTTAGAACAACTGACAGGTATCTCGCAGCACTACTATACTCCAAGCTCTAGCATCTCTAGTTACTCCCAAAGACACTATCCAAAGTCAGACAAGTACAGTATCAGTCGACTTACTCTAGAGAAGCAGGCAGCTAAACAACTCCCAGCTTCCATGTTGTACCAAAAACATAAGACTCCATTGTTAGAGCCTAAGATTTCCTCCAAGTATTCCTCTATTACAGACAACAGAGGTTTAGAGACAGATTATACCAGCTATCTTGGGTCTACAAGTGCATCCCCAAGATCCAGTCGGCTCTCGCAGGATGAGATTACCTTTGGCCTTCGTAAGAATATTGCAGAGCAGCAAAAGTACCTGGGGTCTACCTTGGGTGCCAACTTGGCTGGGTCACTAAACCTGGGCCAGAGCTTAGGTTTGGACTCTGCCTATCCTAGTGGTAGTCGCTCAAGACCTTCATCCAGGCCCACATCTTGCTATGGCCTGGACCTGTCTATCAAAAGAGATCCTTCCAGCTCTTCACTGAGGCTTAAAGGGGACGGTGAAGCATCTGGAGATGTACCAAGCTATCAAACCCCCTCTGGTCGCACCAAACCCACCAGCCTTCCCATTGTGCAAAGTGGGCGTGGACGAATACCCATAGTGGCCCAGAATTCAGAGGAAGAAAGTCCATTGAGCCCTGTTGGGCAACCTATGGGCATGGCCCGTGCATCAGCGGGACCTCTGCCACCCATCTCAGCCGATTCAAGGGACCAGTTTGGTTCCTGCCTGTCCTTGCAGGACTCTCAGCAGCAGCAACATATCAGGGAGGAGCCAACCAGGGGTAGGGGTTATGCGCTGCTGGATGACCTACAGGGCACCATGTCAGATAGTGAAGGTAAAAAACAGACTTGTCACACTGTCACTCTTTTCCTACTTAATGTTCCATCCTTGAGAATGTCTGGGTATGGTTTGTCTCGCTTGCATTTATTACTATTCTGTATAATGTTTAGCTGTGCTGTATTTATTCAAAGTCTGCATGTGTATGTTGGCATTTTTCATGTTTTCCTGTTCAACCTTAACTTTGGTGAATGTATCTTTTTATTTCCTGGAGTCAGTGCTTTCGGTTGATCAGTTGTGCTCTGGTGTACTTGCATGCCTTTGTTGCTCTATGTCTCATAGGGTGTGCTTGAATGTATCTTTATGCATGCACTGTATTTCTGTCTGCATTCCAGATGTTGTGTAACATTGTTCCATATTAGTTGCATGAACGTGTATTGTGTGGGAGGTTTCCCTCCTCAAATAGCAACTGCTCACTGGTGGCAGTCCGCATTTCATTTAGAGCATGCTGTCATTTGTAGCTGTTTCAGCTCTTAAAGATTTTCATTGTCTTTCAAATCCTGCTTGTTAAGCATACAAGGCATGAGCCACAATAGCAGAATGATCCTTCAACATTCAGATTTAGGAAATTTATTTTCTCCACAAATGATACATTGAAAAAGTGCCTCTCCCACCTGCAAAATTCACATAATTGGTAAAGAATTCAGTCAGTTGAATCCATTCTTTTACAATTACTCTCCAAAATGACAGCATATTATAATCACATTAATGCAGAATTATGATTTTGGATTCTACAACCATTTATCTGGATAGTAGATAATGTTGATGTATTTCATTATCATATTTAAGTGTATAAATATACTTATGGGTTCAATTAATATTGTACCAAAATATAGGCAAGATCAAAACATGAATTATAGTGACATTCTTAAAAAAGCAGTTTAAAGATTAGGATACCACTGTCACAGTGGGGGGACATTGATTGTACTTGTTGAAATGCATGATATTTGGTTGCAACACAGTTTGTGTCTAATAAATCTAAACTTTAACTTGCATGTCTTGTCATGAATACTTATGTACTGTGCTACATCAGTGACATTGTGTTGCATGGAATACATTTATGGCTGTTAACGTTTCCATACAGTTTATTCTATACTGAAGGTATTACTACCATGCTTTATAAGTATGGCCCTTTGATTTCTGTAGTTCTGTTTATAAAACAGGAAAAAACTGATCAAAGCAATAATGCAGGAAATACCACTGAAAATCTGATCATTTGAATTAATATTTGTCGAGCAAACATTCTAGTTCATTATTAGTTTTATCTTCACTCTCTATTACTGAAACAGTTCTGTATTCTTCAGTGTCATCACTAAGAGGACCCAGCAAAATGTGCTGAGCATTATCTTGCTCTAACAAGAAAAGTAATTTTTAACCAAGAAGATTTTAATAATTTTAATAAATCTCAGTTCGCTTCTTATAGGTTCATCTTCTCATAGGTTTTAGACATGTTTTGCGTGGTAAAAGCAATAAACAATCAATTAATAAGCAGTATATTGTCAATTTTTTTCAATCAATATACTTTTCCAGTCATGACTAAAACATTTTATCACAATAATTCATTTGTTTAATTAAAGGAGCGACAACCTCTTCAGGTTTCAATCTGAGGACACATAGGTCATGAAAAGTTGCAAAATGTGACAGTTAGGATGATCGTTAATCTTTCTAGTTTATACATTTAAAGATCCTGGTTTTGTCATGAATGGAACATTACTTGTTAAAAAAATTCTTATGGATCCCATAATTTTGCATGTAAACCAATTTGCCTTGATTCCAGCCCTAAGTGATTCCCTGATGGCTTTGAACAGAGACGATGCAACCAATGGTAGAGTATTAGTTCAGTTCTCTAGTCATCCTTCAGCTAACTTATTAACCTGCACCACAAGTCAAATGCACATCACCATAAAATTATGATAAAATGTTGGGGAGGCTTAAGACATAAATTGGCAAATAAATAACACTTTAATTTGCAATACTTCAAACAGATTTCAATGCTTTTACATTGCAAAAGTGAAAAAAAGACAAAATTCAGAAGAAACAAATTCACTTTCCAAACAAAGAATAATGGGAAACATGTACATACCCAACATTTATATTCATAGAAAACTATCACACTATAGACACAGATTATGCCACTATACATACTGTACTAATAATATTTCTATTCACTCTTATACTGCATTTTTCTCTGCTTATTTTACGATTGTTGTGAACAATGTTGTGTTGCTTGGCTTCCCCTTTTCACAAGAAGACACTTTTGCTGGCCCTTGTTTTTATCCCTATCACTAATTGATGTAGATTTTTCATGAAAAGAAGTTAAATGATAATGGCATGTAATCACTTTTATATGAACTGAAGAAACCTATCCTATATAAGTAGGATGAGAAAGTCCAGGTTCTCTGATTGGTTCTGAAGCACTGCTTGTTTTTATCCCTGAAGCGTACCACCTTAGACGAGAAGAGACAGATTGGTTTGACAAACCTAGAGACGGACGGTCAGAGAACGGACAAGAGAAGAGACAGGTGAAACTGAAAAAAACACACACACATGCTATACACACTGCATTAAAGTTCTCACATGCACTGTATACTAAGTCCAAGTAGTGATGAAATGCATGCGCTCACACTCAGTCACCTGGATATCCGAATGTGGTATGTACACTCACATGTTAATGCAAAGCACTGAAATGCTGCATTTGTACATGTTGCGAAGAATCCATACTTAACTGTTTCCCATCTTCCTCGCACATACATGACATCTCACCATTGTGTATGGGCCACAGGGAAAAGGCCCGTACTACCCCTTCCCCCACCTCAGAGTCAAACTGCAGAGGGACCCCAAAGACCGCAGTGTCTCAGGTAAAGTACCACAGTTTACTAACTTCCATTCAATAACAACAGCGGCACACTAAGAGTAGGAATAATATGCATTCAAAGAGGCACGCTTTACAAGCTAATGCGTTATTGACTGAATACATTAGATTTTTATTGACCTCATTGTTTAGTGGCTGCATCAAATATGCACTGCTTACAGTATAGACATTTCTTTTATTGAATTTGAATGATCATAAAATTGATTCAAAATTATTGAAGAAGGATAAAGACAATAAAGTGTACACATTAAGAGTGTCTCATTAGGTTTACAGAGCCTGACTAGTAAGCGTCATGTATTTTATTTACATGACATTCATGCCAGATCTCAAGAAACTGGCAAGTCACTTCGCCTGCCATTGCGTTTCATCACACCATTCCTCCAGGCTGGATGCGGGCAGACATTTCATTTCCTGGCTTCCCTTTTGATTTGGCTCTTCTCCACGCTCATCAGTCATTGCCATGCTCAAAATGGCGTATCCCTCAGACTCAGGATTATCTTGTGCAATTAACAAACAGCCCATAAAGGAAGCATTTTGTTTACCAGAACCTGGTGCTGAACTGAGTCATTTTGCCTCTATCATTTTGTTTTCTCTTCCATATCCGTGCAAAATGTTTCATTACTGTAAAATGAGGGAAGTTCTGGTTCTGTGTACATGAAAGCCTTTGTAAAGGGGCAGATAATAGATTCCTTTAATAATCAGTAGAGGGGCTTTTCCTGAATGCTATTGTCTACACTGCTCTACAAAGTCAGAATGCAGTAACTACAGAATCAGTGAAACTGAGGAAAATGGTTTTTAAACTGGTCAAAAAAAAAAGAGACAGAAAGATTACAATGCCTTAATTTTTCTGTCTGACTGACTAAGTACTTAAGTACCTAACTGCCATGTACTCAACATGATACCTAAAAAAACACAGCACCTATAGTAGTAAAAGCAGCTCTCTGGCTCGTAATCACAGGAAAACCACCTGTGTTTCTATGTAGAACTACTTTAAAGGTGATACATTAGATTAAGGGTGCTTTTGTCTGTATTTGTAAGTCTGCATGTGTGTGGACATTACAAAAAAAAGTAAAATGCCAGTGAGCCTACCAATCAGTCTTTGTTTGTGGGCCCGTACAGGAAATGGTCTGGGTATCCGTGTGGTTGGAGGGAAAGAGGTCCCTGGCTGTAATGGAGACATTGGAGCCTACGTTGCCAAAGTCCTACCTGGTGGAGCTGCAGAACAAACAGGAAAGATTCTCGAAGGTGAGTTCTTTTAACAAATCACCTTTGTGCAAAGCAAAATGTTGCAATCAGCTATTTCAACAATCAACAATTTGGAGGCATAAAGAAAATAAATGAGGCTATTCTCAAGATGATGCAATGTTAATGTTTCATATATTTTTATGGGGAATAGACTTATTCACTTAGAGTGACATGAGAAGATTGATACCACTGGTAATATTGAGTATATTCATAAATAACATTAGATGAATTATAATGGAGATTTGCAGGCAGTGGCTCTACTTCTGTGTCATATACGGTGGGTTGAAACCGCAACAGCTACAGTTAGCCATTTCACAGAGTCACCATTGTGCTCTACCCACAGATATATGACCTGTGATTTCACCCTTACACACCTCTCACTGACACCACCTGAGGATAAATTGCTGTGTGGTATATTAACAGGAACACATTTCATGAAGTGTTATTGATTTTACATGGGGGAGTCTGGGATCAGTTAACCCTCTCACCCTCCCAGTCCATCTGTCCGCTCATAGCCCCCTTTAATCTCTGCGTCGAGCCACACTGAAGGTGTCGGACAACTGGTAGAGCTGTGGCCCGAGCCTTTTTGAAGCTGCCACGCTGTTGATCTATGGATGGTGAGATAGGGAGAGAAAATTACTGCCCAGTTTGGACCTGCGTAGTGTGCTATCCATCTGTCTGTGCTTTGTGAACATGTGTGTGTGTCTGTGTGTGTGTGTGTGTGAGTGTGAGTGGGCAATTCTTCTCGTACTTTCTGTTCTTGTTTTTGTCTTCTCCATTTCCTTTCTTTTATTTTGTTACATTGCAGGGTTATTCTGTGTTTTTCTGTCTCCCATTGCTTCGTGAGGACTTTCTAAAACGGTTCCAGTGAAAACTGCTTAGTGGTAAAATACAAACAGAACAAACACAATAGGGAAATGCTCGTGGCAAAATTGCAGCATGTTGTGGCTTACAGATCTTTTCTTGAATTGAGTCACTAGATCCCCATGTAACTTGATAACAAAATAAGTAGATATTTTATTGCAAAGCGATAGCACAGTGGTGCTTTGTGCTAAATGCAAACATCAGCATGCTAAAATGCTCACAATGCTGATGCTTACATGCAGATATTTAACAGATATAATGTTCACCATCTCAAATTTGAAATAAAGTCGATACTAAGGATATTTTATCTTCTGTATTACAATTATCTACTTGCATTATTACTCTATGTACAGAAAGAAGTACATTGAGTATACAGAATAGACTTAAGAGTCGAGATGCATCTGCGGAGTTGTTAGCCTCAAAGACAGCTCCAGCAGGATAACACCCATAACCTTGTCATCAACACTGAGCAGAATGGCTGAAAAGTACGTTGGCTCTGCCAGTGGGAACATGGCGTCTCACCCTCTGTGGTGTGAATATGGAGAAACGTTGTCAGATTCAACAGGCGTAGAGGCTTAGTGTCACAGAGGGACAGAAACACAGCGCGTGTACGAATATATGCTTGTTTATCTGATCGCTAAACTTCAAGTTCCTTTGACTGTCTGCAAACTGCGACACGCAAGGAAGTCATAGAGTGCGAACGATTTGATGTGTTTAAACGAATGTTATTTGGATGAGGCCTCAGTAGCTTCCCTGTCACTCACACATGCAGCTCGAGAGTATCGTCGTAAACAGAGGACCCTCCTGATGAGCTGTTTTAAACGCTGTAAGTCCTGCCAGTGCGCAGGGTGTGTTCTGGAGCTTGCAGTGGGTTTGCTGTGCTGTGTGGATTCATATGAGCTTTCACCTCTGCAGTAGATATGAATAAATGGTTAGTTCCTTCTATGACACGTTTGCCATTGCTGGACTAGACTGGAGAAAATAGCATCTGATTGGATTTTGCATTCTTTCCGGGCGACAATGCATACATGCATAATACAATGTGTTCTGCAAATTATAGTTTTGTAAGAAATAACATGAGGCCATTTTCAAATTCTTTTCAACCACGTTCTTTGCTCTATAAGCAGCTTTGCCACACAGCTGCTGTTTGGGCTGTCACCAGTATCTGCCTCTCTCTTTTGGCTTGCAGTCCTATACATATGTCCTTTGAGTACAACAATCAAAGCTTGTTTTCTCTCAAAAGATTACTCACTGTGAGTTCAGTGAAAGAATGGATGTTAGACCCAGAGCTGGTCCCTCATTCAGGTCAACATGAATTTATTTTTGGAATGAATGAATCCCTTAAATTATTTAAAGAGTGACTCACGTCAAGACTTTGACTTTGTTGTGGTTTGAAACGTTTGTCCTGTTTACTGGAATATATGGAATCAAGAGACATTTTTTTCAAGCACACTGTCTTTGTGGTTGTCGTTTTGTGTGTGCAAATTTGTAATTGTGTGTAGGAATGCAAGTCCTGGAGTGGAATGGTGTTCTTCTGACGGGGAAAACCTATGAAGAGGTACAAGGGCTCGTTGGACAGCCATGTAATGAGGCAGAAGTGTGTGTCAGACTGTGAGTATAACCTTTATCTTTCTGTCATGCATTCTGTTGTTAGCATCCCATACTCATCCTTCTGTTGTTCTTTAATTTCCTTATTCAATCCAGTCCTGCCCCTTCATCTCCCAAATGCCCTCTACTCTTCTTTCTTTTTCTCCTTTTATTGTCACGACTTCAAAAAGCTCATTATCCTGCTCAATTGCATATTAAACTCTATCAAACATCCACCTGTAAAACAGAACCAGATTTTCCATTTCAAGTATTTAAAAGCAATTATTGGTATGATGTTCTTAACTGTTCCTTTAGTTATGTTCTCTGATTTTCTCTCCCTTCTTCTTGAGGTTTAATTTTCAGATACGTGACTTATTATTTTCTTGTCTTTCAGTGATCTTAACATGCTGGCTGAGTCTGAAGGCTCTGAGCACCTGGATTTCCAGGAGCACAGCAAAGGTGCAGTATTTCTATAAACATGCAGTTGCTGCTCCCCTCTGCTGTCCCTGCCTTCTCAGTGTTTCAGACTCTCTTCTCTTAACGCTTTCATCTACAATTCTCTCTTTTCTCATGTTCAGCCATGCATTGCTTGTGACCTATTTCTTTTCTCTGTCTGCATTACACTGGGAACATTAAATTGTCAAAAGAGCCGCCACACTGTAAAGCCTTGACAACTTGAAGTTGTCTGTTACGATTTATCTTGCTTTTCAATGGAATGTAGCCGAGAGTTAAAGGTGACCAGAGGGCTGTTGGTCTGTATCCTTGGTCCAGTCCCGGCTTCACATACTGTCCTTATGTGCAATCAATTCTGGCATATTATGGTATGTGTGTGGGTTCCTTTGTATAATGTTGCTCTTTTGTGCCTGATGTCTAGGTGACAGACCCCCCAGGTCTCCAGGTGTTGACCCCAAGCAGTTGGCAGCTGAGCTGCAAAAGGTGTCCCAGCAGCAGGCTCCCACCTCCACCTCTTCCTCCGGCCTGCCCGCCACCACCTCAGCGACCTCCAGCCCCGGTCAGCCAGGATCACCCTCCGTCAGCAAGAAACGCCACAGCAGCAAGGTGAGTTTTTTTTAACTAACAACATTGTTACCAACTTCCTAGGAATTATTGGAATAAAAAATATTTCTACTATTTAATATAATAACAATAATAATATTCTAGCATATTTCAAGCACTATTTATAGTTTGTATCTCAAATTCCCAGTTTGAACATCAAATTTGCAGAACATGTTTTGGTTATACCAAGTTTATTAAAACCTACAACATTTTTCTTTCATAATTAATATAATGTAACAATACCAAGAAGGAAAAAAAAAGAATCCACCACTTGTAACTTTTCGTGCATAAATCACAGCACATTACAGTCCACAGTGTACAGTATGAACACCCACCAGTAAACACAAAGGATCCACCTACAAATTTGTGTTGGCAGTATCTAAGCATGTTGCTTTTATCCTTTACAGACTGCAGAGGGATCGAAGACCCAGACCCATCCCATCTCTGGTGAAATACAGGTCTGTGACACAAAACATGAGCTCTGTAATGTTTAAGTTTAATGTCTTTTTTTAAGTTTAAGTTTAAATGTTGATATTTTTGATGTAATAGTACAGAATATGATTGTTGTGAATCCTGTATTTTATGTTCTTAAAACTTTAAATTCTTACACTGTTTCCTTTTATTGTTTCTCTCCCCAAATGGATCTGAATCCATTGTAATTCAATGTCCTTCTTTTTGTAGCTTCAAATCCACTACGACAAGCAGCTTGGCAACTTGATCGTTCATGTTCTGCAGGCCAGAAACCTTGCCCCGCGGGACAACAATGGCTACTCCGACCCTTTTGTTAAAGTGTATCTCCTACCAGGGAGAGGGTGAGTCAGGGGCGTGGAAAATAAAAGCACATCTTAAGTTGTTCAGACAAGGAGCAACATCAGTTTAGGATAAATTATAGATAAGATAAAGAAAAGTGTTCTATCTGTACCACTTTTGTTGATTTAAGATAGATGCGTGTAATGTGTAAAGTGATATACCTGCTAATATATTCCAATTTACATCCAGTCTAGTAGAAATAGCTACTTGTTAAAGTCAGACCTAATTTCCATTTATTTCAAAATCGATTTACAACTGATTTTGGCTTACCATGACATCTTTCAATACGCAGTGCATATCAGTTTTAAGGCATATATACACTTCACCTTGGCTCCATCAAATTTTATGTTTTATAACATGGCTTCATGTGATATGAATCCCTTTTTATGGGACTCATCAGCTGGTGAATAGCATAAACATTATGTAAATGATATGAAGCTGCTGGTGCACTTCTGTTGCTGTTGCCCCTGTTGATGGGTGTCCTACTGTAGGTGTGAGTGCAGTCACAATCAATAGCTCTCATATTTACTTGCAACATGATCCACACTCCCTCTTAAGTCCAGGGATTCCTTCTCACTGTGATTGTGCTGTAATGTAATTGACTCTCCCACCTTCTCCGCTGTATGAGGTCCCTCGAGAGAGTGTTTATTCCTCGGATTGTTCCAGATAAAAGCACTACTATATGTGTGGCCACTCTCGCAGACAGTTTTAGACAGTTAGGGTTATTGCCAAAGGGACAGGGAGAGTGGCATTCACCAGACTGCAGCCACCCTACTGAAAGTTGTTATGGAAACATGCACACTTAAGCACATGTGTGCAAATACTCGTGTATATGCTACATGTGTGTATACGTGGACACGCCCACAGCTATCAGAGCACCGACTGCAATCCATACAGAGGCTTTTCAGTTGCATCACAGATATCCTGGCAACCACATGGAGCTCCTGCAGTGACACAGGTGGTTATAGATAATAGGTTAATACAAACTGCAATTGGTGGTTCAGGTTGGCGAAGATAGAGTATTAATCTTTATGATTAAAAAAACACTACTTTCAACTATACACAGCCGTGCTCCATGAAGTCATGATGATTTTCTAACAAACAAACTGTGTACACACAGATTAGAGTTTGTGTTTACATATAAAACTATAAGGTCTCAGCTCTAGTACCAAGAATTCTACACATCACCTGTTCACTTGAGCACATGAGCAGCAGATCTCCACCCTGGTTGCCAGTGGTTGTGTTACATCACCTGAAAGCCCTCTCAACACACATAAATGCTGTTCATGTGACACTAAAGCTCAGATTCAATCCACCGCTGCAGCACACCACAGTTTCTCGCTCTTGCCCTTTTCCTGTGCACACACGTAATAAATCCCACAGTAAGCTTAAATCGACAGTGATCTCCCCTTCCCACAAACACACTCACAGTCCACAGACTCTATTTGACCCCCCACCCACCCTCTGACTACTGTTTCTGTATGTTGTTCTCTATATCTAATGCATGCTGGACCCCCTCAGTCAGGTCATGGTTGTCCAGAACGCCAGGTATGTGACTTGCCCACTTTGGTACTTTGGTTCTTTTTTTGGTTGGTTGTCAGTTTGGTGAAGGTAAAAAAAAAAGTCCAGATTGTTTTCTAACTGATAGGAAGCTTATCAACACAGGTCAGTTCCACTAAATCCCTTAAATTGTGCATTTTCCCCATAGTGTCATGATGGTCCACTCACCTTGAAGCTCAGTCTCTTTGCATTGTATTTTAGAGGAATGAATCCCTAAATATTAACATTTTCCCATCTCTTTAACACATTACTTGTAAGTCTCCTGTGCTGACAGTTAATGTTTTCCCAGCCAATTGTTGTGTTTTCCTGGTAGATGGTCTGTTTTTGTTCCTAACCATTGTAATTTGAAATCCTAACATTGAACGTGACACTCTTTAGTTTGTCCCTGTTTTGTGACTAAAATCCCTCAGTAATGTCCTACATTGTGCCCTAACATCTTACTGTACCCTTGATGCCCCGCCACACTCCCATTGTTTTATTCTGCAGCCCTTACTCATTCCATTATTTTAGTCCTTGTCTTTACCAATTTAGCTCTTACAGACTTACTCATACCCTACAATCTTAAATCAAAACCCCTACACACTGCAAAAAACATCCATCCTAACAAGTCATTTGTTCTGCTCCAGTGAGTCTGCTCTGATATAAAATATTTTTTCCTCAAAACAGGTGAATTAATTATTAACAGATTGTGCCAGTGTTTGTTATGCAAATTGGCTTCTTTAAGGATTTTTTGGGGGATTCAGTGATTGGCAGAATGATAATTAATGATTGCGTTATTGGCACTTAAAAATCAAGAATAAGTGAATCTCTTTTGTTGCTGGCACACATTTTCACTTGTTTTAGGACATCAGCATTTTATGAGACTTAATGACTTGATTGACATCAAAATGGACTTTTTTGCAGCACACTCTGACATCATACCCTGCCGTCCATGCACGCAGGCCCATACATTGTTACCCTCCAAACAATGTGTATCACTTTCATTCTCTCCCTTCTACTGTCACATTGTGCCCTGCACCTCTTTACCGTGCTCACTGCATTGTGGTGGTCCACTAATCCGCAGGGCTTTTGCATGTCTGTGATCAAATGTATCCTGTTGTGATGTGTCCCCCCCCCTCAGTGCTGAAAACAAGAGGAGGTCCAAACATGCAGGCAAAAGTCTCAACCCTGAGTGGAACCAGACTGTCATCTATAAAAACATCCTCCTGGAGCAAGTATGTGGCCCAACACACATTCAGTGTCACACACATTTTGATGTGGTCAAAGGCACACACAGAGGTGTGAACCAACACCCCAAAACCCAGGTCATATTGCATCTGAACATGCAGTGTAGTTTCAGGCAGAAACGAGTATGTCAGACACAAACAGGAAAAGTCACTATGTGCCAACGTCCATGTTAAAACACAATAGAAAATATTGCCTTTTCCCTGCTGGCATGTTGACTAGAATTGTGGCCACTGGTTTTAGTACAACAGATGGATATGCCGTAGGGGTTTAATTATATCATTTTAGATCCCATTTTAGATTCACTGAACCCATATCAGTCATAGCAAATATGTGGACTTCTGTCATCTGTTTTTTAAGCTGCCTGAATTTCTTCTTCCACTTAAAGCCCAGATCATTTGTATTTCTTTTAGATTTATGCTTCACTTTTACTGTGCACTGAACCAAGATACAGTTGGTCATTATAAAGATGCATTAATTCTGTAATTGTGCGTGTGAATCAGCTGAGGAAGAAGACCCTGGAGGTGAGCGTGTGGGACTACGACAAGTGCTCCTCCAACGATTTCTTAGGAGAGGTAAACCTCTTTGACAGTATCAGTTTTCGGTCACTGGTGTACCAGTACATTTTTATGCATATGCCCATTAAACTGCCTGTTTGCTTTTAGGTCCTTATAGACCTGTCCAATACAGCCCAGCTGGACAACATCCCACGGTGGCTCCCCCTGAAGGAGCAGAGCGAGGGGGACCACCACCGGCGCTCCCACTCAGGCCAGGGCCGACACTCCTCCAAACCCTCCTCACAGCACTCCTCCCCTAAAACCACTGGCTCCTCACATGACAATCAGGATTCCCCAAAATCATCTGTCATCAAGAGCCGAAGTCACGGGATCTTTCCAGATCCGGCCAAGGGTAGGACATGATGAAGTTCCCCCACCTGCCTGACTCTATCACTGCCATCCCCTAACAACCGTCTGTACTCTGCTGCTTCAGCTGTTTCCGCTTCCCTCTTCTCTGCACTCCGCTTCTCTTTCCTCCTCTTTCTTCCTCACACTTCTCTTACTTTGTGCCTTCTTCCTGTCACTGCTTCTCTCATCTGTTTCTTCCCTCTATCTCCATGTCTTCCTCTGTCCACCTGTTTCTCTCTTTGCAGTCTATTCTTTTATAGCAGCAGCTTCCTATTCCCATTTTTGCACACCAAATCATTGCTTAAGCTTCATGCTTTTTGCCGTCTCATGGTCTATTTTCTTGGTTGCCATCATGTCACCCAGCTCAGAGGCCTAGCCTTAGCTTCCCTCTATCTTTCTTCTAACACAGAGGGCAACATGGCCGTGGAAGGCTTTGACGTCTCCCCTAATTTAGAAAAATAACCTTTAAATTTAATGAGGGTACGTGAGGATCATAGAGTTAATGAGGCACTCACCATTCGGGCTAAACGGAGCCAGATACTCAGTCACCACAGGTGGCACACAAACGCTAACAGCCTCTAAGTTCACTAAAGTACAAAATAGCTTTTTGGTAATTTGGTGAATCTGGTTGTTTTAGACACGCAGGTGCCCACTATCGAGAAATCTCACAGTAGCCCTGGCACATCGAAGCCTTCCCCGTCCGAGGGCCAGAGCCAAAGCCACAGCCACGGACACACTCGCTCGCACGGCGCTTCACGCTCCAGCAAAAGCACAGCACGGCAACAGCATCAGGACAGCGGCACTGGAAGCGGCAGAGGCACTGCCATAGCAACGGGCGATGCCCCACAGCAGTCACAGCAGCAGCCGCCGCAACGCCTCCAACCAAGTAAACCAAGACGCAAATAAAGCCCACGCAGCATGGCCTCCTCGCACTCATCTGTTCTACCTTCTGTTGAGTTACTTTTTTTCTGTTCCTTTAGTTTCCTTTTTTAATCTTGGTTTTCCACACCCTTTACACCCACTGATCCTCTCCCCCGTTGTATCCACAGTGTGTCAGTCTCTCACCGCTTCTCTTCTGTATGTACTCACGTGTAGAGCCAGCATCTCACCTGTACTGTAGCACACTGTCTTTAACCTTCCTACGTTTGATCCTTTTTTAATGAACCCAAAGAGGCATATTGATTACTTGAAGGGCAGTTCTAAATACGTAAACCTTTAATAAAAGTAAACAGGCCATAAATCTTATTTTCTAATAATACTTTAATATGAAGTTTAACAAAATAATTACCTTTAAGTAGGTTGAAGTTAGGTTATACTTGTTTGAATTGTGATCTAAATACATCAGTTTTATTTAGGATGAGTAGAAGTATAACAGTATGGAAAAAAGTTCAATTAGAAGGAGATACAGCAGAGATGCAGGACATATTCTATAGGAACAAATCAGCAAAATGTGTCAGTTACTGTCACAGAGCACAGTGGCATCTCCAGCTCTGTCAAATGACAAGACTATCAAATCATAAACTTCAGTTAAATTATAAAGTTCACTTAATGGAGCAGAGTTCACCAGGAGTTTCCAAGATTCTGACGCCAGCAAGCAGTTAAATGTTTTGGATCAACTGATCCAAGCAGTAAAACAGAAGAAAGTTGCAATCCCACCCCCTCCCTAAAATATCATTAACCTCTTTTGGTATTTTTATTTTTTGTTTTTTTTATTTCCTTTTTGTTAACAAACAACGACCAGCTTTTCTGAAGCTCCTCCACTGAGATGGCTGTGCATGCAGTCCGCTAACCCCCTTTTTTGTTTGAACAACTACCGGACCCACAATGCACCTCAGTAGATGCTGCACACCCCGCCTCTTAGTGACATGCGGGAGGGACGAATGTGCACCGCACACTGTGGCTGCATGTGATTGACAGTCAAACTGGTTGCCATGGTGAAGATAAACCACTCTCTGAAACTCCATCTCGCTCCTCCCTCCTTCCATCTTAAACTTCGACCTCATGACCTCTGTTTCCTGGCGTTGACCCCCTGACACCTGACCTGCGCCTGCGAAAACAAACACACCCAGGCCAAAGAGGCCGCCTCTCACTGAGGCACCAGAGACACAGCGTAGTGGGCGTGCTCACCATTCAGAGAGCCCAGTCTGATTGGCTGCCTGCCCTGCCATCGGTTGTGTCGGCCAAAGGGAGCAGAGCAGACGGCAGACACCTGACCCTCAGGAAAGCCGTGTCAGAAGAGAGGCCGCAGAGCACCGGAGGTGAGCGTTTGCCCAAGAGTCTCCCCTCTGTCGTGTGACTGAAGCACAGATGGAGCAAGGAGAGAAAGAGAGAGTGAGAGAAAGAGAGGATGCGATACTACTAACGCACACCTGCAGAAAGAGAGAGGGGAGTCTTACAAGCTAATAAAAGAGCCAGGAGGACAGGGAGAAAGTTGCACTCAGCTACATCACCAGAGATTCATGCAGCGAGACACACACTTTCTTGACGGCCACCGACACAGTTCACTAATACCAGGAAATGAATGTCTCAAACTGTCATATGAGTCACTGAGAGTTAACACTGTGCCTCACGGCTCCCTCACGGCTTCATTGAACTGGTATTAGTGAGCTTTTGCAATCCGACGATGCGTTGAGTGGCCTGAAGAGAAAAGGTGTCGACATGAATCCTGTTCTGCACCACATCCACGCATTTGACATCATTCATACTCTTATCACACTGCCTGATCAGCTGTTTGAGAGTAAAATGTTGAAATGTAAAACATTTAAACATGTATTTCATAAAGAATAACATCTAAAATATGTTGCATATAAACATGTTTTAAAAAGTATATATATATATATATATGTATGTATTTATATAAAAGGTACGCTTAGTATCATCCTTTAAATTCCTCCAAATAAGAAACTATATCCATATAATTTGATTTTTTAATTAAACTATGCTGAGACTGAGATACTAGATTATTACGAATAGTTCATATAGATGACTAACAATGTCATTAGGGTCTATGTGCCTCTTGTTTGGTCTACTTTTGCGTAAACATATATATGTGATATTTCTCTGGATTTATTTGTCTGTTTCATGTTAAAGCTTTCTATGTGTTATTACTGTCTTGTCTTTGTCTGAGAGAAAGATTTGAAGTACACTGTTTGTTCATATGCTCCTCACTAGTCCACAGTGTTTGTGCGCTCTTCATTACGATTCAGTCTTGTGTGCCTCCTGTATGACTGCAACGAAAAATAATTTGAAGTATTAAATTGATTATGATGGATTCTAGTTGCTGCTGCAGACATTAACTAATGCTTCTTGGCCCTAGTTTTTACATTCTTGGACCCGGCAGAGGTGCAATTTTTCTTCCTGTCTCCTTGTCGTGATGGATGTGGTCGTTTCTCTGCACAGCTCGGTCGAGCTACAGATCCAGTGATGCTCCGGTCACTGCGGCCTCATTGGACAGCGGCCTGAGTGGCAGCGCCTACAGCCTGTTGGACGAAGAGGGAGAGACAAACGAGGTGGATAGTGCCATCTTCCAGGTGCCCCGATTGTGAGTCAGCTTTTCAGTACTTTTATCATAAAAATGCCTTTTTTATTTGATGCTTAACTACTACATTTACCATACCAACACAGCCCCCATTCAAAACAAAAGATATACGGTGCAACATGTTTCTAAGACTTTGTTTCCCTTCTCTTCAGTGGAAAGATCCCAAACGGTACAGACGTGATGAAATCATCAATGGGACACAGTGACATGGAAGGTTAGACATACAGTACATATGTGTGTGTGTGTGTGTGTGTGTGTGTGTATTCAAAATTCTTTGTCTTGATGCCCTTTAGTATTACAAATCTTACTCTATAATACATTCATTTTAAGCATTTAGGACTGAATCAATGACCATGATTTGAATATGAATGTTTCAAAAGCTTCAAGTAATGTCAGTCTCAAGGAATAGTGGACAAAGTAAAATGAAATTACTTAAATGTCTTAAATAATGCTTAAATTACTTAAATAATGTAAATTAGTTAAATGTCTAATTATTCTCCCCTTTTGTCTCTTCTTAATCATTTAAACAACTTTAAAAAACAGTTTCTTTGTGTGGTGTACATGACTGTTTCTATTGAAGGCACTGAAATCTTTATACGTGTCATTCACATTATGTGTAGACCTCTTTGATACTTCATTCAAAAGTTGTTTTTTTAATCAGTCTATTTTGGCTGATTATCCTCATTTCTCTCCTTCCTGCCTTTGACGTATTGAGTGAAGTAATTATGACTAATGTTAAGATGTGAAGATGATCCTAAAAAGGTTTGTTATCTCACTGTCACATTCACAACAGAGTGAGACGCTGACCAGATGATCACGTTAACATTCTTATTCATATTCTTCATCTCTTTATCATCTGTTCTCTGTTCCCTCACTCATTTCATGTCAGTGTGTTTGTCTCTCTTCAGGTCATCAACACACACACACACACACACACACACACACACACACACACACACACACACACACACACACACACACACACACACACACACACACACATATACAGGGTCTTGTTGACCCAGCTTTGAAAACTGTCATTTCCATTCAGTTGTCAAGGCAACCAGAAGCCAGGCAGAGCTTTACATAACTCCCCATCCTTGTTAAACAAATAAATGTGATTGCTTGCAGGGCATGTTTGATATTACTCATCACGAGAGCACACTTAGTGTCCAGCAGAGGGCAGTCACACACAGAGGAGTGAGAGAACACAGACACACATTCAAACCTATATTATTATTACCATATAATTCGCTGTGCCTTGCTGACTCAGGTTGTGTGTGTGTGTATTCAGGTAAGTCCCAGGTAATGGGGGAGATAAAGATCGCTTTGAAGAAGGAGATGAAGACCGAGGGTGAGCAGCTGGTTCTTGAGATTCTCCAATGTCGCAACATCACCTTCAAGTTCAAGACTCCAGACCACCTGCCTGGTAATGGAAAATAATTATACACATGACAGCACATGTGCACCTTTCAGTTTCTGGTTGCATACACACAAAAATTCACTTTTTCAGGCGTTGCCTCAACAGGACTTAAAAATCTGTGTCAGGAATATTTGTCAAAAACAGTATTTTTTAATTTATTACCCTCCAGTTTATTGTTTTAATTTATGTTTCCCACTTCTATCATCATTCAAAGACAACTGTACATAAAACATACTTGACAATACTTGACAGCTGGGAGGCCCACGCATACACTTGTTAAGAATGACTGGCATCTGACATCCCACAAAATCTTTGCCAGTTTTTCTAGATGCAGCACCACAGGTGTTGTGGTTGTGTTTTCCAGCCAACATTTCTTTGGAAAGCAGAATTAGGCATGCATATACCAGCCCCCAGTGACACATACATGCAAGGCGAGGAGAATATGTGGCTAAAACATGTGTTTGTTTTATTAAATACATTTTTTTTTTAAATATTCATGTTCACAAGCTGTAATAAAGTTAGATAACCCCTATATATCCCTATATGGTTCACCCAGATCACCCAGAATATATAGTATTACTGGTGTCTTACTTACTATACTTAGTGTCTTATAGGATAGAAAACTAGCAGCACCCTGAGTGAACAGCATCTACTGTGATATCTATATACAACATTATTTAGATGAATTACACATGATTCTGACTCAGATTCTGGACAGATTGGTGTGTGCAGCAAAATCAGGCTTGTCTTCCTTGGATTAAAACGCAGACTGGCGCCCACCTCGCCTCCTCTTGTAATGTTTATATTCTTATCCCCAAGCTGCCGCCTCTTGTTTGATTTGCATTTGCTTCCAGATGGCATCTGTACTAAAAAATTGGTTTTTCATTGAAAGTTTGTTGCTGCTCCTAAGTACAGAGTGTGTACTGACTCATAGCGTTAATGTTTTATTGTTGGTTTTCGTGAGAATCCGTCATTTCTTCTCTACATGTTAAGTGGCCTTGGCTTTCCAAATGCAAACTGACGTCTTACAGCTTCCTCAATACCCTCTAGTGGCTGGCTGTAGGAAACTCTTACATAACACATTTGAAAAGTAATAAATATAGACAATCTGCTTTTTCACATTTTTTCTGTATGGGCACAGTGGCAAATAGGTGTCTTATGTTCCCCTCTATAGGTAATTTTTTTTTATTATTATTACAAATCTGTTTGGTTTTAGTTACTGTGATTTTATTTAGAATCGGCATACCTTGATGTGTGTGTGTGTGTGTGTGTGTGTGTGTCCACAGATCTTTATGTGAAGCTCTATGTGGTGAACATCGCCACCCAGAAAAGGATCATCAAAAAGAAGACCAGGGTGTGTCGTCACGACCGCGAGCCATCTTTTAACGAAACCTTCCGCTTCCCTATGAACCCCGCCGGACACTCTCTGCAGGTGATACCCCAATCCCTGACACACGTGCACACACACATGGCACGATGATAGCTGCATATTGTATAGAATAAATACAATCCGTAATCATTCATTTGCCAGCTGATGAAATGCACTTGAATATGTTTTTTCGCTTTCTTACTGGGAATTAGATGACAAGATTGATAACACTCTTGTGTATTTATGTTGAATATGAAGCAAGAAGCAGGAGGCGGTTAGTTTAGCTTAGCATGAATAAAGGAAGCAGGGGGAAACAGTAAGCTTGAAAAGTGACACTATTCCTTTAAGTATACACCAAGCTCTTGTAAACTTGGTGGATTTTTTTGAAATATTCAATCACATGACATATTGCCGTCTGTTCTTTTCACACCAGCTGTTCCTGGTGTCCAATGGTGGCAAGTTCGTAAAGAAGACCCTGATTGGCGAGGCCTACGTGTGGCTGGACAAAGTTGACCTACGCAAACGAGTGGTGAGCTGGCACAAGCTGCTCGCCAGCACCGCCCAGATCCACTCATAGAGGGACGTTCAATCTAAAAAAACTACACCTGATGAGGCACGAAGAGGTTTCTGGCATTTGGGGTTCAGCATCTGTAACACTGATCCACTCTTGTCGGGATGGAGAAAGGGTGGTTTGGGTTCGGGAGGGGGCAAAACATCTCTTTCCTTAACCTTTGTTTCAGGGCTCAGATAGCTTGAGTTTTGAAAGATGCTTCTGTCCAGAAGGGTGGCTTCTGATGGGGATTTCTGTCATAGTGGAAGTTTGGAGGAAGCAGTAATGCGTTTACAGGAAATGAACACAAGTTTACAGGACGTACAGTGTACAGAAGTGTAGCCAGGGCTGAGGAGGACACAGGTGCTGAGTTCAGAGGTAAAACGTGGAATCAACCAGGTATTACACACTCACACACACACACACACACACACACACACATATGATCACAGTTATTTACGACAACTTTGCACACAGTCAGTCACGCAGAGGAGAAATTTAAATTCTACAGGGAATGGACACACTTGTAGATTCTGATTTATTTATTTATTTAGACATTTTATCCATGAAAAATTTTCCTCTTTGCTTTATTATGACCGCAGAGTTTTATTGATTTACAGAGCATTTGGGGAATGAAATATCGAAGACTCCGCTACGGAGATCTCTTATTTATTTTTCTATTATGATATTAGTGTAGAGTTCTATTATTTGTCTTCGCCTGAATTATTTAAATACTTAAAAATCTATCCTGGGAAGGAAGCATAGTATATTTTATAACACACTACCTAGCATTCCAAATCAAGAGGAATAAAAAAAGAATCTCAGCAAGCATGATTTCCTAACATAACCATCTCCTTGTTCACTTTAGACCCCACCTTTTCTCTCCGTAAGTGTAAATTGAGTTCTATCAAATGATTATTATTGTTTGATAAAATATCTATATTGATATATCAAATTGGACACTATATATTGTGCGCATGAGTCTATCTATTTGGTATGCAGTGCCACATGTTCTGCACAAAAAATCACCTCTAAGGTTCACTTTGTATATAGTGAAGTGTCATAGCTGGAAATTAATTATAACGTATATAGATAGATATATAGATATCTTTATCACAGACAATCGAGTCTTGATGATTGTGACATAGAGGTTTATTTATCCATGGTGCCCCTTAGAATGTGACACATTAACCATATGAGATTTAAGTATTTCTTGTTTTTCTTTGTGAGATCCGACTCTTAAATCAGTCCTGCTTTGGTTCGTAGGAGCAGTCAACTCAACAACGCACGCTTTTGTGGTATTTTGCACTTTTTCTGCTTGGAATGTTAAACCTGACGTCACTATCCTGCTAAAAATGAGAGCCAGAGATTTTTTTTTTTTTTTAATGTGGGGAGGAAGGAGAGCAGTAAAATCAAGTGATGACAACATCAGGAGATGTTGTCGTGAAGAAAAGACAAACGTGCCGGAAACTTCTCCATGAAAAAGCACTATTACCATACTAAGATACGACAATGCTATTACAGTAGCATGTTGATGTTTTGTCCCAGCATTTTTGTCTATGTTGTCTTAACATTACCCCTTAAACTTCAAAGTTTTGTCTTTAAAAATCTACTATGCTCATTATGTCTTGAGAAAGGTCATCCTGTCTTTTCGTACGGGGGTCAAGAGGCAGGACAGCTGGCTCATTCAGCATTTTCAATCCAACTTAGCAGTGAAACTACAATTAATATCTGAGTGCTTTCTATGCAACATCTGCTGTTTAAAGGTGGCGACTGCATCTTGACTTGCCAGAAATGTGACACTTTGTGGGAGAGGAAACATTTATATTGATTTTTCTTTTGCACTGCTGTGTTTTTTTTTTTTATGTCCTCCATGAAATCGTTATTGCTTAAATATGTTTTATTTAATTTCAAGTTATTTTGTATCGCGATATGAATCTTTATTTATTGCCTGTGAGACTATTTCATATGTTGTATTATATTTGTTTACAGTACATATCAGTTGTACATAAAAAAAAAAGGTGAGAAATTTTGTTTTTATACATAATGTAGTGCTTGTTTACAAGGTTTAGAGGGCCTGAAACTCAGAGAATCAACTTTTTTGCCCTTGGGCACCGACACACACTCACATACTGAAATTAACATTCACAGATCCCAAATTTCACATAGTTATGAATCAAGATAAGAAAAACTATCATTCCTCTTCAAATGATTCACATCTGTTTATGCACTCCCTCTTTGAATAGTTTCCTTTTCGAGTATGTGTATGAGAAATGACCAAAAAAGACAACATTGTAATCAATGGATGTTATACCAGAAATTCTAGTAGTTTTAAGGTCAGCGTGTGTGTGTGTGTTTTGTTTGTTTGCCTTATTTTTATACCCATGTGCTTGTGTGTGTAGCATCTTCATACCAAGTTCATGCATGTCATTGGCTCTAATGCATATCTCTTCTTTTAAGTGTCGTCTGTCTAAAAATACTGACTTTAAAATCTCTCGTAACACACAAAGAATTACACATGCTCACACACACACACATACAAACACACACACAACCAACCTTGTAAATACATAGCTTTTTTATACTGGGTTTTGGGGAGCAATAGGCCTTTTAGCAGACTAAGGTGTGTGATCATAGAAGTAAAAGGAAGTTGTTTTTCTCTTGATCAATGTACAGTGGATAGACTGAGAAATGACCTTACGTCTATCTATAGGGACCCAGAATTACCCGACCCTTTACACCAAACACTAAAGGTTTACCAGAGTCTAACTACACAGAAGTCTATCTTAACAACTCAAGCAGTTGCAGGAGAATTTAAATGTGCTCACACTGGATGTTGCATGTTTCGTTGGTGGTTCATACTATTTTTGTGTCCAGATATTATTAAAGAAAAAAAAGAATGAGGTAGAGAAAGATATAGAACAAAATGTTATAGAGGGGGAAATTATGAAGAAAACTTATCGAAATTATCGATGATGTATGCTGACTGTACAAAGATTATGCTTGTAAAACCTGTCTGGTTTTTCACTTGTAAGTAAACAGAAAAAAAATCTACTGTCATGGTTTTGTGATTGTATACAGGAGGTATTGATAAATTATGCAAATTGTGCTGTAAAAATGGCTGTTGCCCCATGTCTAAATATTAAATATCAGTACAAATTAGGTGCTGTTGTGTATTGATTTTGATGTACAGTTTTATTTTGGAAATTATTGGTTTATTTTGGCTTATCTTTATTTTCTAAAACTATCAGAGAGATGTGAAGTAACAGAATATAACCACAAGATGGTGCCATGTGCTGTCCTTTTGAGCAAATACAGCTTACTGGTTTAGCTGGCAGACCTCATCTCCAGGCTGTGTGTGTGTGTGTGTGTGTGTGTGTGTGTGTCCGTGTGTGTGTGTGTGTGTGTGTCCAACTGCGGAAATTCTAAAGATGTATTGTAATACGGCCCACACACATGGAACCTGCGCTGGACTGTGTTGTACTTCTTAGTGTCACCACTAGGGGGAGTAACTGTCTTGAACGAGGCAGCTTCTCTATAAAATGAGTAATGAAGAAGAAATGTGCTACAGGTGACCCAAAATGGCAGAATTAAGGAAATGTAAGAGAGCAAGTGCTTGTAGAAAGTTTCAGACGCTGTGTGCGATGAGAGCACAGCTAATAACTAATGAAGATCACTTTTGCATTACGGAGGAGCTGCTTGATGTTAGCAGTCTGAAGAGTGCCAGGACGGGTGAGGATGTTTTTGAAGCTGTGCCAGATGCAGTTGGCTTGATGGGACTTTAATGGGACGAGCTGTGTGGAGGTATGACGGATGGAGCTCCAGCTGGGACAGGTGAGCGCAAAGGAATCTACAGTGTCCGCCGAGGGGCGAGAAAGTGGAGGTAAGGCTGTTAATTCGAGCACCAGGGCTCTAGCACAGACTATTTCAAGCTTCCCTCTCTGATGCTGAGATCAGAAATCGACCAGTTTTGAAGAGATGGATAGATAGAAATACTAAAAGTGACCACCACCATGAATACAAATAAATAAATAAATAAGCAAAATAAAAATGTACAAAATGTTGCAGGTAAAAAAATAAATACAAAGTGTAATATACACTATAAGCAGTTCTAGAGGTGAGGCGATGTACATCACCTCTAGTGGATTAAAGTTAGCAGTATAGCTCACTTCTAGTGAGTGGCCCAGCCCTTTGTATGTTTTTCTGTATGTGGCCCTCAGTGAAAAAAGTTTGGACACCCCTGGTGAACAGGGTGTCTCTGCTCACATATGTTAGTGTGATTTATTTGCAAGGGCAGATTAAATGTTTCCATTGATAAAATAGCCAATACGTGATATCTATAGGGCTAAATTTGGTTGTATTTCCTGCTCAGTTATTTGTTATATAGGCATTTTGACTTGTCACATTAAGGAAAGTGTGACAAGTGAGCCAGAATGCACAATACTAATACACTTTGATAGTTATATCCTTACCTGTTTTAGCTGGGTAAAGAAAATGCATGTTTTATTTGTTTCCTTAGTTGCAGCAGATGGGTGGTCTCCATCCTTGTCCTCCTTTTTTTGGAGTAGCTCAACAGTGATGTTTGTTTCCAAGGCATAATATCTTATTCTTTTCACTAACTCACTACAAATGAAAGATGTCCTCCTTGTTGCTTTGGCAAGCCATAGAAACAATCAGCTAGAGTACATATCCGCCTCCTTGTGTGTACTTTCTAAGTGGTCTCATAAATCTGAGTGTCATTGTGTCCTCAGTTTTAACATGGCAGGGTTGAATTGTCCATAGAGAGATGCATTTCAAAGCAGTAAGCAGTTTAACTGGTGGAGGGACACACACATACAAAAATTACAGTATATTTCCTGACAATTTGACTACGCATTCAAATATTCCTGAAAATAATCTCAAAGATTAAAATGCTCGTATCATTCATTGTTGGGTAAATTGTATATTCTGTTATATTGATGTGCTAAAAAAATATTTTTTCCATTTTGGGGGTCATATTTTGGTCAGCACTAATGGTTTGGAAGGTATGCTCTAACAGTGCAAGCTCACAGAGGAGCCAAGTAGTTTGTAGGAGTGAGCAGCTGGGTGTTGTTCTGTCAAGCTTCATCTTGAGAATTGGTTTCCACACGATAGAGACGGCTTTGAAAGATAAACACAGGAGTTGTGGAGTGTTGGCTTGCTGTGCGATCGGGGATTTATCAGAGTCGGAGCCACGGTCAGTTTACAGTAGTGTCAAGTCATAAAGGTATGAAGAATGTGCCTATACCCTGCCTATAAGATATTTCCCTGGCTGCACCAGCAGCTGATGAAATACTTGATGAAATGCAGTGATGCTGATGAAATGGAATTAATTGTTACTATGAGTTGCAGACAATGGCTTTAAAGACTGGACATAGTTTAGTTTCTGAGTTTGCAAAGAGTTTGACTGCAGTATCTTTGAAGTGAGCTGCTCATTATCACGCTCCTGACTAATTGAATATTCCACATGCATTTACAGTTTTTATGCACAACCAGATTTAAAGTTTGGATTGAAATGTGAGTTCATATAGTTCTGCCTGCAGGGGGAGTGAGAAACCCATTTTGCAGAGTTGCCTAATGTTCTCTTCCTGTGGTGATTTCTTTGGGACATTGGACTCAATGTGCTCCCCCTCTGTCAAAGACATGAGGACAGAGTTCGCAAGCAAAATGAAATTATGTAATAGTCATATGTGATATATTAAAAGATATTTTCAGAGACAGACTGAGAGGCAGAGATAAGAACAAGAGTTGAGTGCGTCCTTGTGCATGTGTGCGTCTGTAGATGGATTATGTGTGCCAGCACCTGCTGGGCGGAGACTCTGCAGTTGCAGCTACAAACCACCTGCTTCTGCCTGCTGAGTCTGTCACAAAATAAAAATGAGTTGGACACATCACACATTTTCATCAAACATCCACAGATTTTTACTCAAGGCACAACCTAATACTTCTAATCTGTTAATATCGTGGAATCCACTCAATACTCATAAAAGGAAGTTATCATTAATCCTGTTAACAGTATATAGTTTCTTTGTAAATGCACATTAACGGCAAATCTGTGTGATTGTAAGAGAAATGACACAAGAGATTAAATCATATTCTTTCTTCACATGTCCAAATGAATTCTGACGTTCAGCATTTTGCTGTTAGTGGATAACTTCACTGTACAGTTTTTGACATAACAAAAATATCAGCAGAGACAGGGGGATGAAGTGACTAAAGTCATTAGCCAACCTAAAATCGGGGTTGTGGTAATTCCACTTGACACTTGCCTTCCTGTAGACCACTGGTGCTCTATAATAACAACTATTTCAAATAAGTAACTAGTCACATTTTACCTTTGTGTCTTTATGTGAATAATCTTGCATCAGAAACGCAAATTTGAAATAAGATAAAATGAATCAGACTTTTGTTGATCCCTATGAAACCAAGTCACTGCTGTGAACATCCTCAGTGTTTATCTGTGCTTTTAACAAGGCCATCAAAGCTCTTTTGTGTGATTCCCTTTGCCTGCTCTTAAATGGTGACCCTACTCTGTGTGTTGTGTGAGGCTTGATGATGTCCAGACTCCTCATCATGGGCGATGAGCTGGTGTAATTATAATCTTTGCCTGGACACCTGTTGCACACACTATAAACTGCTGTGGTCGCTGTATAGGGCTTGGTAAGCAGCAGGGGGTTTCAACTGAACTTTTAAATAGAGGAAACACTTCAAATATAGAAGAGCGCTGAGGTCTGTAGCTGTAAGCTATATACAGAAGGCTGGACATCTCATATGGCTGTATTCAGATATTCACAGAGACACTGCATTAGGTCAAAGAGACTGAATTATTGACTGTCTGCATATTTGTAAAAAGGTTTACCTTTGACTGGGAAATACTTGCTAAATCAGAAAGGTTGCTGCTATTGTGATATATGTTGGCTAAATGTGTAGCTACAGCCAGCAGCTTAGCTTAGCTTAGCATAAAAGCTGGAAACAAAGGAAATTAATGAGATTTAGAGGTGATGGTGAATTTTTGTCACTCTCAGCTAGGGGTGTCAAACATACGGCCCACGGGCCAAAACTGGCCCGCTAGAGGGTCCAATCCAGCCCACGGTATGACTTTGCAAAGTGTAAAAATTACAAAGACAAATTTCAGGTCTTTCATAATGTTTTGTAAAAAAGATGGCTCATTAAATGTGAACATTTTTTGCACTAAAACAAAGTGAAAAATGTGTCCACTTGAGATCAAACTGGGCTGTATGTGGCCCCTGGACTAAAATGAGTTTGACACCCCTGCTCTCAGCCATCTGGATAAGCTAACCCACTGCTTAATGTTGCTTCATATCTGTCAGGCAAGTATCAGGGTTTAACCAATTCCTTTAAGTTTATCATTTTGTATATCTGAAACTAATACATTAGGGTAGTACTTTGTGCTCCTTCTCATACTATGCTACTAACTCCCTATCATTTCTTGTCAGAGGTGTTTGTGAGAGTGTTGAATGACATGTCTTGGTTGACTTCTCATGTGCTTCGTGCTGAAAACATTCACAATTTGATCAAAGGATGCCAGGCTCTCCCTGCCAGATCCCTCTCTGTTGTCTACATTATATCCTCTCCGTCTCCCCCTCTCGTTTTTCATGTTCCCTGTGTTGTCTTTCATATTCATCCTCTCCATCCCTCTTCTCAATAACTCCCCCTTGTTCTCTCCCTCTCTCTTTCTGACGCATCCCTCAGATCCTTCACTTCTAAAGATGTGTTTGTTCCCCTCTTTTGCCTTCAAAGATGTGGCCTGCATCAGACAGAGGCCTGGAAACGCCCTGTGTCTGTGATTCATCGAGCAGTGAGGCTGATCAAAACGACATGGACTTGGCGAGGTCAAATCAGGTGACGTCGCCAGATGCACCAGCTTATCCTAGGTCAGACAGGGTTCACACACCCATCAAACGTCAGTATTCAATTGAGCGATCATTAGGAAATATTTATGCTTTGAGGCTTTGTTTCTTGTTGCAGAGGTGGTCTGGCTAATGATATTTAGTTTTTAGCAATTCTACTGGCATAACTCTATCAATAGCAATGTTGGTCTGTCTGACAATCGATTTTGTACAGATATTCATGTTCCCCAGAAGATGAATCACCACTCACTTAGGCAATCTCTTAAATGTTTTCCAGAGCCACCAGCAGGTCAAATCTGTCATTTTTCCTGTGGCATATACGTACATAACTTGTACTCAATAAGCAGAAAATATGGTACTAGTATTCATGGTTCCCAGACGACAAATCCTGATGATTTTTCTTCTAGAGCCACGAAGAGGATGACATTGTGGGCTCAGAGTGAAATGTCTCAACAGCTATTAGATGGATTCCAGACATATTTCCCATTTCAAAAATTTGCTTTGTCCAAGTATTTGGTTTGTAACCAAATACTTGAAAAATGAATTACATTCCACTTAATCTCATCTGTAATTTAGTGCTAATTAGCAAATGTTTGCATGCTAAACATTAGAATGTTTGCATTTTAGTTGCCTACATTAGCATTTAGATCAAAGCATGCCTCACAGAGCCGCTAGCATTGTAAAGCTTGTTATATTAAACATGAGGCAGAGAAATCCCAGATACTCTGGTCTTATTTGGGATACTGATCTTAAAAATAATTTTTCCTCCCCAGTGATAAGCTGCACGTACCAAACCATTTGACATCCTAATTCAATCATGGAGAGTACTGTTAGATAGCAGGAGAGTAGAAACCATCTGGACTTCGATTTAATGACCAGAGCCGTTTTCCTGTTGGGATAAATTTGTTCTCCTGTTCTAAAATGGACATCTGGAAAAGTCCAGATATCCAGTTGATACACAGTCAGGGATCTGCTGTCACTAACCAGAGAGTGATGTTACTATCTTAATATTCGATGAAGATGAGTCTGGAAACATAAATGTGAATTAAACATGGAGGCCTGGCAAATATCATAAGATAAAGCTGCAGATCATGAAATTTGGGCAGAGAGTACATTTGGTAACAAAAATAGTTGGATGAAACATTAATCAGACCCATCTGTTACAATGTGACAGTTTACCGCTGTAAAAGCAATGGTCAGTTTGGTGTCTTGTCGCCATTCATTCCATTGAGAATGAATCTATCAAATGAAACACTGATATGTACAAAAGCAAAAACCTAATTCTGTAAGAGGGAAACAAGATTTTATATGTTAAAAAAAAAAAAAAAAAAAAAGAATTGAACAGGACAGCAAGGACCCTTCATGTCCAATCACCTCGGATCCACCCTGAAACCTATTTCCTGTCACTGGGTGCGTGTTTCACCCTGAGGGCCTCCTTCGCTGGGTCATAACTTCTCCTCCTGACAGAATAGCTTTCACTAATAGTAATGTGATCAGTCAGTGCACAGAGGGGACTGAGGCTGCCCTGTCCCGAGTGAGACATCATATCACACACATTCGCCATCACTTCAATAACAGTGAAGTCAACGAGGCACAACCATGTCTACAGTCACCAAGAAGGAGACTGTGGCACAAGATTTTTTTTTGTGGTGACCTACAAAAGCTTAATGTGTCATTAACATTAACGCTAACTTCGCCAATAGTGGTCAGTCAAAGAAGATGTCCAGCAGCAACAGGGAAATTGTAAAGACATGGACTTTAGTAATGCAGAAATATGTAGTTTCACTCAGTCTGAGAGGAATCATTTTTGGGAATTTGGGGAAATATATTTCTTCTTCTTCTTCTTCTTCTTCTTCTTCTTCTTCTTCTTCTTGTTAGATGATAAAATCGATATCAGTTCTGTCTGTAGGTAAATATGAAGCTGCAGCTACCAGGTGATTACCTTAGCTTAGCACAATGACTGGAATTAAGAGGAAACAGCTAGCCTAGCTCTGCGTAAAAGCAGCGTGTTGTGATTTTAACAGACTATGTAACATATAAAGTATTAAATTGTGGGCTTAAAATGTGCTGGTACATGCAGTTGGATTTTGTGACCTTTGGACAGAGTAACCTGATTAGTCACTGTAAGCTAACCAGCTGCTAAGGAAAGCTTTACATTAATCATATGAACATAGTCAATGAATAATTGAATAACTTGCAGAGAATAATTTCTCATACAAATCTAAAGCCAGTTATATCTAAATATAACTTAATATTCAGTTATTTTTTATTATATATATTATAATAATAATAATAATAGTTATATTCAATTAGCTAAATAACAAGCAACCAGCAATCAGCTCACTAATTTCCCACTGTTGCCATTCTTAATGCTAAGCTAAGCTAACTAGCTGCTAGCTGCAGCTTCATATTCAGCAGACAGATATGAGACTGGCATTGACCTTCTAACCTAACTCTTGGCAAGAAAGTAGATAAGCTTATTTTCCAAAATGTCACATCACAATATCTTCAAAAGACACAAAGCCCCAGCTAAACTGTGTCCACCTAAATCACATCCAAATCTCCGGTATGGATGGTTTTTCCATCATCCATCATGGTCCATCTTTCCTCAAAACAGTTGGATTTGACACTGAAGAATGCATTGGTGTCAGCTTATGTGGAGATAAAACACATGTCCCATCATCTTTGCCAAGAAGGGACTGTGCGGGGAGATGTCGATTAAACTTTAAACTTGGAAATCATTTGTTGCCAGGGTAACACACTCGCCCAGAAGAATTAATAAATGAATTGTGCTTGACAGCCTGTGGGGGAAGAGAAGGGGAGGGTGTACAGTGTAATGCAATTTTGTGCATGACTGCAGTTTCCTGAATTTTCCTCTTTAGTGAAGCTTCAGCAGTATACATTTATTTGTTTGTCCTGCAAGATACTGAAACATATGAGGGGACGTGACAGTGACTCTAACTTTTCAGACATGACTGATGACGGACAGATTCGACAGATGCTTCATCATATTGTATCACATCATGTGGCTTGGGACGCTCTCTCAATGCTTTCAACCTGCAGTTTTCCACTGAAGTCAGCATTAAGAAAAATAAACCGTAAAACCAAAGATAATCAGAAATGTAGAAGCCGGCGGAAAAGCAGAAAATACTTGTGTGTCGTGTTTACTCGACTTAAAAGTGTAATTTGATGTGAAAAATGGCCATGGGTGCATTTCGACTGTCATTTGAATAAAATGCAAAGCCTTTTGCCCCGCAAATGTGTTTTAATGAGCTGCTTCATTTTTAGTAAATAAAACCTTCTTAATAGGCACTACTTCCTCATCTCCGCTCTTGTGTTAAAAGCTGGTTTAAACTTATCATTAATAGCTTAATGGGTGAGGTTAACACTAAAGAGAATGGATTTGTGGTTTCTTAAAGGGCAACCAACACTACAGATGACAGTTTTGTCAAGTGGTGCAATTTAAAACTCATAAAATATGTTTTACACTGAAAATGCCCATCTTTACTTTCTAAGAATATAGCGTGCTACTTTGTTCTGTTTCATTATACTGTGTATTTATCTCTCCTGTTTTGCCCTGTCTGTGCAGCTCCCATTGTGAACACTAAGGCGGAACATGTGCACTCACTGGTTGGGAAAACAACAGCCTTGTGGCTCAGTTGTGAGGAGTCGGCGTGGAGGAGGGGTTGCTAGGTAACGGCAGCCGGGCAATTCCCCGGACAGGTGGGTGGGGTCGGGATCTGGTGATAGAGGCCACACCTGCTGCCAGCACACACACACACACACACACACAAACACACAGATTCCTTATTCACTCAGAAACAAAACCTTTACATCAACCCTGTCGCTCTCTGTTACACACATACTTGCACTCTTGACTTTATCTCTTTTGCTGCTCTTTTCTTGAAACATGACCTGAAGCCACCGTACCTTAGTGGTCAAAAGGTTCAAATAAAAGAGCATTGAACTGTATAACTGAGAAGCACACAACCTTTTTCACAAAGTTCAAACTAAAATGCCCAACGAAAAACTTTTCTCTGTCCTCTGTCTCGTCCTATAATAGTCTGTTTCTAACCAGTTAACACATTTTGTTATTCATTGCCTGTCTGAACTGTACTGACTGGCACAGGTACTTTTTGTGTGAATTAAAACAAACTTAGAAACATAATGACAACCTACATTGCAAACATCCAAAGATTCAAATCTTTTGCTTCTTAGTATACTGTTAAACCTGCAGCAACAGAACTTTTTGGCATGCCATGGCAGGGAAAGGCACAGGTGTCATTGAAAGTATTAAAAATGGCCACATTCCATTTAGTAGTGCTTGGTCTAGGGTCCTACTTCTGTGACCAGTCAAAATGTCTGCTGTGAAAAAGGTCATTGTGTAATCTCAAAAAACACAGCAGCACATTTTTTCATATTGTATATTATGTTTCCTGTTTATGTAGAATATACTGTAATTTCTATATTCTATATTTAAAACTGTATGTTTATTGTAGCACGAATTTCTTGTACGTGAAAACCTACTTGGCAATACACCCAATTCTGATTCTGATCACTTGTGACTCCTTTAACATTAGACATAGTGATTTGATCTATTATCAACCTAAAATATATTGATTATAGCAGCTTTAAGGATACACATTACATAAAACCACACTGGGTGTCAGTAATCTAATCATTTATGGGAATGAGACGTATTTAGTCAAACTGAATCTGTTGCTTTTGACAAGCTTTTGTAAAACAAACTAATCCCTGTGAAAATCCTATATAATCCTGTTTAAGAGAGTGTTGCATTTGCTCGCCTGGTTCAAAAACAGAAGATGAGGTTGTTTTTGTATGTGGCAACACATGGCCACATGCCTTTTGCTCTTTTTTTCCCCAGAATTCATAAAACCAACTAAAAACAGGCATGTGGCATTTTGCTATTTATCCACTGATAATTTCCTCACTGAAGTCTTCGTTTCTGTCTTCAGGTGAATCCATACTGTGCGATAAATACTCAAACCCCATTTCTCCTTTTTCTCTCTGTCTGACACTTTCTCCTGAGCTGCCTCTTCACATTCTCTGTAAACACACTCCTCTCCCCCACCTCTGAGCCCTGCCTGGCAAGAGGTCCCACAGGAGCAGCTTTTATAAGAGTTGTGGTGAAAGCTGAGTAGAGGGGACGTGGACAGCTATTAGCACAGTAAATGTATTTGTGTGATTCATATAATAGCAGGTGAGAAACACTCTGCCTTGTTTGTCTGCTGTGACCCGTGGTGGCAAACACAGTGAACGTGTGCACACAACCATGTTCACACACAAACAAGAAGACAAAAAAATTGACCTCAGGAAGAATAACTTAGTAAATGAGGGACTCTGAGGAAATTAAGAGAATAGTTTTGTATCTAACGAGGGGTTTTGGAGAGAAAACTCATTAGAAAGTGCTGTATATTTCTCTGGTATTCACCTAGCTGATTGTCCCAGCAAAGGGAAATGTCAGTTCGTATTAAGTTTGCCACAGCCCTTTGAGCAAGTGGAATTTATTATCACATTTATGCATAAGCTGGATGCACTGCGCTGTTGCAAATTAAATCAAGGCTCTATAATGCTACACATAATAAAGCAGAGAACTTTTACTAGATGTGAATTGTGCTTTTCCTTATGATGAGAGCCTTTCAGGAGCATGTGATAAAGTTGTGCTTATCTACCCAAATCCACCTGGATGTCTTTGGAGAATGGAGCTCATTTAAGTTGGCAAATGTTTGATTCATGGGGAGAAATAACAATCTGAGGATGCAGAGTTTTGCAGAGAAATAGTATTTTAGTTGATGTTCGCCCTGTGGTGACCATCAGCTGTGGGCCACAAAGGCTGGTAAGGGTTGACCTGCAGTTAGCCCGAATGGAAAGTGTAAACAGTGGGCAGGAAGGAGGCTGCATGGGGGCGAGGCGGTGTTGGTGCCGAGTGTGGCTTGATAAGACTCCAACGGCGAGAGAGCCATGCGTAATTGTTGCTGCATGTGGTGGGCAGAGAGGGCGTCGGGAAACCTATTTGTGCGTCAGGAACACAAACACACACTGTAAAAAATGTCATCATCAGTAACCACCACCTCACAAGTTGTCAGCTTTAACATTAAATTTTCCTAGGAAGTGAAAAACGACCAGTGGATTGAATACGTTCCACTTTTTTTTTTTTTTTTTTTTTTTTGATTCGTTTAAATCTTTGATCAAATAAAGCAGAATCAACCAGAAGAGGACACTTCTGTCAAATAAAGATGCATTCAAAATAAGTAGATCTAACCCATTTTAACACACTTTCCCACGTGTTAACTGTGAGAGCTTGCGGCTAAGTGACGATGAAGATGTTTTTTTTTTGCAGTGTACGGCCAAGCTGAACATCTACATGCGCCCTCCCCTTTTCTCCTTTTATTTTTTGACACAGTGGATCTGCTCTAAT